>NW_023416357.1:102615454-103112499 GCF_014108235.1 Myotis myotis | reverse complement strand
AAACCTTCTGCTGACATAAGCGTCCGGTCCTTGGTTCCTCCTGTCGCCAGTGGTCTAGTGGTTATCTAGGCTATGCCAGGCTCAAGGCTGCAAACTTTCTGCAAGAAAACTGCTAAGCACATAAGTTTTCTCTGCCCCGTTTTATTCCCTTTAACACTTTCAAGATCAAGTTGCCTTCTGGACAAAGGTTCTTGGTCATGAGCCAAAAGAACAAACTTCTCTATAAAGTTTAGATGTGCAGTTGCTTGAGAAGAAAAATAAGTCCTCTTAAATGTTAATGACGTCAGAGTAAGGAGTGTCTGCGATCAGTAAATTCTAACAACTGAGGTTATAATATCTAATCTCAAGGTTGTGTGAATCTCATGAAAATGTCAACAATTGTTTTTCTTCCAATGTTTGTCAAAGAAAAATGCATTTGTTCACTGTAATTATAAGAAATATTAATCATGCTCTGGTAATCATGACTGTTCTCCTCTGATCAGAGAAAGCACATTCTCACCTGGCTGGGAGTGTGCGCCCTGGGCCGGGGCAGCTCCCACGGGAATGCAGTCCGTCCTCCTGTCCGCAGAACTGCCTGTCATTAATGGAGAGACTTACCACCTGGTGACTGAGATCATCTAGTCCCGGAGGCACCTGCTCTCACAACCCCCAGCCCCTATCACCTGTAATCTGGTCCCGGGTGCCCGGAGGCGTCCACCCTCTGTGACCCCCAAAACCCCAGCCTGCATGACCTGTAACCTGTAATGATGACCTCGTGCCCACGTTCCCATGCCTGTCCTTCCTACTTTCCCCGTCATCTCTGTCCTTCTTCCCAGTATAAGCAGTGGCTGATGGTGGGGTGCAGAGCAGATTTCTGTGGGTGACCTGCTGCTCTCCCCTCCTGCCGCCAGGACTGGAATAAACGCTCCTACATGATTCCATCCCGTCTCTGCTGAATTGGCTCAGGTGGTGACAGGCAGCCCGGACCCACGGGTTGTCCGGTGCCAAGTTCACATAGACAGAAGCGCACACTGTGTGGCCTCTGCGCCTGCTTATTTCACTGAACATGTTTCCAGGGCACATTGTCCTTTGTTCGTTTCCTGCTCAGTTTCCTTTTGGTCCGTTGGCCTCTACATCCTGAGCATCTCTGTGGGTGTGAGGGGCCCTCTATGGGAACAAGCCCCTTCAGCAGGCATTTGTGTGCCCTCCCCCTCCTCAATCTGCCTCTGCCCATCAGAATTGGTTGAAATCTCTCATTTGCTGACACCACCCTCCTGCTCTCTGCCCTTTGCTTTCATGTCATTGGTCCAGGAGGGAGACGCTATAGAGGTGATGGCCGCTCCATCACGGGTGCCAGGGGGACAGTCACAACTTGGGAGAAGGCACCCACAGCAAAAAAAACACACTTGCCCTGTTGTTGGTTAGTGTCCAGCCCTCCCTGCCCCCAACTAGAGACACTGTGGGCACCCCTCCTCCCTGCTGCTCTCTGCCACCCCAATTTCAGGTTTCCTTTCTCCCTAGAATTCAGTTCCAGACGGTGAGTCCCTGATGCCTGATAACTGTGTCCAGGCTGCCGAGCCTCTGACTGTGGCTTCTGGGAGCCCAGCCCACAGTAGCAGGAGCCAGGTAGGACCTGAGGAGGCCACTTGGGACGGGGCCTGGGAGCTGGACGCTGCTGCCTGGCCGGCCATGGGAAGCAGCGCTGACAACGGGGGCACAGAGCAGGGGCTTTGGGGGGATGCTGAGCTCAGTGCAGGCCCTGGAGGAAGATGCCAACACGCTGTCAGTGAGGAGCTGGTCACTGAAGGCCACACACAGAGCAGAAGGGGCCTGGGAGGCGTGGGGCAGAGAGTGAGCGCCACCAGTAGCCGAGCTCGGGGACAGGGATGCTCCCTGGGGTGATGGATGGCCAAGGCCAGGGCCTGGCGAGAACACAGTGGGTGCTGCCACAGGGAAAGGTGACATCCGGTTGCTGCCCAGGAAACTCGAGTCCCAGGTCCCCTGAGCCAACAGAGTGCCCCTCCCCCCTTACCAAGAGCCAGCACACCCATCGGTATGAGTCTCCTGTGGCTGCAGTCACAGCTCACCCCGGGCACATATATCATCTCACCATCCTGCCATCAGGAGGCTCTCATGGCTGAATCCAGGTGTCACTGGTTCCTCCTGTAGGTCCCGCCCTTTCTCAGCTTCTGGAACGTGTCCCAGCCTTTCCTGTGGCATTCCTGAGGTCCGTGATGCATGTGGCCCAGCTGGAGAATTGGAGTGACCCCCCTCTCAAGGTCACTGGTTATTATTTAATTCCATCTGCATCCCTTATCCCCTTTGCCAGGTAACCTGACATGTTCGCAGTTCCTGGGGATTAGGACCTGGATGCCTTTGGGGGCCATTATTCTGCCTTGTGAGCCCCTTTATAATGCGAAGGCTTCTCCCTGAGAAGACCTGCCCCCCTCCCCTGAGCACTGGGCTGTAGGGGGTGGGAGGCAGCCCAGCCCTGCAGGCCCTGAGAGGAAGTGACTGGGAGAAGGAGCTCTGGGATCTGGCCTAGAGGCTCCTGCGGGAGAGGAGAGGACACCCCAGGGCTGGTGTCCAGACCGTGGGAGCCATGGCTGGACGGGCGGGAGCCCTGCCCTGGCCTCGGCGCCCCCAGGAGAAGGGGCCGGAAAACCTGCTGGAGCACCTGGTCCGAGGGCGCCCAGGGGACAGGCCCTGGGGAACGCACTGCCAGAGGCCTGCGTGATCAGCAGCTGCGTGGGCCTTGCTCTCTCTCTTTAGTTAATCCTCAGCAGAGGGTATTTTTCCACTGGTTTTCTAGAGAGAGAGGAAGGGAGTGAGGGAAGGAAAGGGAGAGAGAGAGAGAGAGAGAGAGAGAGAGAGAGAGAGAGAGAGAGAGAGAGAGATCAGTTGGTTGCCCCTGCATGGTCTGGGATGAACCTACAGCCCAGGTTTTGTTTGAATCCTCACTGAGGATATTTTCTCATTGCTTTCAGAGCAAAGTAGGGAGGCAGGGAGAGAGAGAAACTTTGATGTAAGAGAGGCACATGGACTGCTTGCCTCCTGCAAGCAATCCAACTGGGGGCGGGGAGGGAACTGCAACCCAGGTGCATGCCCTTGACTGGGAACTGACCCCGAGACCCTATAGTGCGGGGCTGACGCTGTCACCAAGGAGCCCTACCGGCCAGGGCAGGGCTTTCCTTTCTGGCTGGACGTGCTGGTGAGGCCCACCTGCTGCTCATTTGCCGTCTCCCAACCGGGAACCCAGGTGGTTGGTGGCCACCCACCCACAGTGGAGCTTAGGCCTGTGGGTGCAGCTCCCACACTGAGGCCCAAGTGGAGGCATCAAAACTACACCCTCAGGTCGGGACCTGGGAAGCACAGCTGAAGATGTGAAGGTGGCTCTGTCTGGGCAAGAAGCCCGTCCTGCAGGCCACAGGGCACGCTCCCCCCAGTGACTGTCACCTGGGGCCTCTCTCCCCCCAGTGACTGTCACCTGGGGCCTCGCTCCCCCACAGTGACTGTCACCTGGAGCCTCGCTCCCCCCCAGTGACTGTCACCTGGGGCCTCACTCCCCCCAGTGACTGTCACCTGGGGCCTCGCTCCCCCCCAGTGACTGTCACCTGGGGCCTCGCTCCCCCCCAGTGACTGTCACCTGGGGCCTCGCTCCCCCCCAGTGACTGTCACCTGGGGCCTCGCTCCCCCCCAGTGACTGTCACCTGGGGCCTCTCTCCCCCCAGTGACTGTCACCTGGGGCCTCACTCCCCCCAGTGACTGTCACCTGGGGCCTCGCTCCCCCCCAGTGACTGTCACCTGGGGCCCTGTCCCTGGAGTCCGGGGCAATGACCCTGGAAGTAGGAGCAGCCCCGCCCGCATCACTGCTGGGACCTGGGGGTGTGGTGCTCCCCTCCCTGCACAGGGGTGTCAGTCCTGGTCCCGAGAAGGGGACTAACTCGGCCAGGGGACAGCAGAGGCCCCTGAGCAGCTATAGCTGTGCCCTGTCTCTTTGTGTTCCTGGTGTCAAGGGACCGGCGGCAGGGAGCAGACACACCGAGGTGGCAGGTGTCTTCATGTCCTGTGGCTGCCTAAGGAATTACCAGACACTCGGGAGTCTTAGAACAACAGGGATTTACTCTGAGTCTGGGACCAGGTGTCTGAAATCAGCCGCCAGCAGGGGGTTCCTTCTCTGAGGCTCAGGGAGAGGCTCAGGCTCTCAGCTGCCTGGGGGGCAGCCATCCCTGGTGTTCCTGGCTGCACTGCTTAATTCCAGTCTCCGCCTCCATGGCCACATGGTCTGCCCTCCTGTTTGTCTCTGTCCTCTTCCCACAAGGACACCAGTCATATTGGATGAGGGCCCCTCTTTCATGCCTTCATCCAACCCTGGTTACATGGCAAAGGCTATTTCCAAAGGAGGTCCCATTCACAAGTGCCAGGGGGTAGGACTTAGGCATATGTTTTGGGGGACACACTTACCCTCTAACAGCAGGGGTACCTGACTCTGCTAACCCAGAGGGGGTAGAGCTGTGGCCGCCATGGACAGGAGGAAGGTGTGTAGCCCAGGTGAACCCCGGGGTGTCCCACACTCTCTCGCCCTATTTTGATGGTTATGGGACAGTTGGAGCAGGCAAAGCCTCTGAAGGGCTTGGGACCAGGAAGGAGGTTCCCGAGGGGTGCCAGTCAGGGCCAGGCCTGCAGAGGTGGGGACGAGGGGGAGGGGACCTGGAGAACATGATAGGGACCCTGCAGAGGCAGGGCTGGCCTCTGCCCTCCAGCCCTTCTCTCTGGCTTCCCCAGGAAGAGCGTCTGCTGGAGCCCGAAGGGGCTGGTCCCCAGCGGGGCCAGGGACAGAAGCCCTGGGCGGTCCCATCCTGGGCACTGAGTCGTTTCCTTGGGCACCTGAGAGCCTGGCTCTAGTTTCCAGGCTGTTGAAACACCTGCTGTGGCTCCTGTGGAGACCAGCCGGCGTCCCTGCCCATCTCAGCATCTGTTCAGGGAGTGGCCCAGGAACTCTGGGGGCTGCGCAGAATGACTAGCCCTGGCTGATGGCTCACAGTTGCCCCTTCTCCCTGGGGAGCTATTCCAAATGCCGCTCCTCCCAGGCTCAGGCGCTGGGCAGCGGGTCTGAGGTGCACCTGTGAGAGCTGCTCCCGCTGAGACCTGGCACTTACTTGTCTGCACAGCTGGCCACGCGCCTCTGGTGGCAGGGGAAGCAGGTGGCGTGGCCCATGGACCATCCAGTGGTGGGCAGCTGAGCACAGGTTTTTGGGTGTTTTTTTTTGCTTTGCTTTGTATTTTTCAGGTTGTTAAAGAACAGGAAGGCGCCTTTTTGTTCTTTTGTTCTATTAAAAAAATAGTTTTGCTAATCCTCACCCAAGGATATATTTTCCATTGATTTCTGGAGATAGTGGAAAGATGGGAGATGGAAATGGGAGGGAGTGGGAAAGGGGGGAGAGAGAGCAGGGGTGGGTGAGGGAGAGATCAGTGGGAGAGAAACACATTGATTGGTTGCCTCCCACACATGGAACCTGCACGGGGAATCAAACCTGAGACCCTTAGGTAGGCGGGCCAATGTTCTAACAACTGTTCAAACCACTGGCCCGGACTAATTTGTATATTTTTAATGTCCAAGGACTGCTTGGTCATTGTCTGCTTGGTTATTATCTGATGTGAGAAGAAAACTGTATTTAATCCTTGTTTCATAAATGCAGTGTCTTCTCCAACCTCCCTGAAAACTTACGCAAACTTCTTCTATTCCTCATCATTGCCAGTTGAATAGGTCTGAATAACTTTTTTTTCATTTGTTTTTCCTTTGGTTTCTAACTTTCCAACTCAATGCTTTCCTGGTCAGCCCCACAGTTTTCTTCATATGTAAGAGCAAATCACTAAGTTTTGGGCAGGTTTATGACAAAAATTACCACCATAAACAAGTATACTTAGAGAGAGGAAGGGAGAGGGATAGAGAGGTAGAAACATCAATGAGAGAGAGAGGGACATCATTGATCAGCTGCCTCCTGCACGCCCCCTACTGGGGATTGGGCCAGCAACCTGGGCATGTGCCCTGATCAAACCTGGGACCTCTGGTTCCTGGGCTGACACTCACCTGCTGAGCCACACCAGTCGGGTGCAAGAACACTTTTCTAAGGAACAGAAACAACTGTGTTTATTAACAGTTCAAATGCTGACTCGCATCTGTCAGCCTGGTTGGCTGGTGGACTAGTTCATTCTGTTCTAAGATGACTGGGCAGAGACCTGGGCCTCCCAGATGCCAGTCCTCTGTTTGCTGGGACCTGATGTTCTCTAGAGATGGATCCTTCACCCTCCTCCTGGGGTGACCCCGACTGCAGGAGGGAGAGGAGGGCCTGGGTCCTGACCATGTTTCCAGTCTCCTGGCTCTCACCACCTTCCTCTGAGCTGGGTGACCCTCTTCAGCTCCTGCCAAGATCTGAGTTGCCTGGGTCCCTCACGTTCAAGGTGGCCCCATCTGCATGTGTCCTGCACAGTGAGGTGGTTTCAAACCAAGCACCAGAACAGGGGGTTGCACTTCTCCCCAAGCCCCTCTTCTTCATCCCCTCCATCTGATTCCCAGGGCCCCTCACCGATGCCGTCTCCTCCTTCTTTGCTGTGAGCTGATACTGTGCATTTGCCTGCTGCTATGCTGTCACTGAGGCTGAGTCTAGGAGGATGGGCAGGTCGGCCAGGCCGTTCCCTCGCCCTGTGTCACTGAATGAACACTCGGTTCCCATTCCCACAGCTTTATGGTACCAACTGCCTAGTTTGCCTCACTATGCCCTGTGGCTTCCTGGGACACCCCCACCTGTATTTTCCTCCTGGCAAACTTGGGGGTCACTTTGAATGTTCCAGACTTGCCTGCAGTTCACATTCTATTGGGAGTTTGGAAGAGTTGATATTGGATGACACCGTCTCTTGTTAACAACATTGAATGACATTTTATTTCGTTTGAGTGTCCTTCTCAAGGAAGTTTTGTGGTTGTCACGGACTCTAGATCAGGAATGTATGGACCTGGCCGTGAACGGGGTCTCTACCATATGGCATCGCATTAGCTATGCCTGGGGTTAAAGATGAGTTTCTCCTTCTTTCTCTCCTGATTTGTGTGTAAAACATTTGTCTTCCATGTAGACACCTTGGGAAACTTAATCTTCAAACCTTTTCATTGAGGCTTTTGGCTCTTCCAGGAGGAAGATCATATTATCTGCCAATGATGGTCATGACATTACCGCCCTAGACCCTGAAACCTCTTGTTTCTGTTTCGGGCAGATCTGCTCCTAATGCCCAAATGCAGTCTTTGTCCCAGGTCTGGCCCAGCTGGTTATCGCCCAGTCTGGTGCCAGGGGACGGGAAGCCTGGGTCCAGCATCAGGCTGGGCGTTGGGGCCTGTGGCCTCCCGCTGACACCGCTGTGACTTGCCTTCCTGTCATCTGGGCTCAGAACCAGCCCCAAAACCACATCCACTGTTGAGGTGGGTAAAGGTGGGGGCTCTGTCCAGACCAGAGGAAGGGAGGGAGGAAGCCCCCCCTTACCACCCAGAGGTCTCCCCCCTGGGCCTGTAGGACTTGTTGGGTCTGGGAGCCCAGCCCCTTCCCTCCTGGGTGCTCAATCCCCCCACCACGGGCCCCCGGGCATGTTGGATCCTGGTTGTTTCCTGTCGAGATCCCCAATGTCCCCTGAGGATTCTGATTCTGGGTGCCCCCGGAGACACCAACATATCAGCAAGGATGACAGGGACTCTGGCCCCAGGAGGGAATGATGGGTTTCTAGAGACCTGAGCTCATCTAAGTGCTGCAAAGCATCCCTTGATGGTCTCCTCACTGGGCTCAAGGGGAACAGAACACCGGGCAGTGGTTCAGGAGTGTGGGGACCCCTCTTCCTTCTCCTCTCAAACCACTGCCTGGCCCTGTCCCATGCTTGGTGGAGAATGATTCTCAGATGTCAAAGGCAGAAAAACATGTCCCTGGCAGGTGGCCGGCCTCTTCCTGGGGTTGGACTTCAGGGACAGAGCTCCTCCATTCTGAAAGCAGGGTGTATGAGAGGGGATTTGGCTCCCAGCGCTTTGGGGTGGGGGCATGTGCAGGAGCTGAGGAGAGGTGAGCAGAACTAGCATCAAATTGGCACCTCTCACACCCTCCCCTGTGCATTTTGACAAAGCTTGATCATGCATAGGATGTATGAGGACAGCTGAGCAGATGCCTGAGTGTCCTGGGGCGGCCGTTACAGATGCCTCAGACCCGGACTTTTAAATAAAACTTTATTTTGTCACAGTGTTGGAGGCAGGAAGTCTACAATCAAGGTGTCAGCAGGTCCCACTCCCTCCAAAGGCTCCAGGGAAGCTGCCTCCTCTGTCTCATGGTGTTGCTGGCAAACTCTGTCTGCAGGTCCAGCGAGTCTGTCCTTTTTGGGGACACTGGGAGTCTCAAAAGAAGGAGGGGGGCAGGGGAGCACTGGGTCTGCTGCTCTCCTTCCGCCCCTCACCCCCCGCTCTTGGCTCAGGTGCCAGCCCCCATCCCATCCGTGCCCCTGCTCTGTGTTGTTTCAGAGCATCTGATTTCCTTATCATTTATTTAGTTCCTCACCTGAGGACATGCTGTTGGATTTTAGGGAGAGGAACGGAGAGAGATGTGAGAAACATAGGTCGTTTGCCTCTTGTACGTGTCCTGATCGGGGAAGGAACCCTCATCCTAGGTATGAGGCCTGACTGGGAATCAAATTGTAGACCCTTCGGTGTACAGGACTAAGCAAAGCATCTCATTTCTTTTTTTTTCATGTGCAAACTGTCATCTTACCACTGAAATGTCTCCAGACCAATATTTTTATTTTTGTTAATCCTCACCCAAGGATATTTTTCCATTGATTTTTAGAGAGAGTGGGAGGGAGAGGGAGAGACAGAAACATCTATGTAAGAGAGACACATTGATTGTTTGCTTCCTGCATGAACCCTGACCAGGGCCGAGGAACCTGAAACCAAGGTATGTGTCCTTGACTGGAGTCGAACCTGGGACCCTTCAGTCCACAGGCTGACGCTCTACCCACTGAGCCAAACCAGCTGGGGCTCCAGCACCAATACTGAGTGTCTTCTCAGAGAGGAAACACCATGTTTCTTATCTGATAGCTGGTCTGCTGGTCACCACTGGTCCCACTGAAGAGATAAGCCCCGCCTCCTCCCAGGCCCCACCCCAAAGGAGGGCGGCTTCCCCTTGGGCCAGTCTGGGCAGGAGGATAAAGGGGCTCAGAGGGTCCAGGACAGAGGCAGACAGACCTGGCATGGTGAGGACACTGCTCAAAGCCCCATCCTCTCCATTCCCAGGCTGTGTCCCACCCCACATCTCCTCACTGGCTCTCCTCCCTCCCCTCTCCCCCTGCAGATGCTGTGGCTGCTGGTCCTGACTCTCCCCTGTCTGGGGGGCTCTGTACCTGTGACCTCAAGTGAGTCCTGACCCCCAAGCCTGGCTTTTCTCCTAACCCCTGACTGACCTCTCAGAGGCCGCCCCTGGGATGGGTGGCGATCCCCCTCTGAGGGTGGCTCTGGGAGGGACTGAGGATGGGGCCATGCTGAGTGCCGGGCAGCGGTGCCTGGGTCCCTGATGGCTCCTCCTCTGCTTCCCCAGATCCCGGCCCAGGGACTGAGCTGGTGGGCATCGTGGGTGGGCATGATGCTGCCGATGGGGCGTGGCCGTGGCAGGTGGGCCTGTGGGTCAGGAATCAACCAAATGCTCAGTGGATTTTCTGGTGTGGGGGCTCCCTCATCCATCCCCAGTGGGTGCTGACCGCTGCCCACTGCATTCCAGGGTAAGTCTTACTCTGCCAGCACCCATGTGGGGGGTCGGGGGGTGGACAGTGTCGGGAGGCATTGTGTGTGTTGGGGGCAGATCCTGGACTGAGTGGCTGCAGACCCCCCACCAGGATTCAGCTTCCTGGCTCTCCCTTTGCCCACCACAGAGGGGAGGTCTCTGGGCTCTGAGGGGCTGACCCACTCCCTGCCACAGCCTCTCAGAAGCGTTTGCCCTTCTGTCCCCAGGAGAAACCCAGTGACTCAGAACTTGAAGGTCCAACTAGGACAAGTGAGACCCTCAAACAGTGACAGTGTGCAGGTGGCCAGGATCATCAGCCACCCCAAGTACAGCCTTAAAGAAGGAGCAAAAGGTGGGGCGGACGTGGCACTTCTCAAACTGGAGGCCCCCGTGCGACCATCTAACCTCGTCAGGTGGATCCGCCTCCCGCCAGCCTCCTCCGCATTCCCCCCAGGCACACGGTGCTGGGTGACTGGCTGGGGCCGCATTGCTTCTGGAGGTGAGAACCAGGTGTCGCTTGGGAGTGGGAGGAGGAGACTGAGGGCGATGCAGGGGGCGGGCCGGGCTTTAGAGAGGAGGCTCAGCTGTGGTCTGAGGTGGGATCCCTCTGGGGTCTCCCTTGGGTGTAGGAGGCAGACAGCTCGAGAGGAGTCTGTCAGGAGCAGAGACCAAAATAGCAAGAGTGAGGCATGGCCATGGGCATTTTTTTTTTTTTAAGTATCACACAAGGATATTTCTTCCATTGATTTTTAGAGAGTGGAAAGGACAGGGAGAGAGAAACATTGATGTGAGGGACATATCTGTTAAATATCTTCCCGACTGGGGCTGGGGATTGAACCTGCAACCCAGTTACTTGCCCTTGACCAAGAATCACACCTGGGACCCTTGAGGCCAGTGCTCTCACCACTGGAAACACTGGCCAGGGTGCCATGGGCATTTCTCTCCCTCACTCTGCAACAGGCCCTGTGTCTCCCCTTCCGGGGTCCCCGTTCTCCCTGAGTCTCGATAGTGGGATGGAGAACGAGGAGGGAACTTCAGTGACGAGCTCCAGGATTCACTATTAAATGGACAAAGTCAAATGTGACAGCAGGCCGCTCACTCTGCATTTCTTGGGGAAGCACCTGCTCTGATTCTTCCCAATAAAAATTATTTGTGGATAAAAATATGTTTCCCTGTTTCTTTTTGGAGCTTGCTGCCCACAGTGTCAGCCTAGAGATTGTCAGCCCATTGGCCTCGAGTGAACCCAGACAGTTGGGGTCTTGGGTGACTCCCTGGGTCCCCCGGGGGCACTGAGGCTCAGCCTGTGGTTCTAGAACCCGCGGCCTGTGACTGTACGCCCCCTCAGGACCACAGGCTCACTGGGCTTCTTCTCACAGAGCCGCTGCCGCCGCCCTACAATCTGCAGGAGGTGGAGGTCCCCATCGTGGCGAATGAGATCTGTCGGCAGCAATATGGCAATATTATCCAGGACGACATGCTGTGTGCCGGGAGCGAAGGCCGGGACTCCTGCCAGGTGAGACCCCAAGACTGTGGCCTCCATCCGTTGCTCCTGCCCGCAGGGGCCCTGAGTACTGACCACCTGTCTCCTCTTCCCACAGAGTGACTCTGGGGGCCCCTTGGTCTGTAAATGGAGGGGCACCTGGGTCCAGGCTGGCGTGGTGAGTTGGGGGAAAGGCTGCGGTCTTCCCAACTTTCCTGGAGTCTATGCCCGAGTGACATCCTTCTTGCCTTGGATCCGCGGTCATATTCGTTCCTCTCCTTGAGCCCGGGGCCGGGAAAGGATGCTGCCCAAGAGATGAAGACAGGCCCACAGGGTGTCTGGGGGACCCTCCCTGCTCCCTCCCAGTGCCAGCTCTTCATTGCCCCTAGCGCCTCCTCCACCCCTCCCCCCGCCCCCACCTGCTCTGAGATCCTCCCGCCTCAGCACCTGCATCAGCCTCTCTCCCCTGACAGGCAGAAGGGAAAGGCGGGATGTGCTCTGAAGTTGGCGGGCTCTGCAGGACTCCTGCCTCCTCCCCACCCTCTGGAGCTCATTAAACTGCATGAAAAACTGCTCTGGACTCAGTGCACTTACCTGTGGGCACAGCCAAGGCGGCCAGTGGGCGGTCCGGCTGCTGGGGGAGCCCAGGCTCTGGGAGGTGGACCAGGTGGAGGGGCAGCTATGGCTGCAGCTGGAAGAGGGCGACCTGGCGGCTCTCTTGGCTGGGGTGGAGGGGAGTCTGCTGCCCGGGGCTGGAGGCCACAGCCCGGAGGGCCGCCCCCAGAGGGTGCAGACCGTCCCTGTTCCTCCTTCAGTCGCAGTCAGTGTGTCATGGAGGCTTTAATGACTTGGACGTGGCCGCCTGCAAACAGGAGGTGCTGTGTTTCCATGGTCACCGCTGCTCCCTCAGACCCGGGGGCGCGCCTAATCCCCATTTTCCAATGTGATCAACTCCTGGGACCAGATGAAGTGCAGCCTCATTTCCACCAGGTCCTCAGTCTCCCATCCTGAGCTTCTCCCGAGCAGGGCGGACCTGCAGGGACCCGGGACCAGCCAGTCCCCGTCTTCCCGGCCCGCCCTCCGGCTCCCCCAGCTCCCGGGTCCTGGTTGGTTGGAGGCGGCAGAGAGGAGGGTGGAGAGGGGACCCCAGTCCCCCCGAGGCTGCTGTCCTGGCGCTGGCGCCCCTGCTGGAGAGGCACCGCGGTGCACCGCCCCTCAGGCCGCAGAGCCCTCCTTTCTCCCCGGGGGTGGGCGGGGCTCCCAGCGGACCGAGGAGCTTCAGTTTCAAATCCAGGAGTGAGAAGGGGCTGTGGAGCCCCTCCTGCCCCAGGCAGTGACGCGCAGTTCCTGCTGGAGTAGGATTTGGGGGGCATGGCTGGTGCCCGGCTGGGGTGGGTCCCGCACCTGCAGGTTGGGGCCAGGACCCAGGAGGGCCTGTGGAGCCTGAGGTGGCTCCCTCAAACCCCCCCACCACCACCACCACCACCACCGCCGCACCCAGCAACTGTAAGTCTGTTAACTGTATCTATGAGCCTGTTTCTCATTTGTTTGTTTGTTTGTTTTATTCTTTAGATTCCACATATAGGTGAAATCATATGGTATTTGTCTTTCTCTGATTGACTTGTTTCACTTAGCATAATGGTAAGATTTCTTTTTTTTATGGCCCAGTAATATTTCATTGTACATATAGGATGGGGCAAAAGTAGGTTTATAGTTATTCTTCTACACTAATAAAAGACAAAGATACTGCTGAAACCGGTTTGGCTCGGTGGATAGAGCATCGGCCTCTGGACTGAAGGGTCCCAGGTTCGATTCCGGTCAAGGGCATGTACCTGGGTTGCGGGCACATCCCCAGTAGGAGATGTGCAGGAGGCGGCTGATCGATGTTTCTCTCTCATCGATGTTTCTAACTCTCTATCTCTCTCCCTTCATCTCTGTAAAAAATCAATAAAATATATTTAAGAAAAAAAAAAAGACAAAGATACTAATTGACCGTACCTTTGCTATGCCCTAAGCCATGACCACCAGCCAATCAAAGCGACTATATGCAAATTAACCCAATCAAGATGGCCGCTGGCAGCCATGGAGCTGGAGCAAGCAGGAGGCTTGGTTGCCCCGGCGATGGAGGAAGTCAAGCTTCCTGCCAGCCCTGAGCCAGCTGAGGCCTCCACTCATGGCAACAAAGTTTCAATTATAGAAGACAAATAAATACCAGATACCTGCTTTCAGCCAGCCTCCACTGGGAACTTGGGTGGCTGGGGGCCGTGGCCAGCCTGCAAACAGCCATCAGCCCCTCACCCAGGCTGGCCAGGCACTCCTATATAATAAAAGGGTAATATGCAAATTGACCCTAACAGCAGAACGACTGGGAATGACTGGTCACTATGACACACACTGACCACCAGGAGGCAGATGCTCAATGCAGGAGCTGCCCCCTGGTGGTCAGTGCACTCCCACAGGGAGAGCTCTACTCAGCCACAAGCCAGCCTGACAGCTGCCAGTACAGCGGTGGTGGTGGGAGCCTCTCCCACCTCCTCAGCGGCACTAAGGATGTCCGACTGCAGCTTAGGCCTGCTCCCCGCTCGCAAGTGGATATACCCCGAGGGCTCCCAGGCTGCCAGAGGGATTTCTGACTGCCAGCTTAGGCACAATTCCCCGGGGAGCAGGCCTAAGCCAGCAGGTGGTCATCCCCCGAGGGGTCCCAGACTGCGAGAGGGCACAGGCAGGGCTGAGGGACCCGCCCAAGTGCACAAATTTTTGTGCACCAGACCTGTAGTGTGGAAAATAATACAATAATTAAGAAATAATAATACAAGAAGAAACTCTGTATTTAGCCTACTCATAATGGTAAACCTACTTTTTCCCCACCCTCTATGTACCACCATATTGTTATCACTTGTCTATTGATGGGCACTCGGGCTGCTTCCATATCTTGGCTATTGTACATACGCTGCAATGAACACAGGGGTGCATATGTTCTTCCCAATTATGTTTTGGGTTTCTTCAGATGTACATCCAGAAGTGGAATGGTTGGGTCATAAGGCAGTTCCATTTTTAATTTTTTGAGGAACCTCCACACTGTCTCCCACAGGGCTGCACGAGTCTGTATTCCCACCAGCAACACGTGAGGGCTCCCCCTTCTCCACATCTTCACCAAAACTTGTTGCTTGTTGATACACTGATGACAGCCATTCTGACAGGTGTGAGGTGATATTTCATTGTAGTTTTAATTTGCGTTTATTTAATGATGAGTGACATTGGGCATCTTTTCATATGTCTGTTGGCTTTCTGTATGTCCTTCTTTTGCTATTTATATCTCATTTTCTAAAATTTAATTTATTGTGGTAACATTGGTTAATAAGATTATAGAGGTTTTCAGTGTGCAGTTCTATGGTACATCATCTGTATCTTGCATTGTGTGCCCATCACCCAAAGTCACATCTTCTGTCACCTATATTGACCCCTTTACCCTTTCCTCCCACCCCAGCCCCTGTCCTCTGGTGACCACCACACTGTTATCTGTACCTGTGAGTTTTGGTTTGTTTCTTTTTCTTGTTTGTTCATTTGCTGCTTTCAGTTTTATATTCCGCATGTGAGTGAAATCGTATGGTTTTTACCTTTTTCTGTTTGACTTATTTAATTTGCATGATGTTCTCAAGATCCACCCATGTTGTCCTAAATGGCTGTATGTCATGTTTTCTTGTGGCTGAGGAGTATTCCACTGTAAACATGTATCACACATTTATCCAATCATCTGGCAAAGAACACTTCCGCTTTTTCCGTCTTGGCCTCTGTAAACAATGCTGCAGTGAACATAGGGGGGTATATATGTTTTTTTAAAATATTTTTTTGTTGATTTCAGAGAGGAAGGGAGTGGGATAAAGAGATAGAAACATCAATGATGAGAGAGAATCATTGATAGGCTGCCTCCTGCATGCCCCCTACGGGGATTCGAGTCTGCAACTCAGGCATGTGCCCTTGATCAGAAGTGAACTCGGGACCCTTCAGTCCACAAGCCGACACTCTATTGGCTGAGCCAAACCAGCTAGGACAAAAGATAACCTTGCTGGGTAAAGTAGTCTTGGTTGTAGATTCTTGCTCTTTATCACTTTAAATATCTTGTGTCAATCTCTTCTGCCTGAAATGTTTCTGTTGAGAAATTGGTCTTATGGGACCTCACTTGTCAGTAACTGTCTTTCTCTTACTGATTTTAAGATTCTCTCTTGGTCTTTAACCTCTGCCATTTTAATTATTATGTGTCTTGGTGTGGGCCTCTTTGGGTTCATCTTGTTTGGGACTCTCTGTACTTCCTAGGCTTGTATCTCTTTTTCCTTCACCAGGTTGGGGAAGTTTTAAATCATTATTTCTTCAAATAGGTTCTCAAACCCTTGATATCTCTGTCCTTCTGGTACCCCTATGGTGCAAATGTTCTGCTTTATGTTGTCCCAGAGCAGTGGCTGCCAACCTTTTGGACCTCACAGATCACCAGTGTTCCACAGACCATTGGTTGGCAACCGCTGTCCCAGAGGTCCCTTAAACTATCCTCATTTTAAAAATTCTTTTTTCTTGCCGAAACCGGTTTGGCTCAGTGAATAGAGCGTCGGCCTGCGGACTGAAGGGTCCCAGGTTCAATTCCGGTCAGGGGCATGTACCTGGGTTGCGGGCATATCCCCAGTAGGAGATGTGCAGGAGGCAGCTGATCGATGTTTCTCTCTCATCGATGTTTCTAACTCTCTATCTCTCTCCCTTCCTCTCTGATAAAAATCAATAAAATATATTTTTTTAAAAAATTCTTTTTTCTTTTCGCTGCTCTGATTAGGTGTTTTCTGTTACCTTGTCTTTTAATTATTATTTCTTTTATTTTTATTGTCTAAAATTTTACATATGTCTTCTTTTCCTCAATTGACCCCCCCCCTTCAGCCATTCCCACCCCAGGCAAGCCCCCAGAGCCGCAGTGTCTGTGTCCATTGGTTATGCTAATATGCATGTCTGCTACCTTGTCAATTAAATTCCTGATTTGATTTTGTGCTTTATGGAATCTGTTACTGATTCCTTCTAGTGTATTCATGTCAGATCTCATATTTTTCATTTCTGACTGTTTTCTCTTATGGTTTCTATGTCCTTTTTTTTTTTTTTTTTTTTTTTTTTCCGATGCAAAAGCAAAGAGTCATTCATTTCAAACCTAGGTTTGGCTCCCCTGCCACACTCACCGATGCAACGGTAAGCTCCAGTGGCCGAGAGAGAGAACTCTGTGTGGAGAGAGGTTTTATAGGGGTTTGGGGTAAGGGGAGGAGAAAGGACTGTGGGCCCTGCTGATTGGCCAGGCGCGAGTACACAGGATGTGGTCATAGTGATGGCGTGCACTTCCCTTGACTATCTTCCGGGAAGAAGCTTGCTGAGCACATGGCCAAGTTAAGATGAAGGGCATAGCCCTTACCTTGGGGCAAGGTGGAGGGCGTAGCTCTTACCCTGGGGTAAGGTGGAGGGCGTAGCCCTTACCCTGGGGCAAGGTGGAGGGCGTACTCCTTGCCCTTTCATTCCCCCCTTGTCTTGGAACTTCCGGCTCAATCATGAGATGGACTGCATTTCTATTCCACCATTGCTAGAGGCCCATACTGGGCACACAGAACTATCAACTGAACTATCCCTATAAGCTTAACAAATGGCCCGGTGGAAGGGAAAGAAACCATTTTAGATTTAACAACTTCTATTGAAACAGGATTTTTCTTCTTAAAATTCCTCCATGGCTATCAAAAAGCCAAATCAAGATTAATTTATCTACTGTCCTGATGTTTGCATACACACAACAAGAATGGTAACTGACTACCTTTGCTGGAATTTCATGGTTGAATCTTAATGTGCCCCGTAGGGCCAGGAAGCCAAGCCATCCAGCTGCCATCAAGCCTGCCTGCAGTATCTGCTGAGTTAGGTGAATCCCTCACCTGTAGCAACTCCACCTGAGCCCACGCTCCAGGCTTTAAGGCCCATCTCAGTAGCCCTCCTACTTGTTGCGGCCCAGAGTGTGTGGGGTTCTGCAGGGATGCAGAGGCATCTTTACTGCTCCCCTTCTACTCTTACCAACCGCCAGTGATGGTAGGGCATCAGCCTGACGCTCCAGCGCCAGCCATCTTCAGGGCTCCCAAGCAGGATACCAGGCTTTCTTCGTGGCATTTTTACTGGCTTCAAGTCTTTAGAGCTCAGATAGGGCTCTTCGAAACACGATACTCCAGTCAAAGTTTTCCGTTAATAAAACCACTATTAGGAACCAGTCTTACTGAATCTATGCAAAGAAACGTACTTATTTAGCATTGCCAGATTTCGGAGGAATTACATAAGGAGAAAAACATACTGATCTACTCTAAGATTTTCTGACTTTCCTTGCTAATTCCTTTTCATGGATTTAAAACAAAACAGTAACTGTTGGCATAAAACCTTCTTTCTATGCATAACCATGCCTCAGACCTTCTATTCTAAACAGGCTTTTTCCAGCTTTACTACCCCTGACATGGCATGGTGACTCAGGCCTGCAAGACAGTATTACAGGCTGCCAACTGTTAGCTGTCTCTCAAAAGAGACCAAAACCTGATGGGCACCCTTCCCTGCCCAGTTGGGCCCCTGCCCTCTTGGCAGCTAGGCACCCTTTACTTTTGGGGGTCACCCCACACAGCTCCCTTCCAGGACAGCCAACATTCTATGTCCTTTTTTTATGCTTACTGTCTCTTTATTGCAGTCCTCACTGAGTTCATCAACCCTTCCGCTACGTTCCTTGAGTATCCTTAGAACCATTGTTTTGAACTCTGTATCTGCTATATTGTTTCTGTTCATTTCACTTAGTTCTTTTTCTGGGGGTTTCTCCTATTGTTTCTTTTGAGGCATGCTGCTTTGTCTCCCCATTTTGGCCGCCTCTCTGTATTTGTTTCTCTGTGTTTGGTAGATCTGCTATGCCCCCAGTCTTGGTAGGGTGGTTTTTTTGAGTACATGTCCTGTGGAGCTCAGTGGAGCAGTCTCCCTGACTCCCTAAGCTGGGTGCCCCAGGAATGTCCCTGGTGTGGGTTCGGGGAACCCTGCTGTTGTAGTTGAGTCCTGATTGTTGTTGGCCTGTGGTAGGTAGTGTTGACCCTCAAGCTGACTGACTGAGTATTGACCCCAATCACACTGTATGAGCTGCTGTGAGTAGGCTGACCCCATGAAGCAGAATTTGCCCCGGCAGGGTCTGTGCCTGCGGAGATCTCCCTTTCAGTGTGCCGCTTGTGGAGCTAATTGGTTGTACTCTGCTGTGGGCTGGTTCTGGGGCCTCCAGGGAGGCACTGTGGTGCAGGTCAATGTCAGACACTGCCTGTGACCTATCCTGGGCTGCCTGTTAGACGCTACAACGTGATCCACAGTTGGTGGCTCCCTCTGCTAGGCCTGGGTGCACGTGTGAGGGGCCAAGCTGCATATTGAGGCTGATTCCCAGCAATACCAAACCTGCGTCAGGACACAAAAGGCCCAAAGCACCCCAAAATCTGCCTCTGCCAGCCAGTTGCCATTAGGCTCAGCCACTGATAGAGCCTCCAGCTAAGCTAGGTGCCCAGAAATGTCCCTTGTGTGGTGAGGTGAGCCCTGCTGTGGTAGTTGAGTTGCATGAGGTAGTTTCTCAATGAGTCATTGGGTTGGAGCGAGTGGTGTTCATCAGGTTTTACAGATTCAAACTCAGTGCCATTGCTGGGTCTGACACCACTCAATAAAAGTCTCAGGGCACACCAAGGCCAGCCACCACCACCACCCACCACCCACCTGGGGTCTTCAAATCTTTGCAGTGGGGTAGGGTCTCTGGGAGTCGTCAGGGTGAGGCCAGTAGAGTTCATCAGGATCACACAGATTAGGATTCGCAGTGAGGAGGGAGGGCTCTGCACATTGGAGCTAGTCGGGTGCCTGAGGAAATGGCCATCACCTCAGAGTCACACAACTCAGTCTCTCCCTGTGTGTCTCCAACAGCCCTGGAGTCTGCTCAGACTCCAGAGCTTCTGAGAAAGACTGTGTGGGCCCAGGCTGGTTGCAGCTGGCAGACTCCCCTGCAGGGCATGAGCTTGTTCAGGTGGGACCACTGGGAGCCTGGAGGAGGTGGGGGCAAGTGCATTCCCCCAGGCAGATGCCCTATGGAGGGGATGTTCAACTCAGGAAAAATGGCATCTGTGGGCATGTGGGAGAGGACTCAGCCTTGGACAATGGAGGCTGCCCCTCCAGCCCTCTCCCCAAAGTCATACAACCAATCTCTCCCTGTGTGACTCCCGTCCACTCTGGGCCATGTCGCTCCACTGGAGCCTAGGTGGAGTAGCTGCCAATGAGATGCTTGTGCACTGGCCCTTTAAAAGGGCATCTGGGTGCCTAGCAGTCCCCTGTCTCACTCTGGCAAGTGCAGTCCCCACGGATGGTCACAGCCAGATGCTGTGTAGCTCCTCTTCCAGGCACTGGTGTTCCAGGCTGGGGGCTCAGGATGGGGTGGAGACCCCTCCCTTCTCAGAGGGGACAGTTGCAGCTGAGGTGTCCCTCCTAACTCTCAATGCAGCCCTTTCTGTGTCTCCACCCTCCCTGCCCGTCTCCTGTGGCTTCTTCCATGTGTCCTTAATGAGGAGACCTCTTTTCAGCCAGTCTTCAGTTGGTTATTCAGGTTGAGTGTCTATAATTTAGTTGTGATTCCGATTTGGTCCTGGGAGGAGGTGAGTGTACCTTCCACCTACTCTGTCTCCATCTTGGATCCCTGTTTTCAGTTCTTTGGGGCACAGACTAGGAGTGGGAGTTCTGGGCCATGTGCTAATTCTACATTTGGTTACTAGAGGGGGCATTTCCTGTTGAGCCTAAATGTGTGCAGAGCTGGGGTTTCATGATCAGATTCATGGACACTGAGGACACAGGTGTTTGCTCTGCAGGCGACAGGCCCTCCCGCGGCCCTTACTGGGTCCTCCCCTCGCCCCGTGGGTGTGGGCGGACCTGGATTGTCCTCCTGAGGATGAGTCAGTCTGGGAGCGAGAGGCAGGGCCCTCAATCAGAATGAAAACCCAACCCATCAGCGCAGAAGTGTTTCCTGCCTGTTGTGATGCATTTCTCTGGGATGAGCCCTGCTCCCTTTCTTTTCAGGACAACAATCCTGGAATGACTCTCTCCTCAGGCCTGTGGAGACCAGACTCTGGCTGATGAAGTGCTGCGTCCTAGAACTGAATGGGTTAGGGCAGTGGTCGGCAAACTCATTAGTCAACAGAGCCAAATGTCAACAGTACAATGATTGAAATTTCTTTTGAGAGCCAAAAATTTTTTTTTAAATATATATTTTATTGATTTTATTTTACAGAGAGGTAGGGAGAGGGATAGAGAGTTAGAAACATCGATGAGAGAGAAACATCGATCAGCTCCTGCACACCCCCTAATGGGGATGTGCCCACAACCAAGGTACATGCCCTTGACCGGAATCGAACCTGGGACCCTTCAGTCCGCAGGCCACGATCTAGCCAATGAGCCAAACTGGTTAGGGCGAGAGCCAAAATTTTTAAACATAAACTATATAGGTAGGTACATTGTTATTAACTTAATTAGGGTACTCCTAAGGCTTAGGAAGAGCCACACTCAAGGGGCCAAAGAGCCGCAAGTGGCTTGTGAGCCGCAGTTTGCCAACCACGGTGTTAGTGGCTGCTGAGGAGCTCAGTCCCAGGGCCAGTGTAGCTGCTCTAGACCCCAGGGTCAGGGCCCAAAGGGCGACTCCCTGTGCCCTTGGCTGATGGCCGGGGTGGCCCAGATGGAGTGGAAGGAGTACCTTGTTGTAGGGAAGGAGAAGAAGCCTGGACCAGCCCTAGTTCTCAGCCAGCCCCTCCCCACAGCTCCGCAGCTCTGGCCCTACCAGCTGCAGGAGGTGATGGTTCCCATGGTGGGGAACAGGGTCTGCAACCAGCGCTACCAGAACTCTTCCACCAGCACTGGCCAGATCATCAGGGATGACATGCTGTGCGCTGGGAGTGAGGGCCAGGACTCCTGCCAGGTGAGCCCCCCTGCCCCGTCCTCTGTCCTCTGTCCCCTCCTGGCCCCGGGAATCGGGACTCAGAAGCTCCATGCAGTGGCCCGTGTGGAGATGATCACTGAGTCCTGCCTCTCCCCACAGGGTGACTCCGGGGGCCCCTGGTGTGCAGCTGGGAAGGCACCTGGGTCCAGGTAGGGATCGTGAGCGGGGAATACAGCTGTGGTCATCACACCTTCCCTGGGATGTATGCCCGGGTGATGAGCTACATTTCTTGGACCCAGAAGTATGTCCCTCTGCCCCCTGGATCCTAGATGAGGCCAGGCAGGGTTCCCATGATGGGGAGACCCTCAGTCTTCCTTGTGGACACCCCTGTTCTTTCCCAATTCCAGCCTCATCTTCCCTCCTCCTCACCCTTCGTCTCACCCTCCACAGTGTCAAGAGCCTCCTGCCCTCAGGGTCCCCTCCTGTCCTGACTCTAGGGTGGCAGACACAGGAGATGCTCCGAAGGCTGGTGTCTCTCACAGTAAGTGGGCCAGAGCCGCCTTCAGCCTTTGCTCCGCCACTTCATACCTACCTATGCAAATTAACCGCCCTCTTTGTTGGTGGTTAATTTGCATATTGCTCTGATTAGCCTATGGTGGGCATGGCAAAGGTATGGTCAATTTGCATCTTTGTCTATTATTAGATAGGATAAACTGTCACACAATATTGAGGGGAAAAATAGTGATATTACAAAACAGAAGACACGAACAGTGTCTTATCACCTGCAGGCACTCATTAACAGAACTACTTCAGGATTTATTACAGGAAGAAGAAATACTAATTCGGAGGAATGGTGTGGGACACAGGAAACAAAGCACTAATGGGAAACACACTGCATGCCATTCTCCAGACACCCCTGAGTGGCCATAAGCACTGACGGGCCTCCTTCACAATCAGAGGAAAACTGAGGGAAGTAACGGACAGGCAGTGTCACACTCATCAGGTTGGAGAAAATGAAAAAGTGCAATAAAACCACATGTTTGCAAAGATGTTGAGAAATGAGCAGCTCATATGTGGAATCTAAAACAGAACAAAACAAATGAACAAAGAAAACAGAAACTGACCCATAGATACAGAGAAAAAGTGGGTGGTGCCCAAGGGGAGAGGGTTGAGAGGTGGGGATGAAATTAATAAGGAAAAAAACACAAAGCTGTAATGATCTCCATATTTATGATGTGGTGTGTATCTGTAAATAAATTTAAAAAGAAGAGGGGGCCCTGGCTGGTTTGGCTCAGTGGTTGAGGTGTCGGACCGCAGAGCAAAGAGGCCTGTGTTTGAGTCCCAGTCAAGGGCATGTGCTTGGGTTGCAGGTTTGATCCCCAGACCCGCATCGATGTGCCTGCTGGAGGCAACCAATTGATATGCCTCTCACATTGATGCTTTTCTCTCTCCTCTCTCCCCTTCCCTTCCACTCTCTCTAAAAATCAATGGAAAAAAATACCCTCGGGTGAGGATTAACAAAAAAGATAAGAAGAGGGGATGCTGAGATAAAGTGCACGTGGGCATTCAGGCCAGCAGCTGTGTGTGGGAGGGAGGGGGGCAGTGCCCTGCAATGCTGCTCTGAGCAGTTGTTCTTCTGGCCTCAGGCTGCCATTGGGGGTCCCAGGGTGCGGGTCTGAGTGACAGGAATGGATGCACAGGGTGAGGGTGGGTCTGGCTGGGCATCAGAGTCAGGATCAAAGCCGGGGCTGTGATGGGGATGTCTGAGCCCTGATAGGGGAGGGCTGAGGGCAGGTGGGAAAAGGGCACAGCTTCTGTTACCTAACAGCCCCATTTTGCAACACTGCAGTGGAGGCTGGGCCAGCGAGGGCGGGTGGGGGTGCTGAGGGGGCAGCAATGTGCCAGGGTCCATGGATCCTCACGTGTCACAATGGAGGTGTTGGACCCAGGGCAGGGATGGCTCCTGGAGGCCCTCATTCATGGCACTGGCTGTCCCATTTGGGCCCCACCAACCACGGGACACCTGTGACCACACTGACAATGACACTGACCTCACTCACTCTGCCCGACGGCTCAGAGGGACACAGGCCACAGCGCAGCTTTGTGTCCACAGGACGGCCTTGCTCCTCACCGAGGGCAGCGCCTGTGACCGGCTCCCAGGCAGCGCCCACTCCCCAGTGCCCGCCGGGGCTCTGACCAAAGGCCCCGAGTTCTGTGTGCTGCTCCCTGGCACCTCTCCTGGTGGCTGTCCAACCATAGCCCCGCCCTCTGTCCTAGACCCGGGGTGCCAGCCTGTGTCACCCAGAATGTCGGGGCTCCACCTCCACCATCCCCTCCTGCCTCCTGCTTGCTCTCCACTCTCCATGCTCCCTCCCCCGGGAGACCCAGGCCCCCTGGTCCCCACCGTGTTCTAATGGGTGGGCATCTTGACTGGCACCACCTGGGCTCCCTAGGCTTTGCCTGCTGGGCTCCTACTGCACAGGCCCCGCAGCTGGAGGTGCAGCCGCCTCTCTGTGGTTTCCCATGGAGCAGCGTCCAGCAGAGCGAAGAGGCCTGGGTTTGATTCCCAGTCAAGGGCCTCTGCTTGGGGCCAGGCAGCAGCGTCCAGCTCCAAGGCCCTTCCCAGAGTGGCCTCCTCAGGTCACACCCGGCTCCAGCTGCTGTGGGCTGGGCTCCCAGAAGCCCACAGTCAGAGGCTCGGCAGCCTCCAAACAGGAATCAGGGGTCAGGAGCAGGAGGCCCCTGGGTCAGGAAGGGCGAGGCCTGCGTAACTTCCTGTCATCCATCTCCAGGTGCGGACAGCTGGGAGGGGCATGGCCTTGGCGAGCTGTCCCCAGCTGTCCCAGCAGCAGGGCTGGCCCCTCCTTCCTGAAGGGACCTGTGGGAGGCTTGTCAGCATCTGCCAGGTGCCCGCTCTGAGGAAGTCACCGCTGAGGGCACATTGCATCCATGGCCAGGAAAGCGCGTCAGCTGCTGGCCTTGTTTCTGTCCCTCCAGGTGGAAGGGATATGGTGAGGGGCACAGACTGAGGCAACCCGCAACTTGTCTCCGTGTGCCAGAGAAGAAAGGAGGAGTGGGTTCCAGAAATGAGGGAGCAACAAGGGCACATCTGGAGGAGGGGCGCCAAGGAGAGGAAGGTCATGGGGTGGTCATGGTCTCAGTGAACGTGCTGTGCAGCCAGCTGGTGCAGGAGACCTCAGAAGAATGGATACCCAGGTC
This sequence comes from Myotis myotis, assembly GCF_014108235.1. Classification (NCBI taxonomy): domain Eukaryota; kingdom Metazoa; phylum Chordata; class Mammalia; order Chiroptera; family Vespertilionidae; genus Myotis; species Myotis myotis. Next base: position 103,088,057 of record NW_023416357.1, on the reverse strand, counting down.
ACTGCACTAGCAGTTGCACCCAACTGTCCTAGCAGGGGCACTAGCTCCACCACCTCCAACCCCAGCGCCCACCCCGCCCCTGGAGGACAGAGGGAGAGGAAGAAAGGGTACCAAGCAGAAGCCAGCCTTTGTGGCCTCCCCCCACTACAGGGCGAGGGTGAGCCCCCAGAGAAGCCTGGGAGAGAGCGTGGGTCCCTCCTGCAGAGTCCTCAGTGTCTCCCAGCACCTGTCACTGTCCAGGTGTCCAACATACCATAGGCCGCCTGCAGGTGCAGGTCAGGGCCTACATCCTGGTGCCCACAGAGGGGTCCCCTGGCTCAGCGCTGAGCCCAGCACAGAAGCTGCGCTTTTGTCCCCCAGCTCCCCTCTAGCCATTTCCCCCAGAGCATCAGACGTCCTTGGAGCCCTTTGATAGCAGGGCCAAGTCTCAGATTCACCCCTGAACCCCAGGAGCGTGGGGGAGGGGCTGGGCGCAGAGTGGGAACTCAGTTTTCACCCCCAAATGTGAACAAAAAACTGCCTAAGAGAGGGCACTCGGCTGACAGGAAGCAGCCACCAGGGGACAGGGGGCGGCAGAGAGCAGAGGCTGAGCTCCTGCAGCATCCTGGCCCAGAGCCCCCACCAGGGGGCGTCAGAGAGCAGAGACTGGGCTCCTGCAGCATCCTTGGCCCAGAGCCCCCACCAGGGGGCGGCAGAGAGCAGAGGCTGGGCTCCTGCAGCATCCTTGGCCCAGAGCCCCCACCAGGGGGCGGCAGAGAGCAGAGGCTGGGCTCCTGCAGCATCCTTGGCCCAGAGCCCCCACCAGAGGGCGGCAGAGAGCAGAGGCTGGGCTCCTGCAGTGTCCTTGGCCCAGAGCCCTCACCAGGGGGCGGCAGAGAGCAGAGGCTGGGCTCCTGCAGCATCCTTGGCCCAGAGCCCCCACCAGAGGGCGGCAGAGAGCAGAGGCTGGGCTCCTGCAGTGTCCTTGGCCCAGAGCCCCCACCAGGGGGCGGCAGAGAGCAAAGGCTGGGCTCCTACAGGGTCCCCACCCAAAGCACCCTGACCCTCCCTCAGTCCCTGCTCCACATTTCCTCCTTAAATTTGATCAACTGTTGTACAAATTGTCAATTATAAAAAGTCACAGGGATGGACAGTTTAGCATAGGAAATATAATAATGTTGTAATAACTATGTGTAGTGTCAGATGGGTACCAAACTTATGGGGGGAGGTGGATGATCCCTTAAGTTATAGGTTATATGAATGTCTAATAACTATGCTGTAGACCTGAGACTAATATAATGTTGTATGTCCGCTGTGATTGAAGTATTTTAAATTATTATTTAAAAATAATAAATTTGATCAGATATTTAATAAAATCTGGAATTTCAAAAAATTCTATTACTGTTAGAAATGAAATAAACAGCCGAAACCGGTTTGGCTCAGTGGATAGAGCGTCGGCCTGCGGACTGACAGGTCCCAGGTTTGATTACGGTCAAGGGCATGTGCCTGGGTTGCGGGCACATCCCCAGTAGGAGATGTGCAGGAGGCGGCTGATCGATGTTTCTCTCCCATCGATGTTTCTGACTCTCTATCTCTCTCCCTTCCTCTCTGTAAAAAATCAATAAAATATTAAAAAAAAAAAAATGAAATAAACAAAAAGTATGGAAAATAGAAACAATGTGCTATTTTGTGGTCCAGGTAGAGGCTGGGGCTGCCGGCTCCTCCATCCCAGGCAGCTCTGTGTCTGGCCTAGGAGACTGAAGAGAAACAGCCTCCTCTCCAGGGACAAAACCCCCACCCACTCAGGCTCCAGCCTCCCGGCCCAGGTGTCCCTCACCAGAGCCTGGCTGCTGTGGGGCCCTGAGCAAGGCTTTGACCTCTCTGAGCCTGGGTGTTTCTGTCTCTACGAGAAATGAGCCCTAGGCGATTTGGCTCAGTGGATAGAGCATCGGCCTGGGGACTGAAGGGTCCCAGGTTCCATTCCGGTCAAGGGCATGTGCCTTGGTTACGGGCACAACCCCAGTAGGGGGTGTGCAGGAGGCAGCTGATCGATGTTTCTCTCTCATCAATGTTTCTAACTCTCTATCTTCTCCCTTCCTCTCTGTAAAAAATCAAAAAAAATATTTTTTTAAAAAATGAGGGATGATGTCTGGCCCTTGTGCTGTGGGAGGTTGAATGAGCAGCACAGGTCCAGCCTGGCCAGGGCTGGAGGGAGGGAGACCCGGCTGCCATGATGGGAGAATGTCACTGTGGCCTCCAGGTTCGGCAGGGTGATGCGCACGCCCCCCACATCAGACAGGCTCTGCTTGAACTTGGAGTGGCAGGTGCTGGCCGTGATCATAGTCTCGGCTGCCTGACCTGGACCCTGTGTTTGGAAGCCCTGCCCCCATGAGGCGATGTCCTGCTGGGAGAATAGACAGATGATATGCTTTTGGAGCAGGTGAGTCTGGAGAAGTGCATCGGGATAATGGGGTACAGTAGGAGAATTTTGCTTCTCTGCTAACATTTGGAAACAGGAGGTAAGAACTTGCCAGGGATGTTCCTACAACTGCCGGGGTCTGGAGCCCAGGGCCCAGGTGCCCATGGACCAAATGCCCCCAATGGTCCCCTCTACCTACACCACCTGGGCCAAACCTCACACGAGCCAACGGCTAGGGGTTGAGAAAGGATAGGAGCCAGGGATGCTGGACACACAGGACCCCAGGCACACACAGACCCAAAAGACCGCGCGTTCAGGGTGTCTGGTTGGCGACCCCAATCCTGCCTTTTGTTGCTTTTCATTTTCTTTTTTTCCTTTTTAAAAAAAAATATATTTTATTGATTTTTTTACAAAGTGGAAGGAAGAGGGATAGACCAGTGGTTCTCAACCTTGGCTGCACATTAGAATCACCTGGGAATCTTTTTAAAATCCTGATTCCTGGGCCTCATCCTCCGGAAATTCTGTTTCTTTGTTATGGGGTGAGGCCACAACATTAGTAACAAAGAAACAGAATTTCCGGAGGATGAGGCCCAGGAATCAGGATTTTAAAAAGATTCCCAGGTGATTCTAATGTGAAGCCAAGGTTGAGAACCCCTGGGATAGAGAGTTAGAAACATTGATGAGAGAGAAACATCGATCAGCTGCCTCCTGCACGCCCCTTACTGGGGATGTGCCCGCAACCAAGATATATGCCCTTGACCGGAATCGAACTGGGGACCCTTCAGTCCGCAGGCCGACGCTCTAGCCACTGAGCCAAACGGGCTGGGGCAGTTGCTTTTCTTTATACTTTCGCAGTGACACACATTGCTTCGGAGTCAGGCAGTGGGTTTCCTTCCTGCCTTGTGTCTGTGGAGCCGGCTGTTGTTAGTGAGACCCACCCTGAGGCTGGGGACTGCTGCTGGCACGCCCCCTTGTGGCTACAGGCTGCTGGCACGCCCCCTTGTGGCTACAGGCTGCTGGCACGCCCCCTTGTGGCTACAGGCTGCTGGCACGCCCCCTTGTGGCTACAGGCTGCTGGCACGCCCCCTTGTGGCTCCGTAGCCCTCATTCCCTTACATCTTCCAGCACTGATGCTGGTGCAGCCTGTGCTCCAGGAATGATGGTGAATGACCAGCTGTGCCCGGACGCAACGGTGCCTGTGTCCTGGGGGCCGAGGCCGCAGCTTTCCCACCCAGAAGGACACCTTGCGGGAGGTTTGCCTGGTTGGCTCGCCAGGTGGCTGCCCCAGCTTCACTCCCACCAGCAGCCCGTGTGTCCCCACCGAGCGGCCTCCCCGGAACCCGGCGCGCCTGGGCTTTGCGGCTTTGCCAATCCGCTGCCCGGATAACAGGGCCTCGTGTGGCTTTAATTTGCTTGTCTCACCAGGTGCTTTTTCCCCTGAGAGAAAAATGGGCCTTTGACGGCGGCTTGGGGTGAGTTCCCACTGGAAATGAGGGAGTGGGGAAGGGAGTGTGTGTTCCGAGAGCGGCTGTGTGCGCCCCGCAGGCCCTGCCGGGAGGCCGTTTGGTCACTTCTTGGAGGGGGGCCCCACCGAGCCCGAGTGTGACCTTTTGAACCCGATGCGCCCTGTGGCTGTCAGGTGGGAACTTGCCGTGAGAAAAGCGCTCCTGGGGCCGCGGTCCGATGGGAGCGAGGCTGGTGGGGACGCCAGAGGAAGAGGCAGCGTGACGGTGGCTACAGGTCCTCACACATGTCCAGCCCACAGGAAGCACAGCGGTGACCCTGCGGTGAGCTGTGGGCTCAGCTAATAACAGTGGCGCGTAGCGGTTCCTCAGCTGTAAGGAAGGAACCGCACTAATGAGCATCATTCGAGGGAGGGAAACTGTGTGTGGGGGGGGAGGGGGGGGCGGCTGGCCTTTTACACAATTTAATGAACCTAAACCTGCTCTAAAACATATTTTTAAACCCCCCCCCCCCATTTATTAGCGAAAAGGTCTCAGGCCGAAGCCGGTTTGGCTCAGTGGATAGAGCGTCGGCCTGCGGACTGAGGGGTCCCAGGTTCGATTCCGGTCAAGGGCATGTACCTGGGCTGCGGGCACATCCCCAGTGGGAGATGTGCAGGAGGCGGCTGATCGATGTTTCTCTCCCATCGATGTTTCTGAGTCTCTATCTCTCTCCCTTCCTCTCTGTAAAAAATCAATAAAATATATTTAAAAAAGAAAGAAAAAGAAAAGGTCTCAGATGGACTCAAGGCAAGGAGGGAACTGAGGGAGGTGGCAGATGCAGAGGCAATGAGGTGACGAGGTGACGAGGTGGAGTCTGCAGTCACAGAGCAGAGCTGGAGTGAAGGCTCGGGCACCATCAGAGGGGCAGCCAGGTGTGCACAGTCCCCGGGGACACGAGTGCTGCATGTCTGACAACTGGGAGGAGCAGCCCTCATGCCCCGCCTGCATGGCTGAGGTGTGGGCTCCCCTGGGGGCAGGGGAGGGCAGGGAGGTGGTCTGGGGTCAATGATGACTCTTCACTGCTTTCAGGGGCATATCCATGGCTGTGACGGTTCGCTGCAGGTGGGGGAGGACCAGGGGAGAGGGAGGGATGGGTCACACGCCCTCCCCTGCCCCACAGCCAGGGTCCCAGCCTGCAGGAAGCTGCGTGTCATGGGCGTGGATGTGCAGGAGTGTATGGGTCGGATGGTATGTACCTCCCAGGGAGCCAGGCCCAACCTGCAGGATGGGGGAGGGTGGGGCCAGGTCTCTTGCCGGACCCTTGTCCATCCCACACTCGGCCACATGGGGCCCTGAGTCATGCCCCTGTTGGGCCGCTGGCCACACATCTGCTGACTCCTGGGCCAGGGTCGCTCTGAAGACCAGCCACACACAACTCTGGCGACTGTAGCCGGAAAGGGGTTTCAGGAAAGGGTGCTGGGTGCAGCTCCCACCCCCCAGGAAATGGGTCCATGTGGAGCCCTGCGGGTAGCGCAGCTGGTTAGAGCTGCGTCCCAATACACTAAGGGGGAGGGTTCAATCCCAGTCAGGGCACACGAAAGGATCAGCCAATAAGAGCATCATTAAGTGGAACAACAAATCCATGTTTCTCTTTCTCCCCCCACCCCCTTTCTCTCTTTCTCTAAAATTAAAAAATAAAAAATCTTTTTTTAAGAAATAGATCCATGTAGAGCCTGATTTCCTTTCCCGGGCACAGAGGGTTCGCATAGCATCCCTGCAAAATCATGTCCACCAGGAACCTCGGAATGTGATGTTTCAATCACAGGGTCCTTGCAGATGGAATGGAGTCAAGGTCATCCTGGATCAGGGTGAGTCCTGAAAGCCATGGCTGGTGTCGTTAAAAGAAAAGAAAGAGAGGAGAAGGCCATGGGAGACAGAGGCAGAAACCGGAGCGATGGTCTACAGGCCAAAGGATGCCAAGAATTACCCACCAGACACCGGGAGAAGCACGAAACAGATCCTCCCTCAAAGCTTCTGGAAAGAACTCACCTGTTGACACCTTGATTTCAGATTTCTGGCCTCCAGAACCGTGAACAATTAATTCCTGTTCTTTCAAACCCCCCAGTCTGTGGTCCTTAGTTAGGCAGCCCGGGAATACACCCTCCTGGCCATGGAGAAAGCCAGGAGTGAAAGCTGTGTCAGATAGAGGCCTGAGGGCCTCCTGGTGACAGGCAGGGGACAGCAAAGGTCTGGTGCTGAGGGGCATTGGCTGGAGGCACCAAGGAGTCCGGGCAAGGAGAGGATGTGAGGGGGTCTGGGCTGCACCCTGTTGTCTCTGCCGCCTCCACCAGGTGCAACAGGACGTCTTGCGAGACTGAGCATTTGTCAGGACTGAGGGCTGTCACAGCGCACACTTAAAGCTGGTGCACGTGTCCAGGTAAGTACACCCAGTGAGCCCGCCTTCATGAAAAGAGGAGGGAGAGCAGGCACCCCCCACACACACACCCCCAGGCTGCTGTGAGCGTGGCTGGCAGGGCTCTCAGGATCACCCCTGTCAGAAAGGAAAACTTAAACACACAGGCGCCAGCAGAGGTTGGGGGACGTAGAGAAAGGGGACTCCCGCGTGCTGAGGGGGTGGGTGTGCTCATTTCCTGGGGCTCCCAACAAACTGCCAAACCTGGTGGATGAAAACACAGGAATGCGTTTATTTTCTCTCTTTTTATAAATTGAGTGGTGGCCACCGCGATGCGCTCCCTGCCTCTGTGCTCACATTGCCTCTGGGCCTTTCCTAAAGACCCATGTGGTTGCCTTTAGAGTCCCCCCTCACCCCCCCCCTCCCCCCATCCAGGGGAAGCTCCTCCTCCCAACTCCTTAATCATGTCAGGGGCCCTGTTATGTAATTTCCGTTGTTTCCTGAGATGAGGACCCTGACAGACCTGTGGGGGCCGCTGTTCAGCCCCGACAGCTGGGGGGGGGGGGGGGGGGGGGGCGTACAAGCACATACATCCAGTCTGGAGGCTCATCTGGCCGCGCTCCGTGAAGCTGGGCCCCTAGAAAGATAACCCAGAGGAGATTCTTGCAGAAGAATAGGATCATGGATCATCGAAAGAGGGGAGCAGCCTAGCAAAGAGGAAGCAAAGACCAGAAGTTCATTCAGAAACGCAGTGAGCCCCCAAAGGCACCACGTTGAGTGAGCAGATCCTCTGAGCTGAATCCCCAAACTCAAGGAGGATGAGAGCAGACACCTGGAGTAGGGCCCACGCCAAGAAGTTCGAGTTCAACAGTCACCTGTCAATCGCGCCCCTAGGAGTCCAGGCAGCCCAGCCCCCACCTGCACAGCTGCCAGGTGTGTGGGCACCTGTTCCACCAGCTGCCTGCCCTGACCATACCCCTCCTCCTCCGCAGAGAGCTTGGGCCCGGGTGCGCCCCTGTGTGGCCACGAGGGTTAACTGCAGGCCCCCCTCTTCAAGCATCTCAGTGGGCAAGGTCAGCGACCAGCAGAGGTCAGCACCCCATTGTGCTGGTCAGGAGCGGTCCCCAGGGCCAAGCACACCCAGCCCACCTGCCGGCTCGGCTCCCGGCTCAGGCCCCTGTGCCCTCTGAGGGGTCCCCACTGGCTCAGCGCTGAGCCCAGCCCAGAAGCAGCTCCAGTTTTGTCCCCCCAGCCCCGCTCCAGCCACTTCCCCAAAAGCACCCGCCATCCTGAGAGCCCTTCAAGGGCAAAGCTGTGTCTTCGGTTCGTCCCTAGACCCCTGGCAGGGAGTGAGCACTCGGTGTGTACCCCCAAACCTGAATAAAAAACTGCCCAAGTGAGGGAGCCCGGCCCACAACGTGCGGCCAGCAGGGGGCGGCAGAGAGCAGGGGCCAAGAGCACAGAGATGGGGCGGGGGCGGGGGGAGGCCTGTCACAGCCCAGTGAATTCACAGTAGGGTCCCTGCAGACACTGCGTGGGTTCTGGTGCGTGCCGTGAGCAGCAGCCGTGGCTGCGATGCTGGCATCTTGACTAGGACAAATCGGCACAGCCTCGGGCTCTTGAAAGGTGACTTCTGATCTGGTGAGTTTTTTCCAATCCCCATCAAGAGGGAGGATCACAGCAGCTTGTGGTCGCCTGGAGGGGACACCAGTGAGCACCTGGAGTCTAGCCCGCGATAAGCCAGCCATCCAGCAGGGCACCCCACGGGTCCTGCACGACACCCCACAGGTCCTGCGCTCAGATGACATCAGGGTCATTGGTACGGAGATGCCGGTCTCTAGTGAGACACCCGCCTATGTGGGCGTGAATCATCGATGGCGTTTTTAGGGTGAAGTGCTTGGCGGTGGCTGAGACACCCCTTCCAAGGTAAAGCGCAACTTATATGTTGCACCTCCTGCCAGCAAAAACAGAGGCACGGGGCTTAGCGGCACCGTTGGCTTTGAAGGCAGTGTGTACACTAGGGAACACTAACTACTCCAATCCAGTTAACAAGTGAAACCCCCTGGTCACTGCGGGTGTGGCCTGGAGCCCAGACAAGAAGGGTCTGCACAGCACAGGCGGGCGCAGCGGCCCTAGTGATCAGGCTGTGTGAGGCCTGAAGTGCATGGTCTTCCCAGGGTCTCCCAGCCAGTCCGGGAGAGCTGGCGTTGGAACGCTGAGTCCATGGCTTGTGGCCCTTGATGGGCACCTTCCAGCTTCCTGCCTGCCCTGCTCCCAGTTCTCACTGCCAGCTGCTTCCACAGCCTCCCCACCCACCCCTCATCCCGCAGCCCAGCCCTTGTCCTGCCAGGCACCGCAGCCAGTCTGCTGACGTCACCACCACCAAAGCACATACCCCCTTCACTAGCCCTGTGTGGTAGGGACCTGCCATCCTGGCTTGCCCAGAACTGAGGGGTTTCCAGGAGGAGAGACTTCAGGGCCTTATTATCCTATACTAGAGGCCTGGTGCATGAAATTTGTGCACTCAGGGATGGAGGGTGGGGTGCCTCAGTCCAGCCTGCGCCCTCTCCAAGTCCATACTTCTCTCTCCTTACCGCCCACTTGCCGTGAAAGTGGGATTGGATTCCACCACCACCACTGTGCTCGCCAGTTGTGAGCCAGGCTTTTGACTGAGCAACACTCCCCCTGTGGGAGCATACTGACCACCAGGGGCAGCTCCTGCATGGAGCATCTGTCCCCTGGTGGTCAGTGCGTGTCATAGCAACCGGTTGTTCTGTTGTTTGGTCCATATGCATATTACCTTTTATTATATAGGATAATAAAAGCCTAATATGCTAAGTGTTTGGTCATCTGGTCATCCATTCAACCAATCAAAGTATAATATGCTAATGATATGCTAAGGCCACTCAATTGCCTGGGAGACTGATGAACAGCAGCCACAGCATCTGCGGGGATGGCAGGGGCCTGGGTGAGACCACCAGGGGCTGGGGTCCCCGGGTGGAGATGCAGAAGCCGGGGTCTGAGCAAGGGCATCCTCACCTGGACGGACCCTCCTTGGGACCCTTCATCCCCGGGCACAGGAAGGGCAGGCAGGAGCCGCCTGGCTGGGCCATGGGCAGAGAGAGCTGCTCCTCTCTCAGGCCCACCCCAGGTCGAGGGGTCAGTCAGCAGGCAGTGAGGAGCTGCTGCTGGGCCTTGGTGCTGCCTCCCCTGGACCTGCCACCTGCTGTCCCTGGGCAGCACCATCTCTGGCTGCACGGATCTCAGCCACAAAGCACAGCCGGGCCGGGGCCTGAGCAAGGAGAGCTGCCAGGAGGGTGCAGTTTTGCTGGAAGAAGCCCCGGAGCGCTGGGCCCAGGCAGGCGGGCTCAGGGAGGCAGAGCCCAGAGCTGCTGCTGGGCCCCTGGAGCCACAGGGCAGCCCCTGAACCCGCTGGACCCTGTGAGGACGCGGGGAGCTCGCCACCATCTGACCAGAGCATGCCATCTGCCTGGCACGTGGCCTGTGGCCACCCTCACTGCCACCAGCTGAGGCCCTGCACACTGCCCTCTGCAGGGTGCTCCTCGGAAGCTGCACGGAGAAGGGCTTTCTTGTGGGTACAAGTCAGGGAGAGGCACCTGGGAGGCATGTGGACAGAGCAGAGATGGGCAGAGGGCGAGGCTGGAGCACAATGCAGGCTGATGACACCTTGACCAGCCCACAGGGAGACCCAGGCCACGGCCCCAACTGGGACACAGTGCCAGCCCCTCCTATCCCTGTGCTCGCCAAGAGGGACTTGCCGGGGCGAGGCAGCCAGAGGAACTGCCAGGCCTCCCAGACGCTGCCATCAAGTCCTGCCCTGAAGAAGGACCTGGCACATCTCTGTGTCCGGCAGCGTCCACCGCCTTCTGCCTCATGTGCTGAGGAGGCGGCCGCAGGACCACCGAGGAGTCCTTGCCCAGGAAACTGGGAAGCAGAGGCTCAGGGGACAACTGAGGCCGACAGGGCCCCTCCACTGTCCACCTGGGTCCCACCCTTTGCTACTAACCGTGACTCTGGGACTTGCCTGGTAGCACGACCCAGACCCCCATCCCTGAGAGGCTGAGCTCTGGTCACATGGACTTCTCAGGCCGGGTGGCTGCACTTGTCCACCTGCCATCACATTGACGAGGGGGAGTCAAGGGACACTGAAGGGCCCTCACCTTCCCTGCCCCTAATTGTGACACAGCAGCCCTGCCTCTGCCTGGTGGTCAGTGTCATTGTCCCACCAAGATGGTGGCACATCTTGCTCCGTGGCCTCCAGACACAAGGAGCTCAATGTACCCAGACAGCAGCTGTCACTCACATCTCAGGAACAGTCCTCAGTGCAGGCTGTATGGCCTGCCTGTCCTTCCTCCGGCGGGGCTTGCCCATCACCAATACTTTTAACACCATGGTGTCTGCTATGTCCCTGACGCCAGTGCAGAGCCCTGTCCAGCGCTGGGACCACTCAGAGCCGGCGGCCTGTTGTGGGGCCAGCGTCACGGGCTGGAGGGCACTGTGAGGTGGGGAGCACGCTGCTTCCCTGAGAGGGGCAGAGGCCCTCACTGGCCTGTTGTTTTGATGGGGCCCCTGGGTGCTGGGCCGTGGGGCTCCTAAAGATTTCCTGTGGCCAGGCCCTTCCTCCTCAGGGGCGCGCTCCCCTCTCAGGAGCACACAGCCTGGCGGCCTGTAGTCTCACCAGTGAGGGAGTCAGTGTGGACCAGTTGAGGTCCCTCAGAACCTGACCTGCTTTAGGAATAAGTGCAGATGCAACCAGTTCAGATGGGGTCAGAGTGGAGGGGGGAGGCCCTAATCCAATGATGGTTCCTTGTAGGAAGAGGTGAGGATGCGGAGAGCACAGCGGGGTGGGGAGAATGGGGTGGAGGTTCAGGGGTTCCTCCCCAACCAAGGGTCCCAGCACCACCAGTAGCTGCAGGAGGCAGATACCTGGGAGTAGGTGTGGTTCCGAACTACTTGATTGTGGGCTTCTGGCCTCCAGCCGGTGAGAGGATGCATTTGTGTTGTTTTAAGCTCACACTCCCCAGTTGAGGGCTGTCACTGTGACCCCAGGACACCACACAGGGGAGAGCCTGGTAGTGACTGAGGTGTGATGTCCACCTGGAAGGGCATGGCCCTGCATGGAGTCTCCATTCCAAGTCCTGAAGGTGGCTCTTGTCACCTCACACAAGGGGAAGAGGCCAACGCCTGTGGGCCCTCCCCAGGGTCCCTATGGGCACTGACCTGGCCTGCAGGGGTCTCTGTTGGGGGACACAGCCTTGCTGGCTCAGTGTCTGCCACCACTGCTGCCCCAGGGCTCAGTCAGAACAGATTTCAGAGAAAAGAGGCAACAGGCCCTGCTCCTCAATCTCCACCCAGGCATCTGGCTCCGCCCACATTGTCTTACTGCTGAGCCCAGGAAGCCAGGTGTTCTGGCTGTGATTCCAGACAAGTGAGGTTGGGGAAGGTGGCACAGCCCTGAGCCCAGCCTCTGGAGAGAGAGCCCTGCGGGTCCACCCCGTGTCCATTCCTGCAGACACAGCCCCAGGCCCAGGCTGTCTCACTCCAGCCTTCTCTCCAACACCAAGTTCTAGGTCTTACTCCTTCCCTTGGGAGCGCTGGCCTCTGAATGACTCGGACCCTCAATCTTACTCCTGGAAACACTAACGTCTGACTACACCCTCACCCAGGGAGGAAAGCCCTACAAAGACTCACAGTCCCTCTGAACCCAATGGCAAGGCAGGCAGCCCACACCCTCCTGGCGGGCAGAGGGGGACCTGGATGTGTGTGGACCACCTGGCAGCTGTCACACACACAGGGCCCCGTGGACAGGCAGTCACTTAGGCAGAACGTGCGCCTGGAACCCGAGGGCGAGGGCACAGGGCCAGGCTGTGCTGTGTCACCCCCTCCTCCCTCCCTGGGCAGAGCAGATCCCCAAGGGGGGCCATCTGCCCGGTGGTGCCTTCCAGCTGAGTCTCAGGCCTCATTTTCCCAGGAAAAGGCTTTGCTGGAGAGCTCCTGGCTGCCAGGAACCCAGACTTCAGTCCCGGGCACATGGGGGACACAGCTCCACATCCGCCCGCCCTGCAGCTTCCACTCTCCCTAACTCGGAGTCCAGGCCTCCCCTAAGGACCGGGTCACAGTGAGAGAGGAGGGCTTTCCACCCTGGCCTCGGGTGGCAGGGGTCCTGGCACTGAAAGGTCTGGAGGCCGCCACCCCATTGTGGAATCAGACTGGGGACCAGCCTGTCGCTGCAGGGTATGGAGCCCCCTCACCCACAGCACAGGCCGCCTCAGGCTCCACAGGCCCTCCTGGGTCCTGGCCCCAACCTGCAGGTGCGGGACCCACCCCAGCCGGGCACCAGCCATGCCCCCCAAATCCTACTCCAGCAGGAAGTGCACGTCACTGCCTGGGGCAGGAGGGGCTCCACAGCCCCTTCTCACTCCTGGATTTGAAACTGAAGCTCCTCTGTCCGCTGGGAGCCCCGCCCACCCCCGGGGAGAAAGGAGGGCTCTGCGGGCCTGAGGGGCGGTGCACCGCGGTGCGTCTCCAGCAGGGGCGCCAGCGCCAGGACAGCGGCCTCCTGGGACTGGGGTCCCCTCTCCACCCTCCTCTCTGCCTCCTCCAACCAACCAGGACCCGGGAGCTGGGGGAGCCGGAGGGGAGGCGGGAGCAGGGGGACTGGCTGGTCCTGGGCCCCTGCAGGTCCGCCCTGCTCGGGAGAAGCTCCGGATGGGAGACTTAGGATCTGGTGGAAATGAGGCTGCACTTCATCTGGTCCCAGGAGTTGATCACATTGGAAAATGGGGATTCCGCGATCCCCCGGGACAGAGGGAGCAGCGGTGACCATGGAAACACAGCTCCTCCTGTTTGCATGCGGCCACGTCCAAGTCATTAAAGCCTCCATGACACTCTGACTGCGACTGAAGGAGGAAGAGGGACGGTCTGCACCCTCTGGGGGCGGTCCCCCGGGCTGTGGCCTCCAGCCCCGGGCAGCACACTCCCCTCCACCCCAGCCAAGAGAGCCGCCAGGTCGCCCTCTTCCAGCTGCAGCCATAGCTGCCCCTCCACCTGGTCCACCTCCCAGAGCCTGGGCTCCCCCAGCAGCCGGACCGCCCACTGGCCGCCTTGGCCGCGCCCACAGGTAAGTGCACTGAGTCCAGAGCAGTTTTTCATGCAGTTTAATGAGCTCCAGAGGGTGGGGAGGAGGCAGGAGTCCTGCAGAGCCCGCCCGACTTCAGAGCACGTCCCCACTTCTCCCTTTTGCCTGTCAGGGGAGAGAGGCTGATGGAGGTGCTGAGGCGGGAGGATCTCAGAGCAGGTGGGGGTAGGGCGGGGTGAGGGGAGGGATGGAGGAGGCCATAGGTGCAATGAAGAACTGCCATTGGGAGGGAGCAGGGAGGTTCCCCCAGACACCCTGGAGGGCCTGTCTTCATCTCATATGGGCAGCATCCTTGCCCGGCCCCGGGCTCAAGGAAGGAATATGATGGTGGATCCAAGGCAAGAAGGATGTCACTCGGGCATAGACTCCAGGAAAGTTGGGAAGACCGCAGCTCTCCCCCCAGCTCACCACGCCTACCTGGACCCAGGTGCCCCTCCATTTACAGACCAAGGGGCCCCCAGAGTCACCCTGTGGGAAGAGGAGACAGGTGGTCAGTACTCAGGGCCCCTGCAGGCAGGAGCAACGGACGGAGGCCACAGTCTGGGGGTCTCACCTGGCAGGAGTCCTGGCCCCGGCTCCCTGCACACAGCTCGTCGTCCCGGATAACATTGCCAATCCTGAGGTATTGCCGCTGACAGAGCTCATCCGCCACAATGGGGACCTCCACCTCCTGCAGATTGTAGGGCGGCGGCAGCGGCTCTGTGAGAAGAAGCCCAGTGAGCCTGTGGTCCTGAGGGGGCGTACAGTCACAGGCCGCGGGTTCTAGAACCACAAGCTGAGCCTCAGTGCCCCCAGGGGGACCCAGGGAGTCACCCAAGACCCCAACTGTCTGCGTTCACTCGAGGCCAATGGGCTGACAATCTCTAGGCTGACACTGTGGGCACCAAGCTCCAAAAAGAAACAGGAAAATATATTTTTATCCACAAATAATTTTTATTGGGAAAAATCAGAGCAGGTGCTTTCCCCCAAGAAATGCAGAGTGAGCGGCCTGCTGTCACATTTGACTTTGTCCATTTAATAGTGAATCCTTGAGCACGTCACTGAAGTTCTCTCTCCTCGTTCTCCCTCCCACTATCGAGACTCAGGGAGAACGGGGACCCCCGGAAGGGGAGACACAGGGCCTGGTGCAGAGTGAGGGAGAGACATGCCCATGGCACCCTGGCCAGTGTTTCCAGTGGTGAGAGCACTGGCCTGAAGGGTCCCAGGTGTGATTCTTGGTCAAGAGCAAGTACCTGGGTTGCAGGTTCAATCCCCAGCCCCAGTCGGGAAGGCAACTAATAACTATGTCTCTCACATCAATGTTTCCTCTCCCCCTCCCTTCCACTCTCTCTAAAAATCAATGGAAAAAATATCCCTGGGTGATATTTAAAAAAAAATGCCCATGGCCATGCCTCACTCTTGCTACTTTGGTCTCCACTCCTTAACAGACTCCTCTCGAGCTGTCTGCCTCCTACACCCAAGGGAGACCCCGGAGGGACCCCAGCTCAGACCCCAGCTGAGCCTCCTCTGTAAAGCCTGGCCCGCCCCCTGCATCGCCCTGGTGTCATCCTGGTTCTGGTTTTTACCTTGAAAAGCAATGTTGCCCCAGCCAGTCACCCAGCACCGTGTGCCTGGGGGGAATTTGGAGGAGGCTGGAGAGAGGCGGATCCACCTGACGCGCTTAGATGGTCGCACGGGGGCCTCCAGTTTGAGAAGTGCCACGTCCGCACCACCTTCTGGTCCCTTTTCAAGCCTGTACTCGTGGTGGCGGATGATCCTGGCCACCTGCACACTGTCACTGTATGAGCGTCTCACTCGTCCTAGTTGGACCTTCAAGTGCCGAGTCACTGGGTTTCTCCTGGGGACAGAAGGCCAAAGGCTTCTGAGAGGCTGTGGCAGGGAGTGGGCCAGCCCCTCAGAGCCCAGAGACCTCCCCTCTGTGGTGGGCAAGGGGAGCGCCAGGAAGCTGAATCCGGGTGGGGGGTCTGCAGCCACTCAGCCCAGCATCTGCCCCCAACACACATCACATGCCTCCCGACATTGTCCATCATCCACCCCCCACCGGGTGCTGGCAGAGTAGGGACTTACCCTGGAATGCAGTGGGCAGCAGTCAGCACCCACTGGCGGTGGATGAGGGAGCCCCCACAAGTGAGATGCCACTTTGAACTTGTTTCATTCCAGAACCAAAGGCCCACCTGCCACGGCCACGCCCCATCGGCAGCATCATGCCCCCCCATGATGCCCACCAGCTCAGTCCCTGGGCCGGGATCTGGGGAAGCAGAGGAGGAGCCATCAGGGACCCAGGCACCGCTGCCCAGCACTCAGCATGGCCCCATCCTCAGTCCCTCCCAGAGCCACCCTCAGAGGGGGATCGCCACCCATCCCAGGGGCGGCCTCTGAGAGGTCAGTCAGGGGTTAGGAGGAAAGCCTGGCTTGGGGGTTAGGACTCACCTGAGGTCACAGGTACGGAGCCCCCCAGACAGGGGAGAGTCAGGACCAGCAGCCACAGCATCTGCAGTGGGAGAGGGCAGGGAGGAGAGCCAGTGAGGAGATGTGGGGCGGGGACACAGCCTGGGAAGGGGGAGGATGGGGCTTTGAGCAGTGTCCTCACCATGCCAGGTCTCTCTGCCTTCAGTCCTGGGCCCTCTGAGCCCCTTTATCCTCCTGCCCAGACTGGCCCAAGGGGAAGCCGCCCTCCTTTGGGGTGGGGCCTGGAGGAGGCGGGGCTTATCTCTTCAGTGGGACCAGTGGTGACCAGCAGACCAGCTATCAAATAAGAAATATGGTGGGTCTTCTCTGAGAAGAAATTCAGTATTGGTGCTGGAGCCCTAGCCGGTTTGGCTCAGTGGATAGAGCGTCAGCCTGTGGACTGAAGGGTCCCAGGTTCGAATCCCGTCAAGGGCACATACCTTGGTTGCAGGTTCCTCGGCCCTGGTCAGGGTTCATGCAGGAGGCAAACAATATGTCTCTCTCACATCGAGGATTCTCTCTGTCTCTCCCTCTCCCTTCCACTACTCTAAAAATCAATGGAAAAATATCCTTGGGTGTAGATATAAATAAATAATAAAAACAAAAAATAAATATAATAAAAGTATTGGTGCTGGAGACATTTCAGTGATAAGATGACAGTTTGCACATGAAAAAGAAAGAAATGAGATGCTTTGCATCGTCCTGTGCACTGACGGGTCTCAGGTTCGATTCCCAGTCAGACCACATACGCAGGTTGAGGGTTCATTCCCCGATCGGGACGCGTACAAGAGGCAATCGACCGATGTTTCTCACATCTCTCTCCCTGCCTCTCCCTAAAATCCATAAGCATATCCTCAGGTGAGAAACTAAATAAATGATAAATAATCAGATGCTCTGAAACAACACAGAGCAGGCGCACGGATGGGATGGGGGCTGGCACCTGAGCCAAGAGCAAGGTGTGGTGTGGGAAAAGGAGAGCAGCAGGCCCAGTGCTCCCCTGCCCCTTCCTTCTTTTGAGGCTCACATTCCCCCCCAAAAAGAACAGACTCCATGGACCTGCAGACAGAGTTTGCCAGCAACACCATGAGATGGAGGAGGCAGCTTCCCTGGAGCCTTTGGAGGGAGTGGGACCTGCTGACACCTTGATTGTAGACTTCCAGCCTCCAACACTGTGACAGAATAAAGTTTTGTTTAAAGGTCCGGGTCTGAGGCATCTGTAACAGCCGCCCCAGGACACTCAGGCATCTGCTCAGCTGTCCTCATGCATCCTATGCATGATCAAGCTTTGTCAAAATGCACAGGGGAGGGTGTGAGAGGTGCCAATTTAGTGCTAGTTCTCCTCACCTCTCCTCACCTCCTGCACAAGCCTGCACCCCCACAGCGCTGGGAGCCAACCCCCCTCTCACACTCCCTGCTTTCTGAATGGAGGAGCTCTGTGTGCAACCCCAGGCAGAGGCTGGCCACCTGCCAGGGACAGGCTTTCCCGCCCTTTGACATTCTGAGAACCATTCTCCACCAAGCATGGGACAGGACCAGGCAGTGGTTTGAGAGGAGAAGGAAGAGGGGTTCCCACACTCCTGAGCCACTGCCTGGTCCTCTGTCGCCCGTGAGCCCAGTGAGGAGACCATCAAGGGATGCTTTGCAGCACTTAGAGAGCTCAGGTTTCTAGAAACCCATCACTCCCTCGTGGGGCCAGAGTCCCTGTCATCCTTGCTGAGATGTTGGTGTTTCCGGGGGCACCCAGAATCAGAATCCTCAGGCGACATTGGGGATCTCGCAGGAAACAACCAGGATCCAACATGCCCGGGGGCCCCGTGGTGGGGGGAGCGAGCACCCAGGAGGAAAGGGGCTGGGCTCCCAGACCCAGCAAGTCCCACAGGCACAGGGGCAAGACCTCTGGGTGATAAGGGGGCTTCCTCCCTGCCTCTGGTCTGACAGAGCCCCCACCTTTACCCACCTCAACAGAGGATGTGGGTTTGGGGCTGGTTCTGAGCCCAGATGACAGGAAGGCAAGTCACAGAGGTGTCAGCGGGAGGCCATAGGCCCCAACGCCCAGCCTGATGCTGGACCCAGGCTTCCTGTCCCCAGGCACCAGGATGGGCAATAACCAGCTGGGCCAGACCTGGGACAAAGACGGCATTTGAGCATTAGGAGCAGATCTGCCCGAAACAGAAACAAGAGCTTTGAGGGTCTGGGGGGAAATGTCATGACCATCATTGGCAGATAATACGATCTTCCTCCCAGAAGAGCCAAAAGCCTCAATGAAAAGGTTTGAAGATTAAGTTTCCCAAGGTGTCTACATGGAAGACAAATGTTTTACACACAAATCAGGAGAGAAAGAAGGAGAAACTCATCTTTAACCTCAGGCATAGCTAGTGCGATGCCATATGGTTGAGACTCATTCACGGCCAGGTCCATACATTCCTGATCTAGAGTCCGTGACAACCACAAAACTTCCTTGAGGAGGACACTCACACGAAATAAAATGTCATTCAATGTTGTTCACAAGAGACGGTGTTATCCAATATCAACTCTTCCAAAATCCCAATAGAATGTGAACTGCAGGCAAGTCTAAAACATTCAAAGTGACCCCCAAGTTTGCCAGGAGGAAAATACAGGTGGGGGTGTCCCAGGAAGGCAAAGGGCAGAGTGAGGCAAACTAGGCAGCTGGTACCATAAAGCTGTGGGAATGGGAACCACGTGGCCGTCCAGTGTTGCAGGGCGGGGGAAAGGCCCAGCCAACCTACCCATCCTCCCAGACCCAGCCTCAGTGACAGCACAGCAGCAGACAAATGCACGGCACCAGCTCAGCAAAGAAGGAGGAGACGGCATCGGTGAGGGGCCGCTGGGAATCAGATGGAGGGGATGAAGAAGAGGGGCTTGGGGAGAAGTGCAACCCCCTGTTCTGGTGCTTGGGTGAAGCCACCTCCCTGTGCAGGACACATGCAGATGGGGCCACCTTGAACGTGAGGGACCCAGGCAACTCAGATCTTGGCAGGAGCTGAAGAGGGTCACCCAGCTCAGAGGAAGGTGGTGAGAGCCAGGAGACTGGAAACACAGTCAGGACCCAGGCCGTCCTCTCCCTCCTGCAGTCAGGGTCATCCCAGGAGGAGGGTGATGGATCCATCTCTAGAGAACCTTTGGTCCCAGCAAACAGAGGACTGGCATCTGGGAGGCCCAGGTCTCTGCCCAGTCAACTTAGAACAGAATCAACTAGTCCACCAGCCAACCAGGCTGACAGATGCGAGTCAGCATTTGAACTGTTAATAAACACAGTTGTCTCTGTTCCTTAGAAAAGTGTTCTTGCACCCGACTGGTGTGGCTCAGCTGGTGAGTGTCAGCCCAGGAACCAGAGGTCCCCGGTTTGATTCCCAATCAGGGCACATGCCCAGGTTGCTGGCCCAATCCCCAGTAGGGGGCGTGCAGGAGGCAGCTGATCAATGATGTTCCTCTCTCTCTCATTGGTGTTTCTATCTCTCTATCCCTCTCCCTGCCTCTCTCTAAGTATACTTGTTTATGGTGGTAATTTTTGACATAAACCAGCCCAAAACTTAGTGGTTTGCTCTTACATATGAAGAAAACTGTGGGGCTGACCAGGAAAGCATTGAATTGGAAAGTTAAAAACCAAAGTAAAAACAAATGAAAAAAAAGTTACTGAAACCTATTCAACCAGCAATGATGAGAAATAGAAGAAGTTTGAGCAAGTTTTCAGGGAGGTAGGAGAAGATACTGCATTTATGACAAAAGGATTAAATACAGTTTTCTTCTCATATCAGATAATAACCAAGCAGATAATAATCAAGTGCCCTTGGACATTAAAAATATAACAAATTAGTCCGAGCCAGTGGTTAGAAACAATGGTTAGAACGGTGCCCCACATACAAAAGAGTCACAGGTTCGATTCCCAGTCTCCCCGCACCCCCCTCCTTCCCTCTCCATCCCTTCCACTCTCTCCAGAAATCAGTGGTAAGTATATCCTTGGGTGAGGATTAACAACAACAACAAAAAATTAATACAACAAAAGAACAAAATAGGGGCCTTCCTGTTCTTTTAACACCCTGAAAAGAAAAAAAAGAAGTGTGCTCCGCTGCCCACCACTGGAGGGTCCATGGGCCATGCCGCTCCACCTGCTTCCCCTGCCACCAGAGGCGCATGGCCAGCTGCGCAGACAAGTAAGAGCCAGGTCTCAGCGGGAGCAGCTCTCACAGGTGCACCTCAGACCCGCTGCCCAGAGCCTGAGCCTGGGAGGAGCGGCATTAGGAATAGCTCCCCTGGGAGAAGGGGCAACTGTGAGCCATCAGCCAGGGCTAGTCATTCTGCGCAGCCCCCAGCGTTCCTGGGCCACTCCCTGAACAGATGCTGAGATGGGCGGGGAGCACCGGCTGGTCTCCACAGGAGCCACAGCAGGTGTCTCAACAGCCTAGAAACTAGAGCCGGGCTCTCAGGTGCCCAAGGAAACGACTCAGTGCCCAGGAGGGGGACTGCCCAGGGCTTCTGTCCCTGGCCTGGCTGGGGAGCAGCCCCTTCGGGCTCCAGCAGACGCTCCTCCTGGGGAAGCCAGAGAGAAGGGCTGGACTGCAGAGGCCAGCCCTGCCTCTGCAGGGTCCCTATCATGTTCTCCAGGTCCCCTCCCCCTCAGCCCCACCTCTGCGGGCCTGGCCCTGACTCGCACCCCTCGGGTACCTAGTTCCTAGTCCCAAGCCCTTCAGAGGCCTTGCCTGCTCCACTTGTCCACTTACCATCAAAATAGGGCGAGGGAGCCTGGGACACACCGGGGTTCACCTGGGCTACACACCTTCCTCCTGTCCATGGCGGCCACAGCTCTACCCCCTCTGGGTTAGCAGAGTCAGGTACCCCTGCTGTTAGAGGGTACGTGTGTCCCCCAAAACATATGCCTAAGTCCTACCCCCTGGCACTTGTGAATGGGACCTCCTTTGGAAATAGCCTTTGCTATGTAATCAGGGTTGGATGAAGGCATGAAGGAGGGGCCCTCATCCAATATGACTGGTGTCCTTGTGGGAAGAGGACAGAGACAGACAGGAGGGCAGACCATGTGGCCATGGCGGCGGAGACTGGAATTAGGCAGTGCAGCCAGGAACACCAGGGATGGCCGCCCCCAGGAGCTGGGAGGGAGCCTGGGATGCATTCTCTCCCTGAGCCTCTGAGAAGGACCCCCTGCTGGCGGTGATTTCTGACACCTGGTCCCAGACTCAGAGTAAATCCCTGTTGTTTAAAGACCCCCGAGTGTCTGGTAATTCCTTAGGCAGCCATAGGACATGAAGACACCTGCCACCTCAGTGCCTCTGCTTCCTGCTGCCAGTCCCTGGGCACTGGGAGATCCAAGAGACAGGGCACAGCTATAGCTGCTCAGGGGCCTCTGCTGTCCCCTGGCCGAGTTAGTCCCCTTCTCGGGACCAGGACTGACAACCCTGTGCAGAGAGGGGAGCACCACACCCCCAGGTCCCAGCAGTAACACAGGCAGGGCTGCTCCTACTTCCAGAGTCATTGCTCCGGCCTCCCGGGACCCGGCCCCAGGTGACAGTCACTGGTGGGTGTTAAGGGGTGACCCGCGGAGATGACCACCAGGCACTCAGATCAAAATTTAGGAGCCTTTATTAAGCTGATCAGCGACTACAGTTACAGCACCCTGCCGAAGCAGAGGCTGAACCGCAGCCCAGACTACAGGAATTACAGCAGTTTTGTTTGCAAAAACCACAAAGTTACAAAACCTTAGTTCCCGACACAGTATAGTATCAGTACCTTCCTAGCTATGTGTTTTAGAAACAGAGAGTACAGCATATTGAGAAGGGGCCAAGACCATATCTCAAGGCCTGGCCTGATGTCAGTACCTTCCTATCTATGTGTTTTAGGAACGACAGCACAGCATGACCCGTCTGGCCAAAGCGCCAGACATGCAGCCCAGCACATTCCCCACTGGTTTTATGTACATGAGTCAAATCATTGACTCTTTTGGGTCATTGTTGGGGAGGGAGTTATATCGACCCCTGAGGAATTCTTTGCCAAATAATGTCAGTGGGCCTGTTTATAAGATAAGGGCCAGGAGTAATCTCTAGAGGGTCCGAAGAGTCCTGGACTCTCTGTTTTGCCAGTGCTGTGTTAAGCCGGGTGTGATGAAGCCACATCAGGATCCCGTTAACCTTGACTGCCGTGGGAGTGGTCCTTTCCAGGTAGGAGTCAGTCCTTCGGTGGCAAATTTCTTTACCCAAACAGTGTCACCAGGTTGGAAGGGATGAACCGGATACAGGCAGAGCATTTCGGACGTGCTTCTGGTCTGCTTTCTGGGTAGACCGTAAAGCCTGAAAGAACTTGAGTAAAGATTGCTTATGGTGCCCAGCCGGGTGTGGCTCAGCGGTTGAGAGTTGACCCAGGAACCAAGAGGTCACCGGTTCAATTCCTGGTCAGGGCATATGCCTGGTTTCGGGCTTGATCCCCAGTAGGGGGTGTGCAGGAGGCAGCCGATCAATGATTCTCTCTCTCATCATTGATGTTTCTATCTCTCTCTCCCTCTCCCTTCCTCTCTGAAATCAATAAAAATACATTTTAATAAAAAATTAAAAAAATTAAAAAAAAAGATTGGTTATGGATTTCAGCTTTTTTAGATTGGGTTTCCAAGTAAATTGGTGGGATGGGTAGTTCAGGGTCTGGAAGAGTCACTAGAACAGCCGTGGGCAAACTACGGCCCGCGGGCCGGATCCGGCCCGTTTGAAATGAATAAAACTATTGAAAAAAAAGACCATACCCTTTTATGTAATGACTAGGGGCCCGGTGCATGAAATTCGTGCACTGGGTGTGTTGGGGAGGGAGTGTCCCTCATCCCAGCCTGCCCCCTCTCAGATACTGGAAGCCCTCAGGCGTTGACCCCCATCACCCTCCAATCGCAGGATCGGCCCCTTGCCCAGGCCTGACGCCTCTGACAGAGGTGTCAGGCCTGGGCAGGGGACCCTCATTTCCCCCCATCACTGGTTCTGCCCCCAGCCCAGGCCTGATGCCTCTGGCCCAGGTGTCAGGCCTGGGCAGGGGACCCCCAGACCCTTCCGATTGCTGGCTCTGCCCTTGCCCAGGCCTTATGCCTCGGCCAGAGGCATAGACCCCCATCACCCTCCGATCACCTGATCGGCCCCTTGCCCAGGCCTGACGCCTCCGCCAGAGGTGTCAGGCTTGGACAGGGGACCCCTATCTCCCCCGATCACTGGCTCTGACCCCCGCCCAGGCCTGAGGCCTCTGGCCCAGGAATCATGCTTGGGCAGGGGACCCCCATCTCCCTCTGATCGCTTGCTTCACCCCCCGCCCAAGCCTGACACCTCTGACCCAGGCTTCTGGCCTGGGCAAGGGGACCATCATATCCCCCCAATCCCCGGCTCCGCCCCCCACCCAGGCCTGATGCCTGTAGTCCAGGCATCAGGCCTGGGCAGGGGACCCCCAGTTCCCTGCAGTTGCAGGCCCCGCCCCTGCCCAGGCCTAACACCTCTGGCCGAGGCATTAGGCCTGGGCAGGGGACCCCCAGCTCCCCGCGGTTGCAGGCTCCGCCCCTGCCCAGGCCTAATGCCTCTGGCCTAGGCGTCTGGCCCGGGCAGCAGGGACTCGCAGTGGCAGCAGGGGGTGCCGGGATCGCGTGGGCTCTGCCCCTGCCCCTGCAGGACGCCTCTGGCTGAGGCGTCCGGCCCAGGCAGCTGGGACCCGCAGCTGCAGTGGCCCCGCGATTGTGGGCTCCACTTTAGGCCCAGGCAAGGGACCCCTAGCTCCCAGGACTACCAGCTTCGACCGTGCCCAGCTCCCATCGCTGGCTCCACCCCTACTTCCTGCTATCACTGGCCAGGGCGGCAAAGGCGCCTGATTCTCCGATCATGGCTGGGGGGCAGGGCAAAGGCGGCCCCAGGGCCGCCTTTGCCCTGCCCCCCAGCTCTTAGCTCCCCCCTGGGTTTCCGATCACTGTCAGTGGCAGGGGCCTTCTTCCTGCTTTCCCTTTTGCCTCCCTGCATTGTGCCTACATATGCAAATTAACCGCCATCTTTGTTGGCAGTTAACTGCCATCTTAGTTGGCAGTTAATTTGCATATAGCCCTGATTAGCCAATGAAAAGGGTAGCGTCGTACGCCAATTACCATTTTTCTCTTTTATTAGTGTAGATGTTTACTTTGAATTTGTATTAGTTCACACAAACACTCCATCCATGCTTTTGTTCTGGCCCTCCGGACCAGTTTAAGAACCCATTGTGGCCCTCAGGTCAAAAAGTTTGCCCACCCCTGGGCTAGAATCTGTAAAGGCCCCACTGGTTTTAGGGCAGCCTCCCGGGCTGCTTCATCTGCAGCCTAGTTCCCTCTTGCTTCTGGGGAGTCAGTCCAGTTGGCCCATCGTCCTTGCTCTGCTCATGTCTGTCTAACTGCCTACTATTACCTTAAGGATCCTGGCTCTGAATTCTTTCAGGGAAAATGGGCGTTGGATTGCTTCTGTAACTGCTTCGTGTTGAGGCGGGACAGAGTTTTCTCTCAGAGCCAAGAGATCCTTGCTGCCTGTCAGAGGGACCATGAGGCCTGGGAACAAAAGGAGGTGGGCTTGTGACCTGGCAGAGACAAACTGTAACAAATGGTTGTGCTTAGTAGCAGCTTGCAGCCTTGAGTCCAGCATAGTTCAGATAAGTAAAAATCAACATAAAACTATCTCTCCCTGCTCTCCCCGCTGATGCCCCCCTTTTTCTGCATTAACCATTTCCTCTGTGCTTAGCTGCTCTCCCTCCTAGATTTTTCCTTCTTTACTCTAAGCCCCAGAGGCTCAAATCCTTCTCCTCCTTTACCACTTTTGACCTTTCTGACCATCCCCCTGTCCTCCAGCCTAAGGCTCCTCCATCTCAGCAGGCTGAGAGCTTACTACCCTATCTAGTGAATCCTACCGCCACTACCCCATCTCACACCCGCTCCGGAGCAGTTTCCAGCTCTCTTCCTCCCCCAGTTAGAGCAGATGCTGTCCCCAACAGAGACCTACTGTAAAGAGAAAATGTACTAATCTTAACCTAACAAGCCTTTGTTTAAACTTCTTTTGGTTGCAATCTTATACCTTTAAATTAACCCTAGACTTCTAAAATTTTAACCTAACACAGCAAAATTATACATCAGGGAAAAGCAATTAAAAGTTCTCTACTGTCTTCCCCCTATAGCACGGTTTGCCCTATCTTTAAACAAATTAAACAGAACAAATACTCTCATGTGTACAGCCAGATGGCACAAAGACAACAAAGAAAAAAGACAAAACAAACCAGACAAATGCAACCTAAGGTTGCCCAGACCAGGACCCCCAGACTCCGTCGCGTCGGGCAGTCAGACTCTGCGGTTCTGCTGCGTCCAGCCCTCTTTTGAGTCCTAAAGGGCTGGATCCAGATACCAGATTCTTACCACCCCGCTGGAGGTCCAGGTGGCTCGTCATTTTCAGATTGCAGTTTTGGGAGGAAAACACTCCGCCTCCCTGGGACCCAGGACAGAGACTGGAGTGCCCTCGTCTGGGGTGTCCGAGGTGTCCACTGGCAACTCGGCCAGAGTGGATCTCACTAGGGGCTTCCAAATGTTATGGGGTGACCCACGGAGACGACCACCAGGCACTCAGATCAAAATTTAGGAGCCTTTATTAAGCTGATCAGCGACTACAGTTACAGCACCCTGCCGAAGCAGAGGCTGAACCGCAGCCCAGACTACAGGAATTACAGCATTTTTGTTTGCAAAAACCACAAAGTTACAAAACCTTAGTTCCCGACACAGTATAGTATCAGTACCTTCCTATCTATGTGTTTTAGGAACAGAGAGTACAGCGTATTGAGAAGGGGCCATGAGACCATATCTCAAGGCCTGGCCTGATGTCAGTACCTTCCTATCTGTGTGTTTTAGGAACAGACAGCACAGCATGACCCGTCTGGCCAAAGCGCCAGACATGCAGCCCAGCACAGTGGGGAGCGTGCCCTGTGGCCTGCAGGACGGGCTTCTTGCCCAGAGAGAGCCACCTTCACAGCTTCAGCTGTGCATTCCAGGTCCCGACCTGAGGGTGTAGTTTTGATGCCTCCACTTGGGCCTCAGTGTGGGAGCTGCACCCACAGGCCTAAGCACCACTGTGGTTGGGTGGCCACCAACCACCTGGGTCCCTGGTTGGGAGACGGCAAATGAGCAGCAGGTGGGCCTGGGACTCCCGCCAGCAGCAAGCTCATGGGGAGGTGGCGCCTCTGACCATCACGTCCAGCCAGAAAGGAAAGCCCTGCCCTGGCCGGTTGGGCTCCTTGGTGACAGCGTCAGCCCCGCACTGAAGGGTCTCGGGTTCAATTCCCAGTCAAGGGCATGCACCTGGGTTGCAGTTCCCTCCCCGCCCCCAGTTGGATTGTGGGCAGGAGGCAAGCAGTCCATGTGCCTCTCTCACATCAATGTTTCTCTCTCCCTCCCTACTTTGCTCTGAAAGCAATGGGCAACATCCTCAGTGAGGATTCAAACGAAACCTGGGCTGTAGGTTCATCCCAGACCGTGCGGGAGGTTTGCCTGGTTGGCTCCCCAGGCGGCTCCCCAGCTTCACTCCCACCAGCAGCCCGTGTGTCCCCACCGAGCAGCCTCCCCGGAACCCGGCGCGCCTGGGCTTTGCGGCTTTGCCAGTCCGCTGCCCGGATAACAGGGCCTCGTGTGGCTTTAATTTGCTTGTCTCACCAGGTGCTTTTTCCCCTGAGAGAAAAAGGGGCCTTTGATGGCGGCTTGGGGTGAGTTCCCACTGGAAATGAGGGAGTGGGGAAGGGAGTGTGTGTTCCGAGAGCGGCTGTGTGCGCCCCGCAGGCCCTGCCCGGAGGCCGTTTGGTCACTTCTTGGAGGGGGGCCCCACCGAGCCCGAGTGTGACCTTTTGAACCCGATGCGCCCTGTGGCTGTCAGGTGGGAACTTGCCGTGAGAAAAGCGCTCCTGGGGCCGCGGTCCGATGGGAGCGAGGCTGGTGGGGACGCCAGAGGAAGAGGCAGCGTGACGGTGGCTACAGGTCCTCACACATGTCCAGCCCACAGGAAGCACAGCGGTGACCCTGCGGTGAGCTGTGGGCTCAGCTAATAACAGTGGCGCGTAGCGGTTCCTCAGCTGTAAGGACGGAACCGCACTAATGAGCATCATTCGAGGGAGGGAAACTGGGGGGAGGAGGGGGCGGCTGGCCTATTACACAATTTAATGAACCTAAACCTGCTCTAAAACATATTTTTAACCCCCCACCCCCCATTTATTGGCGAAAAGGTCTGAGACAGGCACAAGGCAAAGAGGGAACTGAGGGAGGTGGCAGATGTGGAGGCAACAAGGTGACAAAGGTGACGAGGTGGAGTCTGCAGTCACAGAGCAGAACTGGAGTGAAGGCTCAGGCACCATCAGAGGGGCAGCCAGGTGTGTGCAGTCCCCGGGGACACGAGTGCTGCATGTCTGACAATTGGGAGGAGCAGCCCTCATGCCCCACCCACATGGCTGAGGTGCGGGCTCCCCTGGGGGCAGGGGAGGGCGGGGAGGGTGGTCTGGTATCCATGATGACTCTTCACTGCTTTCAGGGGCATATCCATGGCTGTGGCGGTTCACTGCAGGTGTGGGAGGACCAGGGGAGAGGGAGGGATGGGGCACACGCCCTCCCCTGCCCCACAGCCAGGGTTCCAGCCTGCAGGAAGCTGCGTGTCATGGGCGTGGACGTGTTTGGGTCGGACAGTATGCACCGCCCAGGGAGCCAGGCCAAACCTGCAGGATCGGGGAGGTTGGGGCCAGGTCTCTTGCTGGACCCTTGTCCATCCCACACTCGGCCCATGTGGGACCGTTAGTTATGCCCGTGTCAGGCCGCTGGCCACACGTCTGCTGACTCCTGGGCCAGGGTCGCCCTGAAGACCAGCCACACACAACTCTGGCAACTGCAGCAGCAAAGGGGTTTCAGGAAAGGGTGCTGGGTGCAGCTCCCACCCCCCAGGAAATGGGTCCTTGTGGAGCCCTGCGGATAGCTCAGCTGGTTAGGGCTGCGTCCCAATACACTAAGGGTGAGGGTTCAATTCCAGTCAGGGTACACGCAAGGATCAGCCAATGAGAGCATCAGTAAGTGGAACAACAAATCCATGTTTCTTTCTCTCTTTCTCCCTCGACCCCCTTCCTCTCTTTCTCTAAAATTAAAAAAATAAAAATTTTAATAAATAGATCCATGTAGAGCCTGGCTCCCTTTCCCGGGCGCAGAGAACCGGCATAGCGTCCCTTCAAAATCATGTCCACCGTCTTTGCAGATGGAATGGAGTCAAGGTCATCCTGGATCAGGGTGAGTCCTGAAAGCCATGGCTGGTGTCGTTAAAAGAAAAGAAAGAGAGGAGATGGCCATGGGAGACAGAGGCAGAAACCGGAGCGATGGTCTATAGGCCAAAGGATGCCAAGAATTACCTGCCAGACACCGGGAGAAGCACGAAACAGATCCTCCCTCAAAGCTTCTGGAAAGAACTCACCTGTTGACACCTTGATTTCAGATTTCTGGCCTCCAGAACCGTGAACAATTAATTCCTGTTCTTTCAAACCCCCCAGTTTGTGGTCCTTTGTTAGGCAGCCCGGGAATACACCCTCCTGGCCATGGAGAAAGCCAGGAGTGAAAGCTGTGTCAGATAGAGGCCTGAGGGCCTCCTGGCGACAGACAGGGGACAGCAAAGGCCTGGTGCTGAGGGGCATTGGCTGGAGGCACCAAGGAGGCCGGGAAAGGAGAGGATGTGAGGGGGTCTGGGCTGCACCCTGTTGTCTCTGCAGGTCGCCTCCGCCAGGTGCAACAGGACGTCTTGCGAGACTGAGCATTTGTCAGGACTGAGGGCTGTCACAGCGCACACTTAAAACTGGTGAACGTGTCCAGGTAAGTACACCCAGTGAGCCCGCCTTCATGAAAAGAGGAGGGAGAGCAGGCACCCCCCACACACACCCCCAGGCTGCTGTGAACATGGCTGGCAGGGTTCTCGGGATCACCCCTGTCAGAAAGGAAAACTTAAACACACAGGCGCCAGCAGAGGTTGGGGGACGTAGAGAAAGGGGACTCCCGCGTGCTGAGGGGGTGGGTTTGTTCATTTCCTGGGGCTGCCACAACAAACTGCCAAACCTGGTGGATGAAAACACAGGAATGCATTTATTTTCTCTCTTTTTATAAATTGGAGTGGCGGCCACCTCACTGCACTCCCTGCCTCCGAGTCCACGTTCCCTCTGGGCTTTTCATAAAGACCCATGTGATTGCCCTGACCGGTTTGGCTCAGTGGATAGGGCGTCGGCCTGCGGACTGAAAGGTCCCAGGTGCGATTCCGGCCAAGGACATGTACCTGGGTTGCGGGAACATCCCCAGTAGGAGGTGTGCAGGAGGCGGCTGATAGATGTTCCTCTCTCATCAATGTTTCTAACTCTCTATCCCTCTCCCTTCCGCTCTGTGAAAAATCAATAAAATATATATATTTTTTAAAAAGACCCATGTTGTTGTCTTTAGGGTCCCCCCCCCCCGCTCCCCATAATCCAGGGGAAGCTCCTCCTCTCAAGATCCTTAATCACGTCAGGTGCCGGGTTATGTAATTTCCGTTGGTTCCAAAAATGAGGACCCAGACAGACCTGTGAGGGCCGCTGTTCAGCCCGGACAGCGGGTGGGTACAAGCACATACATCCAGTCTGCAGACTCATCTGGCCGCGCTCCGTGAAGCTGGGCCCCTAGAAAGATAACCCAGAGGAGATTCTTGCACGAAGAATGGGATCATGGACCATCGAAAGAGGGGAGCAGCCTAGCAAAGAGGAAGCCACACACCAGAATTTCATCCAGCGACGCAGCGAGCCCCCAAAGGCACCACGTTGAGTGAGCGGAGGGATCCCCTGAACTGAATGCCCAACTCAAGGAGGATGAGAGCAGACACCTGGAGTAGGGCCCACGCCAAGAAGTTCGAGTTCAACAGTGGCCTGTCAATCGCGCCCCTAGGAGTCCAGGCAGCCCAGCCCCCACCTGCACAGCGGCCAGGTGTGCGGGCACCTGTTCCACCAGCTGCCTGCCCTGACCACACCCCGCCTCCGCCTCCGCAGAGAGCGTGGGCCCGGACGCGCCCCCGTGTGGCCACGAGGGTTAACTGCAGGCCGCCCTCTTCAAGCATCGCAGCAGGCAAGGTCAGCGACCAGAGGAGGTCAGCACCCCATGGTGCTGGCCAGGAGCCGGTCCCCAGGGCCCAGCACCCCCAGCCCACCTGCCGGCGCGGCTCCCGGCTCAGGCCCCTGTGCCCTCTGAGGGGTCCCCACTGGCTCAGCGCTGAGCCCAGCCCAGAAGCAGCTCCAGTTTTGTCCCCCCAGCCCCGCTCCAGCCACTTCCCCAAAAGCACCCGCCGTCCTGAGAGCCCTTCAAGGGCAAAGCTGTGTCTTCGGTTCGTCCCTAGACCCCTGGCAGGGAGTGAGCACTCGGTGTGTACCCCCAAACCTGAATAAAAAACTGCCCAAGTGAGGGAGCCCGGCCCACAACGTGCGGCCAGCAGGGGGCGGCAGAGAGCAGGGGCCAAGAGCACAGAGATGGGGCGGGGGCGGGGGGAGGCCTGTCACAGCCCAGTGAATTCACAGTAGGGTCCCTGCAGACACTGTGTGGGTTCTGGAGCGTGCCGTGAGCAGCAGCCGTGGCTGCGATGCTGGCATCTTGACTAGGACAAATCGGCACAGCCTCGGGCTCGTGAAAGGTGACTTCTGATCTGGTGAGTTTTTTCCAATCCCCATCAAGAGGGAGGATCACAGCAGCTTGTGGTCGCCTGGAGGGGACACCAGTGAGCACCTGGAGTCTAGCCCGTGATAAGCCAGCCATCCAGCAGGGCACCCCACGGGTCCTGCACGACACCCCACAGGTCCTGCGCTCAGATGACATCACGGTCATTGGAACGGAGATGCCGGTCTCTAGTGAGACACCCGCCTATGTGGGCGTGACTCATCGATGGCGTTTTTAGGGTGCAGTGCTTGGCGGTGGCTGAGACACCCCTTCCAAGGTAAAGGGCAACCTATATGTTGCACCTCCTGCCAGCAAACACAGAGGCACGGGCACCGTTGGCTTGGAGGCAGTGTGTACACTAGGGAACACTAACTACGCCAATCCAGTTACCAAGTGAAAAACCCCTGATCACTGCGGGTGTGGCCTGGAGCCCAGACAAGAGGGGTCTGCACAGCATAGGCGGGCGCAGCGGCTGGTGCTCAGGCTGTGCGAGGCCTGAAGAGCACGGTCTCCCCAGGGTCCCCAGCCAGCCGGGAGAGCTGGCGCTGGAACGCCGTGTCCATGGCTGGTGGCCCTTGATGGGCACCTTCTGGCTTCCTGCCTGACCTGCTCCCAGTTCTCACTGCCAGCTGCTTCCACAGCCTCCCCACCCACCCCTCATCACGCAGCCCAGCCCTTGTCCTGCCAGGCACTGCAGCCAGTCTGCTGACGTCACCCCCACCAAAGCACATACCCCCTTCACAAGCCCTGTGTGGTAGGGACCTGCCATCCTGGCTTGCCCAGACTGAGGGGTTTCCAGGAGGAGAGATTTCAGGGCCTTATTATTATTATTATAACTAGAGGCCCGGTGCACAAAATGTGTGCACTAGGCGGGGGCTGTCTCTCAGCTGGCCTGCGCCCTCTCGCAGTCGCAGTCCGGGAGTCCTCAGGTGATGTCCAGCAGCTATGGTGACAGGAGAGGCTCCTGCCGCTGCACTCACCAGCAGTGAGCCCATCTTCTGTCTGAGCTGCACTCCGCACTGACCACCAGGGGGTAGCTCCTGTTGAGCATCTGCCCCCTGGTGGTCAGTGTGCATCATAGCAACCCATCTTTCTGCTGTTAGGTTGATTTGCATATTAGCCTTTTATCATATAGGACTAGAGGCCCGGTGCACAAAAATTTGTGCGCTCAGGGGGGAAAGGGGGTCCCTCAGCCCGGCCTGTGCCCTCTCGCAGTCCGGGACCCCTCAGGAGATAACGACCTGCTGGCTTAGGCCTGCTCCCGGGTGGCAGAGGGCAGGCCCAATCCCTAGGTGCAGCCCCTGATCGGGCTCAGAGCAGGGCTGATTGGGGAGTTGGGGTGCCGCCCCCTGTCATGCACAGAGCAGGGAGGATCAGGAGGTTGTGATGCCACCCTCAGTCATGCTCAGGGTAGGGCCAATTGGGGGGTTGGGGCACCGCCCCCTGTCACACTCAAGGCAGGGTCAATGGGGAGGTTGTGGCGCCACCCCCTGTCACGCACAGAGCAGGACCCATCAGGGGGGTTGGGGCTCTGTACCCTGTCATGCACAGAGCAGGGTCAATCAAGGGGTTGGGGAGCTCCCCCCATCACACACAGAGCAGGGCCCATCAGGGGGTTGAGGAGCTCCCCCCTGTCACTCACAGAGTAGGGCCGATAGGGGAGTTGGGGCACCGTCCCCTGTCACACACAGAGCAGGGCAGATCAGGGGGTTGGGGCGCCGCACCCTGTCACACTCAGGGCAGGGCTGATGGGGAGGTTATGGCTCTACCCCGTCACACACAGAGCACGGCCCGTGGGGGTGGGGGGGCTGTTGGGGCGCCACACCCTGTCACACACAGAGCCGCAGGGTGATCAGGGGGTTGGGGAGCTCCCCCCTATCAGGCACAGAGCAGGGCTGATCAGGGGGTTGGGGCGCCTTCCCCTGTCAGGAACAGAGCAGGGCGGATAGGGAGCTTGTGGCCCTGCCCCCTGTCACACACAGAGCTGCAGGGCGATCAGGGGGTTTGGGCACTGCCCCCTGTCACGCTGATCCCAGTGCCAGGAGGCCTCACAGCTCTGCTGATCCCGGTGCTGGGAGGCATATTACCCTTTTACTATATAGGATTGAGGCCTGGTGCATGGGTGGGGGCCAGCTGGTTTGCCCTGAAGGGTGTCCTGGATCAGGGTGGGGGTCCCGCTTGGGTGCCTGGCCAGCCTGGGTGAGGGGCTGATGGCTGTTTGCAGCTGGTCACACCCCCTTCAGGGTGGGGGTCCCCACTGGGGTGCCTGGCCAGTCTGGGTGAGGGGCTGAGGGCTGTTTTCAGGCTGGTGGGTGACTGAAGCTCCAAACCGCTCCTTTTTTCTTTTTTTTTTTTTTATTCTGGGCCAGCTTTAGTTCTGAGCCTTGGCTCCAGCTCTTAGGCCTCGGCTGCTGAAAGCAGGTATCTGGTTTGTCTGGGTTCTATAATCAAAACACTGTTTCAACTCCAGCTCTGAGATCCCGGCTGGCTGAAAGCAGGTTTATGGGGTTTTGTTTAGCTTCTATATTTGTAACAATGTTTGAAACTGCAAGCTCAGAGGCCAGCAGCAGCAGGCGGGGAATGTTGGAGTCTTCCGTCACTGAAGCAAGCAAGCCTCATGTTCGCTTCAAGCTGCCTGGCTGCCGGCCGCCATCTTGTCTGGCAGTTAATTTGCATATCGCCCTGATTAGCCAATGGGAAGGGTAGCGGAGATATGGCTAATTACTATGTTTCTCTTTTATTAGATAGGATTATTATTATAAAGTAAACAAAACATAAAATTTGCATTGTAACCATTTTTTAAGTAAACAGTTTGGTGGCATTAGAACATTCCTAATGATGAACAGCCACCATCTCTATCTAGTTCCAGAACATTTTCATGCCCCACAAGGAAGCCTGTACGTGTGAAGCAGCCACTCCTCCCCTACCCGCTGCCCGGAGTAACCACGTTCTGCTTTCTGTCTCTGTGGTTTGCCTGTTCTGGGCATTTCACACGACTGGAATCACACACTCCGTGACCTTTTGTGCTGGCTTCTCTCACTCAGCACGCTCTCCAGGTCCATTCATGCTGTGGCGTGTGTGGGGTTCTTCCTTTGTACGGCCTCCTATCAGCCGATTGTGTGGGTGGACCAGTTTGTTAACCGTGTGTCTGTTGATGGACCTGCGGGTTGTTCCCACTTGGTGGCTGTGGCGAATGGTAATGCCATGAACATTCCTTGACATGTTCCCGTGGGCCGTCCTGCTTTCAATTCCTTTGAGTCTATACCTAAGAGTGGACTTGCCGGGTCACATGGGAAAGGACTTTCAATATTAAGACCAAACTGGAACAGGCTGCCTGCCCTCTCAGGCCATCTCCCTGCTGCTCAGCTCTCCTTGGTGCTGCCCCACCTCCCACCTGCCCCGTGTGCATCCTCTGTTGGCTCCTCTGCAGAGCCACTTGCCACCGCCTGTGAATGCTGGCGGTCTCAGTCCGCCTGACAGCAGGCCTTCCTGCCCTGCAGCCACCCTGCCTGGGTGCTCTCCTCCATCCTGGGGCTCCAGGTCCACCTGCACAGCCAGGACGCCCAGGTCTGCACCTGCTCAGGTGTCTCATGGCCCTCGGAACCCAACACGCTCCACACTGGGCTCCACAGACCTGCAACCCCCAGCCTCCCCCGTGGGTCCTCCTGCTCCCAGCCAGCCGGCCTCAAGGCCGGGTGTCACCCTTGACCTCCCCTGCTCTCCCACCCCCACAAGCCCAAGTCCTAGATATCCCTCCACCCACCCACCTCTCTCCTCTTCCCTGTCTGGGCCACCAAATCTCCCCGCCCCGATTTCATCACGAGTCAGCTGGCCTCCCTGGAGGTGCTGACCTCTTGTGCACACGCTGTGAGCTACTAGAACACAAACCCATTCACGTCACCATGCCCTTCCCACCTCACCTCCCACAGGACAACACTGAAGTTCCTTGCTGGACGTAGCCCCTGCTGTCCACCCTGGCCATTCTGAATCACTCCCCAGCCCCTCCCTCTCTGACTGCACATCCCTTGCCATCAGCTCTGAAAACACGCCCCTGGCCTCCCAGCACTGCCCCCAGGAGGCTGCTGCCCTGTGTGACAAGACATCCGTGAGGCCCTTCCTCCATCCCCCTAGTCATGTGACTCACTGTACGGCCAGCCCCCCTTTGCTCAGCTACCTCACCTCTGGACTGTTCACTCTGGGGGCGGTAGGGATGGGTTCTCACTCGTGACTCCTTGCACCCCAGTTCCACGCTGGGCGCACAGCACGAACACACACTGAGTAAGAATCTGTTGTCTCAAGGGGAACAAAGAATATTATGATGTTGGAGACCCCTCAGGGGTTCAAGCTCATTATCTGGAGAAAGCACAGGGGCGGTGAGTCAGCATGGCAGCCTGCCAGGTGGGAGCCAGTGGGCAAGGCCAGGCAAGGGGCAAACATGGCTGTCATCCCCTGGGAGGGGCCCTGGTGGAAGGGAAGATGGCGGGGCTGGCCCTGAGGCAGGAGAGGCCCTGAGGTGGCTGAGCTGACCTTCCTGCCTCAGGGCTGGGGCAGGGTGTCCTCCACTCTGAGACTGTCTCCCTCCTCGGGGGCAGGCAGCCAGGGACCCGGACCCAGCTCAGCGGCAAGGACAGGCCCCTGAGGTCTGAGCATCACCGGGACCTGGAGTCCAGGATGTAGAAGCAGCACCAGGAAACCAGGCGGGGACATGTCACCATGGCCTGGGAGCACGTTGGTGTCCACTCTAAGCTCATCGTTCCGAGTGGGAACGTGGAGAACACGTGTCCACAGATGTTTCTTGGGGGTTCCAGCAGCCTGCATTAAATAACTTCGAGTTAATGACTGAAGAAGGCATTCTTGTTTCTTGGAAAATCCTTCTGATTAAAGCAAACGAAAAGGCTCTACTCTGGGCCACGGTGGTTACTTTCACACCTTACCAAGTCTGGGTGTCCGCCCTCTCTCCCTCCCCCTCTTCCACCTTTAACAAGAAAGAACCGGAGAGGCCCGAATCTGGGCAGGTCACGCCATCCTGGTATAAATTAGCGTCATCTGTTTTGCGCTGTTTCTGTGGGTGCGAGGGAGGCATGGATGGCTGTCCCTACCCAGTTGTGAGGGAAAGTCTCCTTTTAACACATGTCTTTACCTAGATGAGTAAGCAAACAAATGCTCGGTCCGCTGCCAGCCACTGGCCCCCTAGGCACAGGATGAACCTGCCTTGATTGCGCTGCCACTTGGGACCTGCGGGAGCTTTGCTGCCACCTGGCGGCCACAGACGCCAACGCCTAGAAACGCCGATGCCACATTAGAATAACCCGAGCCCGATAGGCTCGGGTTTCTGGCATTTTTCCGCCCGGCATATTTTGAACACCTTCTATAACCTGGGCGCAGGTGGGGAGGCAGACTCACTCACCCAGCCCCCGCTGTCCCTCTCCCCTCACCCCCCAAACAGATGGTTATAGCATAACCTGGGAGGATTCCCAGAGGCTGGGGGAGCGGGAGGGGATTTAGACCAGGTAAGAGGGGGTTACCTAGCTGCAGTTGGGGGAGGGAAGGGCGAGCCCTCGGAGGGGCTGGTGTGGGCAAAGGC
Source organism: Myotis myotis (assembly GCF_014108235.1). Classification (NCBI taxonomy): domain Eukaryota; kingdom Metazoa; phylum Chordata; class Mammalia; order Chiroptera; family Vespertilionidae; genus Myotis; species Myotis myotis. The sequence goes on along the minus strand of NW_023416357.1, from coordinate 103,051,891 downwards.
TTGGAGGCAGGAAGGTCGAGATGGGTGTGTTGGGGGGCGGGGCGTAGGAATGATCTGGGCGGAGTCAGAGGTCTCTGCACCTTAGCCTCCCGATTGAGGGTGAGATGGCTGCCGTGAAAGAGGAGACTTGCCTCGCCCAGCTGGGCAAGGACGACCGCTGGCAGCGGCTCTGGGGTCCTCAGAAGGCCTCATTTACACATGGGGGGTGGGGCGGAGTCTGACGGGGCATCCGGGGGAGATGCTGGGCCAGGGCTCTGGGAATGCATTCATGGGTGTGTGCGCCTGCAGGGCATGAGGGCTGGTACCTCTAGGTGTGCCCAGTTGTCTGTCTGTCTCTCTCTCTCTCTCTCTCTCTCTCTCTCTCTCTCTCAAAACAAACCCTTCCTTGGCCCCATGTTCAGTAAGCAGGGAGAGATGATGACTGAATGAGTACATGCAATACATGTATGACTCGGTGGGAAGCAGTCTGGAGAGAGAAGGCAGGCCACCAGCCCATGCATTCTGCTCCAAGCCTTTTTCTGCTGTTTCGGGAGTTTGGGGGCCAAGCTGCTGGCACCAGGCTCTGTCTGCGCAGTGATGAGGGGGCGGCCCAGCCCCACCGGGTAGTCCTTTATTCTCTCCTTTCAGAGGAAACACTCAGCTACGTCTCGCCCTGGAGGCTCAGCTACCTGCTGGCCAGGGTGGAGCAGAAATGGAGATCCCCTCTCATGGTCCCAACCCCTGTGGCTGGGAGGGGGACACAGCAGGAGGCAAGCTGCCGCCAGGTTCTGAATGCTCAGCCTGGTCACAGCCTCTCTCTTTGGTGACTTGATCTGGCAGTTGGCAATGATGGCACCCAATGACCCTCTTCCTTTCTCGTTGGGGGCACGGAGAAGCACAGGCAGACAGAGCCCATCCCAGACTGAGCTCCTTCCTCAGTTCTAATGCAGGAACCACCCAGTGGATGGGACTGAGCAAGGTCGAGACCAGCCGACCAGCTTCACACGTGCACAGATGGGGGGGTGCATGATACCTTCCCTCAACTCCAGCACCGCAGCTTGGGGACACTAGACTGTGCTCCTGTCCCTGTGGGGCCAGGCCAGGAGCTGAGGAGCCAAGGAGGGATGAGGGGTGCCCCAGCCCTTTGGGGATAGAGGGTTCCCTTGGGGGGCTTGCAAAGAGAGCCTCTTGGAAGGGAGGCAGTGGGACCAGAGTCCCAGCCAAGTCACTGCTACACAGGAACAATGTGTGAAAGGCTCAGCCTGGCCAGGCTGGGCTGCAGGGCAGGGAGACCCTCGGAGACCCAGGGTGTGTCCCAAATGCAGCTGCAGCCAGGAGGGAGCACAGCACCTGCTAGGATGGCGGAGAGGAAGGCTGCGGGGAGGGGGCCGTGGGCACAAGTGCACTGCCCCCCCCAAGGGTCCCCTTGCAGTCTGCATGCACCCCCCGCCCCAGAGCTGGAAGTTGAGATTCTTGATCCTCCGAGGATGGATGGTTCCCCTGCTCCAAGAGACGAGTCCAACATTTCTCCAGCAGCTGCACCGTTTCACATACCCACCAGCAACGCACAGGGCTTCTCATACCCCACATCTCCACCAACATTCATTACTCTCCATTTTTAAAATACATAAACCACCTAATGGGTGTGAAGTGGTATCTCTTGGTGGCCTTGATTTGCGTTTCCATCGTGATTAAAGGTGTTAAGCTTCTTTTCATGGGCTTCTTGGCCGTCTGTGTATCTTCTTTAGAGAAACGTCTATTCAGACTCTTTGCCCGTCTTTGAACTGGGCTGTTTGTTTTTTTGTTGAGTTGAAGGGGTTCTTTATACTAGAATAGTATAGAGCAGTGATGGCGAACCTTTTGAGCTCGGCGTGTCAGCATTTTGAAAAACCCTAACTTAACTCTGGTGCCGTGTCACATATAGAAATTTTTTATATTTGCAACCATAGTAAAACAAAGACTTATATTTTTGATATTTCTTTTATATATTTAAATGCCATTTAACAAAGAAAAATCAACCAAAAAAATGAGTTCGCGTGTGACCTCTGACACGCATGTCAGAGGTTTGCCATCACTGGTATAGATACTAACCCCTCATCAGATATATAATTTACAAATATTTTCTTCCATTCTGTGGGGTCTCTTTTTACAATTGTTAATTGTGTCCTTGGATGCACACGTTTTATATTTTAATGAATCCAATGTATCTATTCTTTTCTTTAGCTGCCTGTGCTCTTGGTGTCATAGCCAAGAAATGATTGTCATATCCAGCGTCATGAAGATCTTCTCCTGTTTTCCTCTAAGAGGTTTATAGTTTTGGCTCTTATGTTTAGGCTGTTAATTTTGTACATGGTATGGGTAGGGGTCCAACTTCATTTGTTTGTATGTAGATCTTGTTCCTTTTTCATTCAGCCCCTGGAGCAGGGGCACCTGCACACAAACCTATGTGCCCACATCTTGGCCCCCAAAAGGCAGCAGGGAGAGCTGGGAGTAGGAGATGGGTGTGTTGGGGGCGGGGCATAGGAATGATCTGGGCGGGGCTCCTACTCCAGACAGCTTCCAACCATACTGCCCCCTCCCGCAGGGTGGGCATGTGACCTGGGACAATCAGCCAGAATCCTTCTCCTGGGTTTGATATTCACCGACTGTCCACAAAGCCCTCACCCTCTGCAGCCTCAGTTTCTCCTTTGTACCCAGGGGGCTGAGCCCAGGGAAATCCCCTCTCTCTCCCCATGCACTTTGGACACACGGCATCCTCCTTAGCGCACTGGAAATGCCATGTAAGGTCTGGTCCCAACTGCCTGTTCCAGCCCCATCCCAGACCACCCTTCCCCCTGCTCACCCTGCCCCAGCCACACAGCCTCTCCCTGCTCACCCCACCTTCCGCTCCTTTTACCCAAGTCTTTTCCCCAGCTCTCCCCACAGCTGCATGCTGCTCCCCCTTCAGATCTGTTTGGAGGCCACCCCCTCACAGACCTCCCTGACCACCTGTCTAAGCAGGTGTGTTCCTTAGCTGTTACCCTGTAACAAATCACCACAAACTTGGCAGTTTTTAATGAGGCACATCATTGTCAGAGGTTCTGTGCATCAGGAGCCCAGGCTGAGGAGGGTCCTCTGCTCAGAGTCTTGCACGTCTGGGGTTGCATTCTCCAGTCCTCCCCTGAGGCTCAGGAGCCTCCTGCAAACTCACTGGTGGTGGCAGCATTCAGCTCCTTGCTGTTGAAGGCCCAAGGTCCCAGCTTTCTTGCTAGCTGTCAGCAAGGGGCCACTCTCAGCTCGTGATGCTGCCTGCTGTTCCCTGCCATGGAGCCCTGTCTACAACACAGCAGTGTGCTTCTAGAGGCCAAAGTAAGTGCTGGATAAATGCTGTGAATTGACTTTTGAATGGATGATCAAGCCATTACCAAGAACATGTGTGCCACCCTAGCTGGTTTGGCTCAGTGGATAGAGCGTTGGCCTGCGGACTGAAGGGTCCCAGGTTCAATTACAGTCAAGGGCACATGCCCGGGTTTCAGGCTCGATCCCCAGTAGGGGGCGTGCAGGAGGCAGCCAATCAATGATTCTCTTTCATCATTGATGTTTCTTTTTTTAAAAAAAAAAAAACCATTAAATTTTAGTATTAACATCTCAGTTTTAATCAGTGATCTATAACAACTTCCAAGTAAGTTCTTTAGAAAATTAAAAGTAACATAAGCCAATAACTAAAAAACTGGTGTGCAAATACTATTTAAAATTATTGATGTTTCTTTACCAAGAACCTACAACCAAGATTACTTTATCCAGCAAAGCTATCATTCAGAACTGAAGGTCAGATAAAGAGCTTCACAGATAAGGAAAAGCTAAAGGAGTTCATCACCACCAAACCAGGATTATATGAAATGCTGAAAGGTATCCTTTAAGAAGAGGAAGAAGAAGAAAAAGGTAAAGATACAAATTATGGGAGAACCAAGATGGCGGCATAGGTTAACGCCGGAGTTTGCTGCTTTGAACAACTACTTCAAAAGTGAAACCAAAAAACGGAAGGGACATCACCCAGAACCACAGGAACGCTGGCTGAGTGGAAGTCCTACAACTAGGAGGAAAGAGAAACGCATGCGGACACTCAGAGGAGGCGCAGTGCTGAAGTTAAATTCTGAGGTGCGGAGTGCGCGGAGCGGGCTGGCGGCGGAGGGCGCGGTTGGCGTTTTCAATCGGGAGGGAGTCGCAGACTCTGAGCTCCAGATCCGGGCGAGTCTTTGGGGACCCAGACTCAAACGGGAGAAGCGGGACTGTCTGGCTTCGGTCAGAGCGAGTGCAGCTTTCTCTCTGAGCTTTGCAGCGGGTGCTGGGACTCAGAGAGGCAGAGCCCCTGGGGACAGGACTGAGAGCCGCCATAACTGCTCTCTCCGGCCCACCCTGTTGATCCTGTGCGCCCCGCCCCGCCCAAGCCCTGCACACAGGCATTTGCCGGATAGCCTCAGGCAAACGCCAGATTAGCACCTCCCTAGAGGACAGAAGTTCTCTCACTGCTGACACAGCTGATTCTCATAGCCACTTGGCCTGGAGGTCAAACCCTCCCTGGAATTAGCTACAACAATCAAGATTTAACTATAAGACTGCGAACAAAGACCACTAGGGGGTGCACCAAGGAAGCATAACAAAATGCGGAGACAAAGAAACAGGACAAAATTGTCAATGGAAGATATAGAGTTCAGAACCACACTTTTAAGGTCTCTCAAGAACTGTTTAGAAGCCGCCGATAAACTTAATGAGATCTACAAGAAAACTAATAAGACCCTCGATCTTATATTGGGGAACCAACTAGAAATTAAGCATACACGGACTGAAATAACGAATATTATACAGACTCCCGACAGCAGACCAGAGGAGCGCAAGAATCAAGTCAATGATTTGAAATGCGAGGAAGCAAAAAACACCCAACCGGAAAAGCAAAATGAAAAAAGAATCCAAAAATGCGAGGATAGTGTAAGGAGCCTCTGGGACAGCTTCAAGCGTACCAACATCAGAATTATAGGGGTGCCAGAAGATGAGAGAGAGCAAGATATTGAAAACCTATTTGAAGAAATAATGACAGAAAACTTCCCCCACCTGGTGAAAGAAATGGACTTACAGGTCCAAGAAGCGCGGAGAACCCCAAACAAAAGGAATCCAAAGAGGACCACACCAAGACACATCATCATTAAAATGCCAAGAGCAAAAGATAAAGAGAGAATCTTAAAAACAGCAAGAGAAAGAAACTCAGTTACCTACAAGGGAATACCCATACGACTGTCAGCTGATTTCTCAACAGAAACTTTGCAGGCCAGAAGGGAGTGGCAAGAAATATTCAAAGTGATGAATACCAAGAACCTACAACCAAGATTACTTTATCCAGCAAAGCTATCATTCAGAATTGAAGGTCAGATAAAGAGCTTCACAGATAAGGAAAAGCTAAAGGAGTTCATCACCACCAAACCAGGATTATATGAAATGCTGAAAGGTATCCTTTAAGAAGAGGAAGAGGAAGAAAAAGGTAAAGATACAAATTATGAACAACAAATATGCATCTATCAACAAGTGAATCTAAGAATCAAGTGAATAAATAATCTGATGAACAGAATGAACTGTTGATTATAATAGAATCAGGGACATAGAAAGGGAATGGACTGACTATTCCTGGGGGGGAAAGGGGTGTGGGAGATGCGGGAAGAGACTGGACAAAAATCGTGCACCTATGGATGAGGACAGTGGGTGGGGAGTGAGGGCGGAGGGTGGGGCGGGAACTGGGAGGAGGGGAGTTATGGGGGGGAAAAAAAGAGGAACAAATGTAATAATCTGAACAATAAAGATTTAATTAAAAAAAAAACAAAAAAATAAATAAAATAAAATTATTGATGTTTCTAAACATGTGTGCCAGGGTCCTGGGCTGAGGATACCAGATCTGAGGCAGCTCTCTGCCCACCGCCTGCCCTCCTCCAACCCACCCTCCAGGTAAGTGCTCCCTCCTCCTTCCGCCAGCCCCAACACTCTCCTTCCAGCGTGAGGGCCTTTGGGCCTCACACTGCTTCCCACCAGGATGGGAGTTCTCTCTGCTGGTTGGAACTCAGCAACCAGGGCTGAGGGGCCGGGTCTCCTCCATCTCCAAATACCCCCTCACCACACACAAACGGAACCAGGACATCGTCTTGCATCTCTTGCTCCACCACCTTCCATGACTCCTCAGGGCCCACAGGATCTGGCCCAGGCCCTCCACAACCACATGCCACACCTGGTCACCCCAAACTACACCCCTCCTTACCCCACCTGGTCAGCACTACCCCCTCTCTGCCCCCGCCCCCCGCCCCCCAGCTGAGCTGAGCTCACGTGGGCCTGGTTCTCCTCTCTTCACTCCAGCAATGGCCACCACCTCTTCCCTGGCCCCTGCAAAGCTCCTGGACTCTGAGTGAGAAAGATGGGGTTGGAGCCAGAGACCCCTGTGCCTCAGCAGGAAGCTGTGTTCTTCCCCTGCAGCTCAGCAGCCACGTGCTGTGCAGTAGTGAAGCATGGTAGCAACCATGTTTGGGTAAATGTTTAATATTTTAACCCTGCTGACTTGGCTTCTGTCATTATTCGCTTGCTAAAATAATAGAAAAGTTATTTTGATTTTCTGAATTATATAAATCATCCCATTCGATTGTAATGTGACTACCCCATTGGTTGTGGTCATACAGGTTTTAGAAAGCACATTCTTCTGTACCTGGGGACCAGGACAGCACAATTATCCTAAATTGCCTCAGTGGCCACAGATAATGCGTTCCCGTTGACTCAGGGGTCCCAAGACCCGAGGGCTCTAGATAATGTGTTTCTGTCAACTCAGTGGTCTGAAGACCCAAAACTATCATTAATCTTTGTAGATAACGAATCGGCTCAATTTCGCCTCTGTAACTGCTTTGTGCAAACTGGGTCCCTCATTCCAAACCCAAAGGTGTAATCGATACCTTTGTGATCTTTGCCTATATAAATCTGGTGGTGCGGCCATCTTATGACTGCGAGATTTGGGGAGCAAAATGCCCCCTCGTAGTCCCGGATTTGCAATCGATGTGACTCCTTAATTCGACTTCTTGAGGCGTCCTTGTGTGATTCGCGGGGTACATTACAGCAGTGGGTCCACCTGGGGCAATTGTTACAATGCCCAGTTCCAGGACCACCGATGAACTAAAAGCTAGGAGCCCCGAGAACAGGTGACTCACACAAATCCCTGAGGGTCCTGCACCCCAAAGTGGAGAACTGCAGCTGCCTGGTGAAGGGAAGGATGGAGGCACGTCCCCAGCCCAGGCCCAGCTTGGGGAACCCAGAAGCAGGCAGCCCCTTTGGAATTTGGAGTCTGGGATGGATTCGGGATGCTCAAATTTTGTTCAAGGGGGTCGGCCCTCTGGCTTTGTCACCTGAGACCCTGGTCACTACCACCACCAGGCCCTCTCTCTGGGCCACTGTTGACCAGGAATTACCCAAGGCGAACCCCCTCTTCAGCCAGCAGAGCCACCACACCCACAAGACCCCCAGCCTCATTCTACTCCCGCAGAGTAAAGGAATGCTGGGAGCACATGGAACTCATCCACCGGCATTGCTAGGAGCACTGGGCCAGATGTGGGCCATAGGACACCGGACCTGTGGTCCCCGCCCCGGGACCAAATAGGAGACTGGGGGGGGGGGGGGGGGGAGGCGGGGGGGGAGGAAGCAGGGAGAAAGAAGGGAGATGGGGGGACGTGGGGGGGGGGGGCAGTGAGTGAAAGCAGGTAGCCTCCGCTGTCCTGGGCCCCCACCCCCGCCTCTGGCGCCCAGAAGCCCTCCACACCCACCGCTGCCTGATCCCAAAACGCCCACAGACGGGCTAGCAGGCGGACCTATCAGGCGCCCTCTCCCCACCCAGAGCTGGGGTTTGGCTAGCGAAGCTGGCCCGGGGGGCTGGGGCTGGGGGCGGCCCCACCGGGAGGTGCCTAGCGGGGCCAGTGAGGGCCTGCGTTCCCACGGGGCTAGGGGTGGGCCCCAAACCCTGACTGCAGCGGCGGGGGGGAGACGGGGGGCGGGGGCAGGTTGGGGGGGGCTCCCAGCTGGCCCCTCCCCCGCCCGCTGGCAGCTCCGGAACCCCTCCCTCTGGGCCAACACCAGAGTTAGGGAGCGTCCGCAATTCTCTTCCCGTCGGTCAGGCCCGCTCGGGGCCGTTTGTACCGGGCCAGCTCATTGGACGGATTTGACATACGCCCCACCCAGCGCTCCGAACTGGCCAATTGCAAAGGGTGTCACAGGGCGCCGTAATCGGAGGATCGCCGCCGTGCTGCGACGCTTCTGGGATTCCTTAGGCCTCGGTGGCCTCTGTCCCCCAACCCTGGGCCTTAGCCCTAAGGAGACCAATGGGATCCGTGCCCGGAAAGGTGCCCGCGGGGCATCCGGGGAGCCCTTGGAGATCTCGGTCTCCGCCTCCCCCCGCTGCTTACCGGCGCGTCCTCGAGTGGACGCGCGCATCGCAAAGGGGAGTTTGCAGACACTCCCTCACATTGTGGATGCGGCTCCTTTAAGAGCACAGGTGTCCAGGGCGCCGCCTGACTGGAAAGCAGCCCCCCGGCTGGGCTCCCTGGGCGAGCCTGGGGCGCGGACGCGTGGCGGCGGGGCGCGGGCAGCACGTGGCATGCGGCGGCGAGGGCCGATCGGGACCCCGGGCGGCGGCGGCGGCACGAGATATGGGCACGCGGCGGACAGACCCCGCAAGCCCCGCCCGCGCCCCGCCCGCGCCGGGGTCCTCGGAGCGCTCGGGCTGCGCGCGGAGCGGGCTCGGGAGGGAAGTCCCGAGACAAAGGAAGTGCCGAGCCGCCTCCGTCGCCGCCGCTTCGTCCGCCTCGCTCGCCGGGCCGCGGCCGCCCTAGGTGAGCCCAGGTGGAAGGCGCACAGGGTGCGGCGGCGGCGGGACGGGGGCCAGACCTCGGCAGCGCGGGCCTCCGCCGCCGTCGGGCCGGGCTCCTCCACCCACGGTCCCCTGGGCCCCCACCCCCGCCTCCTGCGCGCCCCCCGACCTGACCCCGACCCCGCGCCCGGGAACCGTCCGCCTGGGAGCTGTTGACGCCGCGGGCTACGGCGCGACCCAGCTGGGCCGACCTCGGCGGCTTCCGGGCCTTGGGGCTCCGTCGCTTTCCCTTGTGAAAGTGTCGGCGTCCCCTCCGGCGTGGGCTCGCGGTGCGGCCGGGGAGCCACGCGGGGTTGACAGCAGCTTCCCTCCGCGGAGGGACGTGCGTTTCCTGGGTCACGGGTCCGCACACAAACCTGTGGCGCTCAGAGAGGCCCAGCGGAGAGAGTTAAAAGTCTTGGATTGCAAAATTGCTGGTTGGATTGGGGGTGGGGGGGAGATGATGCCTGAAATGCAAAACAAGTCTGAGTTTTCCTGCGCCTCCGAGGAGCTCCACTGGCCGTTGGTGGGACCCTGAGCATCAGCACTCGGCTGGAGGGAGAGTTTCCTTTTGTGTTTAAGATGGCTTTGTACCCGTTGAAGGGAGCTTGGAGCTGATGTTTTCGTGAGTAGGAGGGAAAGGAAGGGAAGGCGGATCACGGCCTGCAGTCGTCCCTAAATCACCGTGTTTTTAAGTGGTTTGGTTGGTATATTTTGAAAGCATGCTTAGCTCCTCGGTTTGCAAAGTTACTGTGTTGGCCAAGTTGGCGTTTTTGTTTCTTTTCCCAAGAACACGGCTCTGAATGTAGCTGGCTGTTAAGGACTCGCCACCTTTAGGTAGAGAACATGTCCAACAGGCAGAGGAGATGGACACTAGTTTGTCCTGATTTGCTTGTGACCTTTTGGGTGGTTCCGGGGTGAGTTGTGCGTGCTGTTGTGTCTTTGGCGAAGGCTCGGGGTTGGAACCTTGCTTCTGAAACAGCCTGGGATCCTGGGAGATTTGTCGAGAAAGAACCGGAAGTGCAGCCTGGGCAGAGATCAGGCAAAGTGCATACCTTCCCCTGAGGGCGTTTGTGTTTGTTTCAACCTGGGCTACCTATGCCCATTTTACAGATGAGAAAGTTTGAGGTTGGGGGGAGATGAACAACTCGCCACACTCACAAAGCCAGTAAGTGGGTCTGAAGTCTCTGCTGTCAACCAGCAGAGCTGATCTGAGAAGCCTGGGCTCATGGGCAGACCTCCCCACTGAGCCTGGGGAACCCAGCCTTTGTCCCGCGGGCTGCTGTCTCTAGTAGTTCATGGATGTTTTATCTTTGCATCTGCAACTTTGCTGCTCTGAAGCATCCAGTAACTTAGCTGCTCCTTACGTTTCTCTCTGTTGGGGAAGGCGGAGTCAGTTCTAAGTGGGATTCTGAATGAGGCTTCTGTTTTGTAATTAAAATGTAACAAACTGGCTGCTTTCTCCTGGACTGGAAAGGCTCCCGGGAGCGGAAGCACCGTCTTGAAGACAGGTGTCTGCCTGGGTCACTGCAGGTAAACACCTGTGGCTCTTTGCCCTGATGGCGGAAAGCATCTTATTAGGGCCCGATCTGGTCCATTGGCACTCCTGCGGAACTGCCGCTCACTATTAACCTTTCATACCTGGGACAACCACAGCGAGGCACGGGGTCTTCGTGTGCACTTTGTTCCATCCTCAGAGCAGAAGAGGCGGGTCCTGGCACGGTCAGCAGGAGGCAGGCCACGCTTGGGGTCACCCTGCCGGCCTCAGCCCCTCGAGCATTGTGTGGCCCTGCACAGTATCCACGGTTGCTCGGTGTCCAGAGCTGGCCTGGGCTTCAGAAAGCAGCTTCGACGCCTGGCTACGGGCCTTGTGCCTCACTTCAACAATGCTTCCCAGGTTGCTTGTCTTTGGTCACTGAACTTCTGTGTTAATTCGGCAGAAGCATCCTGCCAGCCTGTGCTGTCTGCTTTGCCATGGCCAGCGATGAGGGGCAGGGGCAGTATGTGGGAGGCTAGCATGTGCTGTGTCCTCCAACCTGGAGGTGGGGATGTGGATAACATGGGGTCATGCCACTTAGAACCAGTTGAAGTGAAGACTTAGCGAAACTTAGAAATGAAGACTTTTCCGACATCAGGGCTACAATCAAGCCTCCCAGTCAGTCACCACTGTCACTGCCCACTTCTGACAGAAGCTGCTGGTTTGCTCCTCTGTGCACCCCCCCGGAGGCCCTCACGTCCCTCATGCAGGCCTTCCCTTCCCACTCTCCTCTGGCCCACCAGCCCCACTGTTCCTGAACCATGTTGCCTGGCACAGTCTCCTGCCAGGCGGCCACTGTTTCAGAGCAGGTGCCTCTGGCCCCCCTAGTGCTGCTTTGCATCTCCAGCACCTCGCGCTTCCCAGCACGTAACTTCCTCCCCTGTGAGCCCCCAGGGCAGCATCCTGTCAGGCTCTTCATGAGCACCTCAGTGGTTTGGTCAGACATGCCCTGGGGAAGAAATGGGCAGACCAGAGCTCGGGGTTGTGTGGTGCAGTGAGCAGTGCAAGCCTGATGTTAATCTACTTTGGACTTAATCTTGGATAAGGTGTGTTCTGGAGTCACAGTGCTGGAGCTGGGGACCACAGTCCAAGTTGGTGCACCTGTCACCCTTGACTGAAGGGCTCTGACTTTCCCCCACTTCTCTGTGATAACATAAGCATACCTGTTTCTTGAAAATGTACTACATCCAGTTGGTCTGGCGGTTTCTATAGTAACTGGCTCCTGAGACCTGGGTTCCTAGGTGGGATTGGAGGCGACAGTGCTTTTCTGCAAAGGCAACCCCATACCCTCCTTCTGTGCCTACTTCTTGGGAAAATAGTCGTTCAAGAGCTGCCCAAAACCCAGAGCACTGGGGCCTCCCAGAGTTCCTGACTCCACAGTCGCCTCTGAGCCCTGGGAATGTGCATTCGGTGCCTGCTGTTGAACTGTTGGCCTGACCTAGCACCTCCTCCACAAATAGTGTGAACCTTGGGGGCTGGGCAGGGCAGCCAGGTGGTGTGGCTACTGGGGTGAAGGGCGCCCTCTGGGTTGCTGAGGGAGTTGTAGATCAGCCTGGGGGGGGGGGGGGGGGGGGGGGGGGGGGGGAGGTTGAAATCGTAGTTACTAAGCGAGGGGCACTGCAGCAGGAGAGAGTAGCCCTGCCACCCACCCCCTCGTCAGAAGACCACCTGGGTTTGCGTTGAGGCTCCGGCCTCAGGGCAGGTCCTCCTGGACCTCCATTCCTATCTCCAGAACAGGCCTGTGTGGAGGCTGGGGCAGTGGGCCGGCTGGGCAGGAGAGCACGGCTGCTGTCAGTGATGCCCTGCTGGAGATGTGTTTTTTCCGTACAGGGTTGAGCACCCTGTTGTGGTTGTGGAGGGCACCCCACATTGTACTCAGGCCCTTGTGCTGGCCCTTTTCCCTGCAGAGGCAGAGAGGAGACCTCTCCCCTAGCCTCAGTATCAATCTGAAGGCTTGGGGAAGCCTTTTTATGGTAAATGCATGTGCTTCATCCAAGGTATCTTCAGTGTTTCCATGGACTTTGAGGACCAACCAGCACACTTAGGGTCAAATTCTCCAGCAGGTTTTGTGACCATGTCACCTCTGCATCTGCTTTCTCATGGGCAGCTGGAGGCGACGTTACGATTCAGTGCCCTGCAGTCTGGTCTGGTGTGCCAGGCACCTGGAGATGCTGCTTTACCTGAGGGCTCCAGGCTGTTCGTTTGAACAGCTAAAGGCACGGAGCCTTGAGAGTCTGTGGTCCTGGCCTGCTGAGGTCTCACTGCTGCCTGGTGCTCCTGAGGAGTTCCTGGGCTCTGTTAGCTGCTTCACTTTTGTTGACTTTCCCAAAGTACATGGGAGACGGGCCTTGATCCATTACTTGTTTGGGGAGTGCCAGGGTGGGGCTATAGGGTGAGAAAGTGGAGGGGGCAGAGGGAAGAGCCCGGGACCCTGGGGACACGTGGGTCTGTCGGCTGCTGGGGCCCGGTGAGCTGTCTGGACGTGTCCACAATGCAGTTGAGCTGCCCTCTGCCCTGGTGCACTTTTCCACTTGGTTGCCTTCTAGAATAAGGTCATCCTGGCTAGGCCTGAATCTGAATTCTGAGCCCTGATTCTAAGTTGGGGGCCTGACAGCGCCCCCACGTCCCGGCATCAGCAGAGGGAAGCGATTCATCCCTGCCCTTCCCAGGTCTCAGCCAGCATTCTGGGTATCCCCGCCTGGGCCTGCCTTTCCTGTGTATATGATGATAGGACTGGACCCCACTGCTGGGTGTGACTAAAGTGGGGGTTGGGGGCACGGGTGCCAGGTGTCTGCTGGGAGTACTCGGCATCCCTTCCTGCACAGCACCCAGCAGCTCTGAGACCCACGCCTGTGGCTTCGCCTCTCCGAACCTCTGTGTCACCATGTGATGGAGCGTGAGGGGTTGCCGTGGAGCCCTGGGGCAGGCAGTTGACAAGGCACCCACATGGCGGTGTCCAGGAGGCCCAGGCCTCTTCTCTGGTGATCTGCCTGTAGGAGAAGGCTGGAGTCGGGGCCTGGGGCCTGTCCAAACGCTGGTGGGGCCGCTTGCTAAGAGCATGCATGGTCTCTATGGGCCATGTGAGAGCCTTCACTTACCCGCTTTTCTTGAAAACAAGTCTGCTCGCTGGGCCGGTGAGGGAAGGGGCCGAAGGAACCAGGTTTTCCTCCTGATCGCGTTTCTGCTGTCTCTTTCAGGACTTTGAATATGTCGGGGATCGCCCTCAGCAGACTCGCCCAGGAGAGGAAAGCTTGGAGAAAAGACCACCCATTTGTAAGGAAAGCTTGATTTCTCCATGTAGCTCAGTGGGTCCTCTCCCTGACGGGGTGAGAGGCACAGGGTTCCTGTGGGCAGCGAAGATGAGCTGCCACAGAACTGATGCGCCTGTGTGTGGTTTTCTCGCAGGGTTTTGTAGCTGTCCCCACAAAAAACCCCGACGGCACGATGAACCTCATGAACTGGGAGTGTGCCATTCCAGGGAAAAAAGGGGTAAGAAGCACCCGTGCCAGTGTGGGGTGGACTGTTGGGAACGCTCGGACCCTTCAGAAGGACTTAGGTTCAAGTGTACATGACGTGAGGTCACACAGGCCAGGGGACATGAAATGGTGGGACAAGGTCAGTGTGACATGTGGCACCACCCCCCCACCCCTGGCAGTTTCAGTGCTGGAGGAAGGAACTGAGCTGCGGCAGGGGAGTAGGCCCGGACCCTGCTGCATCTTGGAGACAGGATGGAGGCGGGGCTGTAGGAGCCACGCAGGCCTTCAAGTTTATCCTGGATGTGCTGAGACTGGAGCAGCCCAGACCGCAGCACTGAGGGGTGTGTGAGCCCGGGCTGGTGGCCAATCCCTGACCCTGTGATGGCTGCTTGGGGCCCCACATGTCCTTCACACACAGCACCGCCCTCCCAAGGTGGTGCTCCGCTGGGTATCTGGGCCGGTTAGAACCAGTGCGTTTGAGGCGGTAAGGAGTGAGGGTCTCCAACAGCCCAGCGTGTGGCTCTTCCCGGTGACTCCGAGGGAAGGAGGAGGCCCCGGAGGCGTTTGGGTTGTGCTAAGGCCTCATGGCCTCCACTTCCCCCTCCCTGGTCTCTCCTGAGAATCCACGATGCTCAGCCATGGTGTTTTCTTGACAGTCTCCTTCCCTTGCATTGAGCTGGCAGGATTAGGACTTTGTCCACAAGAAAATGTGGTCTGGGTTTGCTTCAACTGAGACTGTTGAGGGCCCAGCATGCACCCCAGCCTCCATTGAACCCGTACGTGGCCCTTTTCTTAGGTGAGGGAGGCTGGTGGGCTGTAGCTGTCTCCCTCCCAGTTGGGAAGGAGTGTTGGACTGAAGAGCTGGAGGCTGACCAGGGACAGGCGGGACCTGAGGGAGGGGGTCTGCATTTGAGCTCACTTCAGGCCTTACCTAGCTGCTCAGGTACAGACCCTGCACCCCGCCATGGCCGCTTGTCTGCTCCTCTCCAGGGAGGACTCTTTCCCATTGGCCCTCAGGGCTCCTGGAGGTCCCCCAGTCCTGGTGTGGGTCATTGAGCTGTGGGCAGGGTCACGGGGCCGTGTAGCAGCAGCATGCCCCTCCTCCTGGGCCTCTGCAGCAAGAGGCGGCACACATCTCATCACGGCTTCATTTCCCAACAGACCCCTTGGGAAGGAGGCTTGTTTAAGCTGCGCATGCTCTTCAAAGATGACTATCCGTCCTCACCCCCGAAATGTAAGTACAACGAAGTCCTCAAAGGTTGGCTTTGATCGTGCTCCAGCAGAGATCTGAGTCCTCTTCAGAGAGCCCGGCCTCCGGGGGCGCGGTTATTGCACACGCTGCTCCACACAGGGTGGCCCCTGGCTCTGACCCCTGTGGCTCCGTCACACTGGTCCTCACGGTTGACTGTGCATCTGAGTGTTTCCAGCCCCGGGGTGGGAGGTGCACCTAACAGACCAAGTCTCCAGTCTTCGCCCTACAACTGGGAAGCTCCAGGCCTAGCGTGAATGTTCATGAGATCCAGGGGAGGCTCCTGAACCCTTAGTGCCTGTCAGGGATGAGGCCACACATACCTGCCCCGGATGGGGATGGACATGCAGGAGAAGCACCATTCAGAACCTTACTCCTCAGAGGAATTTTTTTGCTGTGACCTGTCATCTGTTAGAATTTCACACCCAACTCCGGGCCTGCATCTGCAGCCTGGATGGATGGCACACGTAAGCCAACAGAAGGCGGCAGGAAGAAAAGGCCACAGCCATGTTTAAAACGGCCACGGGTAGACCATGATGCAGTTTAACAAAACTCAGGATGAGGGGGAGAAGGCACCAAATCTCTCCCCCTTGGCAGCTAGACATCAACAGATACTGTCCAGCTGGTTGATTGAATGCATTGACATGCGCCTCAGTCTGTCAGAAAGTGCCCGGCATGTGGGAAGGCAAGACTACATGTTAACTCGTGGTTAGTGATTTAAGAGATAGAAGTATGTTTCCCATTAAAATAGCATCTAGCAGAAGACTTACTTAAATTATCAATTCATAACGTAACCACTGGGATGGAGACTTACTTCATTTGGAGTGGTTCTTTGCTGTTTGAATTTTGTGTGTGTATGTCATGTGTAGGTATTACTTTAAATAAGAAGTGAGATAGCTGCTTTCATCACTTCTATGCAGCATTGTATTGGAATTCTAAGCAAATGCAGCAAGGTAGGAAAAAGAAATCCCAGCAGAGAAATGGAAAAGGAAGGCTTACACCATAGACCAGGGGTGGGCAAACTTTTTGACTCAAGGGCCACAATGGGTTCTTAAACTGGACCAGAGAGCCGGAACAAAAGCATAGATGGAGTGTTTGTGTGAACTAATATAAATTCAAAGTAAACATCATTACATAAAAGGGTAGGGACTTTTTCTTCAATAGTTTTATTCATTTCAAACCGGCCCGCGGGCCGTAGTTTGCCCACGGCTGCCATAGACCATCTTTCTCTAAGTCTGTTTATTAAGGTTGCTGAATAAAACGTTAACATATAAAAACCCATTTCCATACAGTTGCAACAAATGAAAGGTTTTTTTTTTGTGTTTTGTTGTTGTTAATCCTCACCCAAGGACATTTTTTTTTTCTTCATTTATTTTCAGAGAGAATGGAAGGGAGCGGGAGAGAGAGAAAGCGAAATATCAATGTCAGAGAGGCACATCAGTTGGTTGCCTCCCACACGCACCCTGACTGGGGCCGGGAATCAAACCTGCAACCCAGGCACGTGCCCTTGACTAGAATCGAACCTGGGACCCTTCAGTCCTCAGGCCGATGCTCTATTCACTGAGCCAAACTGGCTAGGGCTACAAATGAACATTTTTAAACTCTACCTTTTATAGTAGCATCAGGTTCCCTGGAGTAAATCCAATAAAAGACATTTAAGACCTCTATACTGAAAACTAGAACATTTACGAGAGAAGGAAGGAAAGCCTAAATAACCAGAGATGGCCAGGTTTACGGATGAGAAGGCATGCTGTTAGGAAGATGTCAGTTCTCTCCAAGCTGATGTACAAATTCAGTGTAACCCCAGTCAAAACCCAAGCAGATTTTTGTGGAAATTGTCACACCACAGGCTATAAAATGTAGAAAATGCAGAGTGCCAAGACTTGCTGTGGCCCTTGGAGTTCTAGGAGGGGAGGATGGTGAGGCCTAAGTTGGGGCTCACTGGGTAAAAAGTACCCAGACCCGTTAGCAGGACAGGCAAGACATGAATCCGTTGAGACCTCCTAAAGTAGTTGAGATGCAGAGAGTCCAGAAAAACGCAGGTGTACAATGGAGTGACTTATGAGAGGTGACACTGCAGTGCGTGGGGAGAAGATGGTCTTCTCATGCATGGACTGGACAGCCGACAGTCCTAGTGGAAGAATAAGGAGAGCTCAGTTTCCCCCTATAGACCAAAGCCTTCCTGGTGGATTGTGATGCCCAGTGGGAAGGTGGGTGGGACAGGAAGACAGGAGGATGTCTTCATGACTTGAATAGGCAGAGCTTTCTTAACCAGGAAGGCACGAAAAGTGCTTTTCCCCCGGAGCGGGAAATGATCAATTGGACTACACTGAAATTAAGACCATCTCTTGACCCGGCTCTGGACCAGCTTTGTGCACCGAGAGAATACCTTCTCCGCACCAGGAAAGCCCCACCCACCTGAAGCCAAGATGTCTAGTAAGCGAGCCAAGGTCAAGACCACCAAGAAGCGGCCACAGCGGGCCACATCCAATGTCTTTGCGATGTTTGACCAGTCACAGATCCAGGAGTTTAAGGAGGC
Organism: Myotis myotis; assembly: GCF_014108235.1. Taxonomy (NCBI): domain Eukaryota; kingdom Metazoa; phylum Chordata; class Mammalia; order Chiroptera; family Vespertilionidae; genus Myotis; species Myotis myotis. Next base: position 103,034,215 of record NW_023416357.1, on the reverse strand, counting down.
CTTCAACATGATCAGCCAGAACCGAGATGGCTTCATTGACAAGGAGGACTTGCATGACATGCTGGCCTCCCTGGGGAAGAACCCCACGGATGAGTACCTGGAGGGCATGATGAGCGAGGCCGCTGGGCCCATCAACTTCACCATGTTCCTGACGGTGTTCGGGGAGAAGCTGAACGGCACGGACCCCGAGGACGTGACCCGCAATGCCTTTGCCTGCTTCGGCGGAGAGGCCTCAGGTTTTACCCAGGAGCTGCTCACCACCATGGTGACCGCTTCACAGACGAGGAAGCGGACGAGATGTGCCACGAGGCACCCATTGTCAAGAAAGGCAACTTCAACTACGTGGAGTTCACCCGCATCCTCAAGCACGGTGCCAAGGACAAAGACAACTAGGCCTCCCAAGGCCCCCATGTCCAGGCCCCTGTCCCAGTCACCTGCTCCACACACACAGTCTGCACCTGCTCATGCCCAGGGGACCCACTCAGGGGAGCCTCCCTCTGAGAGGTTAGGGCCCAGCTCCCAGTGGAGGAAACAGGCCCAGAGAGGCAGTGCCAGGCAAGGATCACACAGCCATTGTGAGGCAGATGTGCCCACTGACCCTCCAAGAAAGGATCACCTAGGGAGCTGGGCCTGAAGGTGCCAAGGGAAGGCCCCAAAGGAGAGCCCAGGCTCAGCTGTTGCCTGCCCATCCCCGGGCTGTCCCCCCAGGAAGGGCCCTGTGCACCACTTCACGTGCACCCCATGGGACATGAAGCCCTTTCCCAGACACTGCCACAAACTCACGAACCTCACCACACACGGTCCTCCCAAGGACAGGGTGACAGAGCCCCCCGCCCTGCCCAGAACACCCCACCCACAGGGAGGGGCTCCTCCGAGAGGCAGTCTAATAGAAGGCTGAACACTGGGAAAAAAAAGACCATCTCTTCACCAAAAGACACCACTGGCAGTGAAGAGGGGAGAAAATTATATTAATACTTACATTGAATATATCAAGAGCCTCCACAAATCAATAAGACAGATACAACCATTTGATGGAACAGGCCCCTGGCAAGAGGTTCTCCACCTGGCCAATCAGCACAGACAGAGATGCGCAACTTCTTACCGGAGAATGACAGTTACAGCCACGGAGTGAACAGGCTGCCGAGCAGCAGAAGCCCACGTAGGTGCACTAGAGAAAGAGTAAATTTTGAACATTTCCTTTGGAAAGCTGCCTGCCATGTCTGCTGAAGCTAAACTTATCCCTCCCCTAGGACCCAGCTGTTCAACTCAAGTAAATATTCAATAGAAATGCATACACATGTCCACCAAAAGGCATGGACAGCGTGTTTATGACAGCTCTGTCTGTAAAAGCCAAAAGCTGGAGACAACCCAAGTGTCCATTCAGAATAGAACGGGTAAGTGCAGCAGCAAGAATGAGGGACCTGCAAGTGCTCAGCAGGAGTGAGCCTCCCAAACGTGGTGCTGAGTGGAGAGAGCCAGGCACAGAGGAGCGTATGCTGGAGTCCTGTTACGAAGGTCAGCAGGCCGTGCGATGAATGATGTGCGGCGTCGGGAGGTGACTTCATATGGAAGAAAGCCAGAAGAGCCGGGGAAGTGGGGCTGGGGGCCTGCGGAATGCTAGTATTCATCATTGGTACACTTCTCTAGCTAAGAAACAAGATTGATAAATCAGATTAAATTCAAATTAGGAACTTGTGTTCACCAAATATACAATTAAAAGAGCAAAAATGCAAACTCAGAGTGGGAGAAGATACCTGTGAGACATGTAATTGACAGAAGGCTTGTATCCAGAATATCTAAAGACCTGCAAATCAATGAGACAACCCAATAGAAAAGTGTACAAGAGACTTGAACAAGAACTTCTCCAAAGAAGTAGCCAGTTTATCCCAGTAAATGAAAGGAGCTCACCCCCACAGGTCATCAGGGAAATACAACTTAGAGCCATGAGAGGCAACCATAATTCATTTAAGAATGGCCGAGTCGGGGCCCCAGCCCGGTTTGGCTCAGTGGATAGAGTGTCAGCCTGTGGACTGAAGGGTCCTGGGTTTGATTCTGGTCAAGGACACATGCCTGAGTTGCAGGCTCGATCCCCAGTAGGGGGCGTGCAGGAGGCAGCCAATCAATGATTCTCTCTCATCATTGATGTTTCTATCTTTCTCCTCCCTTCCTCTCTGAAATCAATAAAAATATATATTTTTAAAAAATAATAATCATGGCCGAAGTCCACAGCTGATACACCAGGTGTTGGCAGTACTGTGAAGCAGTGAGTTGTAAGTAGGTACAGCCACTTTGGAAACTGGCAGTATCTATCCACATTCAACACAGACGCCCTGTGATCCAGCATTTCCACATGGAAATGCACATGTGTGCACCAGAATTCACATCCAGGAGCAATCACAGCTATATTAGTATTCACTCACATGTGCACCTGCAGTGAGGTGGGCAAGTTGCGTGCGGCCAGTCTCCCAGGGGCTGCTGCGCAGCAACAGGAGTGAGTAACTGCCACTGCCTGTGAGGGGACATGACCCATGAGTGGGGGTGGGGAGGGGGGGCGAGCCTCTGTGGTTTGTGCGCAGACAGTTCAAGATGTGCTTTCTGGGATTACAGGTTGGCTTAGTTGGGCAAATGGAGTGGGCGATCTATGAGGGAGTTTTCTGAGAAGCTGCTGCTATTAGTGGATTGTATTTATTTTTTGTCAGTAATTCATCAGGTTGTACTAGACTTGCTACACTTTTCTAGGTAAAATTAATGTTTAAAAAAAAGAGAAAGTACCCAGAAAAAAGGATAAAGAAATAATGCTAAAATGTCAGCTGTGGTTAATGGTCCCTGGGTAGTGCTCATGGCAATTTTTTTTCCTGTTCTTTTATATTTTCAAACTTTTTACATGTGTTAATTTTTTAAAAAGAAAATAAACTCTCATTTGGAAGGACCTTGGCTGCTTCCCCAGGACCTAGTCACCTGCTGCAGCAGCCCCTTCCCATCTTCCCAAGCCCAGACCGGCCGGGGAGGCCGCCTGGGCTGTGCTCTGACTCTCACTGTCCTGAAGCAGGTCCTGGGGAGTGATGTGGCTGTACCTCTGCGTCCACTGGAAGGCACACTTGCTCCTCTCCTACCTCTTCCCACCTCCTCCTGCCTTGTGGCCAGTTTTGTTTTTGTAAACAGTTTTTGGGAAATGCCTGATGACCAGCAAGGTGCAGGGGAGGTGGGAGGGGAAGGGGAGGGGTCATCAGGACAGGACGTTCTGTAGGACAGCTGTCACCAAAATACATTTCCTTTTTTCCATGTGGTCTAGGCAAATTTGAACCACCATTATTTCACCCGAACGTGTACCCTTCGGGCACTGTGTGCTTGTCCATCCTCGAGGAAGACAAGGACTGGAGGCCAGCCATCACAATTAAGCAGGTATGCGGCGTGAGGGCCTCGCCTCCGCCTTCCTTCAGGACCAGAGTTTGCCTTTTGAACTGCTGACCTCCCACCTTGCTTTGTTTTTCTCTCTCACACAGATCTTATTAGGAATACAGGAACTTCTAAATGAACCAAATATTCAAGATCCAGCTCAAGCAGAGGCCTACACAATTTACTGGTTAGTGATCTGGCCCCTCTTGCTGTGACCTCTCTCATCAGCTCGCACAGCCTTCCCCTGCCCCAGAAGTCCCAGCCAGGCTGCCTGTAGGAAGGGGAGCAGTAGGCAAGCTGTGGGCGGGTGGACAGTCCTGACCCTCCCAGCAGCCTCGGAGGGCGGCCTGCACACAAGCTCACCTGGCACCTCACCTGGGTCGGTGCCGAAAGGGGGGACTGAGGTGACCAGGGAGGCTTCCGAGGAGGAGCTGCACGTGCAAAGGGCCTATGGTGGCAAGAATGGGCGGCCAGGGCTGGTGTGGCCAGAGCCATGTTGGTGGGGGTTGGCAGGCGGCAGCCCGATGACATGGGTTCCTACTGGACTACTTTGCCCCTGACGGGATATCGCCAGTCAAACCCTGTGCCTCCTGGAGCCCGTTTCAGCTCAAAGAGAAGGGTGTGGACACTGGAGGAAGAGGCCATGGACCTCCCACTCTGCCCTCCTTGGGCCCAGCCTGGGTGTGGCAGGTCCAAGGGGATGGTCCGCTAGGGAAGTGGCGCTCCCAACTTGCTCTTGGTCATCTGGGTGCTCTGGAAGAGGGCCTGGTGTTTCTTAGTGTGAGCAGTGGCACTAGACCTGGCACGTGGGGCTGGCAGGGTGGACAGTGGGGAGGACGCTGGCCTTCCTGGCCAGCCTCCCCAGCTGGTCTGGGCAGGGTGCTATGCCGAATTGGCAGCTTTGACCCTATTGCTCCACTTACCATGTTCAGAAACCTGACCCACAGGGAGAGGCTGAGCAGGGGCTTGTTCTTTCCAAGGGGGCGTTTCTGGAATTGCAACAGGTAGGCCTCTCTGAGCAGGTGGCCTGAGTTCATCTGAAGAGAAGCACCAGGTTGCAAGAGGTGCCCCCTCCTCTCCCATATGGCTTCAAGTTCCTGGGTCCAGCCCAGTTTTGGCCCGGGGCGCCCCCTGGTGGCCAAGAGTGGCAAGCTGCTCCTGGGCAGGGGCGGAGTTTCTCCTCCCAGCCAGAGGAATTGCTGTGAGTGATTCCAGTGGAGCTGCCTTAAATTTACGTGGCTGCTGTGCATCGGCAACTCCAGGAGCTCTCATATCTTGGCCCTTGAACTGGATGCTGTGTCGTTTGCACTGCAACATCTGTCTGCATCAGGCCATGTCAGCCTACGCCTCTGTAAATAGGGCCACTTGGGTCCTTAGTATCTGAGCCATTGCGATAGGCCCACAAAGCCAAAATGTCTTCTGGCTGGCCTTAGAGAGAGCTTGCCAGGCCCGGTGTGTTGCCGTGTGGGTGTGATGCTTTGGGCGAGTTGTGCGTGTGTCTTGATGGCGCGCCACTGGCCCACAGCCCCGTCTGCCATGGCGCTCACTGTTGAGCTGTGGTATTGCGGCACTCGCAGCATGGGGTCAGCGGGCACTGCTGTGTGCCAGCGGATGCTCCCAGCTGGTGCCTACTCGGGATTGGAGCATCTCCTCTGTACTACGGGTCCTTACATGCCAGGTGGCATCATCCACTGCTTCACAGGAATGAGACATCATTTCTCCTATAAGCATGTTTAAAAGCACCTTCTGTGAAATATGCTTAATGTCTTTTTCCAGATCTCTCTTCTTGTGTTTTCGGAAGGTCGCAGGATGTGCCCTGCACTGGCAGGTGCTCTAGGGCAGACACCCTGTGCCAGACCTCACTTGGTCAATGGCAGGGCTGGACTGGGCTGCCTCTGCTATTGCTCCAGCTCCTTCCAGAGCCCTCCTAGCTAGCTGCCTCCACCCTGGGGGTCTGGGACCTCGGCCAGGGGGGAAGCACAGGAGTGCAGACTACTCGCAGCACGGCCTGGCCGTAGAAGCTTGTCCTCTGGCCTTCACTCTTGGCTCTCGGCCAGGCGTGGTGCTGACACTGGCCTCCTGGGACTGTGTGCACCTGGGCACCATGCCAGCTCAGGGCAGGCTCCAGGCAAGTGTCCGCCTCTCCTGGTGCGGGCATTGCAGCCTTTCCCCAGAGAGGCTGGAGAGGAGGCCTGGGGTACCAGGCCTGTGGTCTGCACTGGGCAGAGCTAAGAGAAATTCTGTTGGCCCCTCTGTCCCAACCCTGGGCCTGCACCGTGGGCACGGACCAGTGATCTGAGGCCTACTTGTTGCGAGCACAGCTTGGAAAGAGCCCTGGCTTTCTTATCAGGGTTTGAGTGCACACACTGCGCCTGAGCTCCAAGGAGGGCTCCTGACTGGCCCCTGAAGTATTTGATGAGACCTCTGACCTGGTGTGTCAAGGAGCCCTGTTCATAAATGCATCGTGTACCCAAGGGCCTCGAGGTCACAGTGATCCCCTGGTGGCAGCTGGTCTCCTCTGATGGCAAATTTGCTGCACTTCCCTGGCCTAGGGCAGTGCCCACCAGCCCCCTTCCCTTGGCAGCTCATCTCACACTGGAGTCCCAGCTGAGGTCCTCCGACCACCAGAAAGCTGCCCCCACTCCATACCTTCACACACGGGACTGAGTCCCCTGGGAAAACCCACCAGATGTCTGTGTCTGTTATTGAAGACTAGATGAGCAATCCATATTTTCTCTCCAAAATGACTAATGCTGTTTCAAACAGAAGAGAGAGAAAACTGCTGGTCACTGGTTAGACCAGCCCAGGCTATTCTAACCTGTCTCTCTCTTGACCTCCTCAGCCAAAACAGAGTGGAATATGAGAAAAGGGTTCGAGCACAAGCCAAGAAGTTTGCACCCTCATAAGCAGCGACCTGCGGCAACATCAAAAGGAAGGGATTGGTTTGGCAAGAACTTGTTTACAACATTTGCAGATCTAGCATTGCTCTATACAATAACTAGTCACCTGGGGGAGGTGGGCGGGCGCCATTTTCCATTTCCGCCACCGGTACACAGTTCTCCACTTGCTGAATTGCCCAGTTTTTCATACAGGGTCTCTTCCTTCAGTCTTTTGTATTTTGATTGTTATGTAAAACTTGCTTTTATTTTAATATTGATGTCAGTATTTCAACTGCTGTAAAATGATAAACTTTTATACTTCTATGAGTCCCTGAGGAGCTAGTTCCCTTTGCTCGCGGGTGCAGGCATGCTTCCCCTGTCTGAGCTACACTACCCTCCAGCTGGCTGTATGGAAAGGAAATCGGCCTGTCCCCTTCCCTCGCGCCTCTGTCCTTCTCTCCGCAGAACCTGGGTTGTGTTGCTATGAGCCTCAGATCCAAAGTCAGCCAGCCTCTTGTTTTCGCATCACTTCCTTTGTGTTTATATGGCGTTTTGTCTGTGTTGCTGTTTAGAGTAAATAAACTGTTTATATAAAGGTTTTTGTTGCATTATTGTCATTAAAAGTATGAGGAGGCAGCCTCAGGGGGTATCTCCCCACCCCCTTTCCACAGCTGCAGGCCCCACAGAGCACCGCCTTCGGCCCCAGCAGGCCTCGCTGCCTGTTCCTGGGTCCTGCGTGGCACCTGTCCTGGTCCTTTGTAAATAGTGCTGTGTACAGAGATGCTGTGTGTCGGGGTTTCTGTCCACCCCACCTGGGTCTTTGGGCTGTTGAGCACTGGAGTTCAGATCTGGGCAAGTTGGAATTGGTGTCGAGACTCCTAAAGCGCGCCCTGCCGGAGCCATGGAGGAGATGCCTAACCCAGGCCCGGGCGGCTGAGCCGTGGCATGGAGCCTCCTCACATCCGGCACTGCCCTTGGGCCTCTGCATGTAGCATCCTGGCCCTCCACGCTCACCGCATAAGTCCCCACCCCTGGGTGCAGGTAGTCTCGCGCACCGGGACACCCCTAGCGAGCAGCTCCGGGGACCACTGTCAGCGGTTCTTTCTGTGTCCTGAAACGCTCTGAACCTGGGAGCCCAGGGAGGTTGCTCTCAGAAAGAACCCTGGAACGTGAGCCCACAGCGGATCTTCAGGAGTCCTGAGTCCTGGCTCAGTGGGGAAGTGCGTACATGGAGACAGGAAGTGACAGGGGACCTGGCCTCGGTCCCAGTGAGCACGCTGACGAGTACAGGGGTCCAGACGTGGCCCTGTATCAACCAGCCTCGCCCTCCCGCCCGAGGACCCTTTCAGAACCAGGGGGTGAGGAACACTAGGTCAGCCAGGAAGGGGTGCCCCTGCTCACCCTAAGAAATGCGGCCCCTCAGCCGACAGCATGGCCCAAGGGCCCAGTGCCTTGCTCACTCGCTTAGCCGGACGTCTGTGGGTTCTGAGCTCTCAGTTTGATGTTCATGATTATTTCTAATGCAGAGGGTCTCGGGGGGTTCCGTGGGTCCTCTGTGTATAGCCCCTCCCAGAATGTCTTATTTTGTAATGACTGAACTACACTTAGTAATAGTTACACATGTATATGGTTAATATATATGGAAATGCAATATATTTTCTAGTTAAAGCATTCTAAAGTAATCGATGTTTCTAGCACATTGTCGTGACTTTGGCTAATGAAATGTCCTTTTGTGCCACAGTTCTTGGCTTAACAAAGATGTGAATCTTGTAACAGGAGAACTATGAAATGTGATCATTCTGTTTCTACTGTAAGGGAAGAGAGTGTGTTCCCAGCATGAGGCGCCTAATTAGTGAGGAATTGTGGGCAATAGATTAACCACTGTATCTAAGAATCCTCTAATTAAAACATTTCCACAAACTGCTGCCTGCAGGGTGTGTCCTTTCCTGCCCCCTCCCACACAGGCCACCCCCTGCTCCCTATTGCTGTGGTCTCCAGATTAGACCCTCAGTGACCCAGGGGTGGGGGTGATGTCCCTGGTGCTGTGGTCAGATCCCTCCTGTGCCCGCTGAGACCCTGGCATGGGCAGGCAAGGTTGGCACACATCTGTGCTGGCCACTGGCCGTGCCCTGCGTCTTCGTGGCCTGCTGGAGCATGGTCTCCCGGCTCTGGGGCTGTTGTTGTCACCTAGATGGACCTTCTCGGGGAGCAGGACGCCATCCTCACAGCCAAGGTGCACACAAGCTCTCAGTTCAGACCCTGATGGGGCCCCTGGGGTGTTGTGTCCAGGGCTGGCGGGGGCTTGGTCTGGCCATGGCCTGGGTGCAGAGCAAGGAGCCGACCACGGGTGGGATGGGGCTAGCTAGCCCTCAGCCTCCATCTCCCCAGGGGTGACTGCTCAGAGGCCCAAGTCGTCTGGCCAGGCTCGGGGTGCCCTGTCCTCCCCTGGGCTGTCCCGGCTGGGCCAGTGCTGTGTCCTCACACTTGTCTGCCCACACAGGCCACACTGCTCCCTGACCTGCTGGCCCAAGGCCTTCCCACATCAAGCTCTGCCATGAGCAGCCTCCAGTTTGAGACTGAAGACAAGTTGGCAGGTCGCAGGCCCAGCATTGGTAGGCTGACAGGTCTGAGTCAGCTTCCGCTGGGAGGCCGAGGGCACCTGTGTGGCAGGGGCCCAGGAGACGCAGGGCTTCCAGCACAGTGACCCCATGCGGAGGCTGTGGGCCCCACGGGGCTGGAGCACCAGGGTCCCATCCTCCCTGCTGCCCCAGGCCCCAAAACTGGCTCCAGCAGTTTGGCCCAAAGGCTCTGGCATCTGTTAGGAGGCCGTTTTCCCTGATCTAGAAGAAAATAAAGCAGCACAGAGCGCAGACCCGGGTTCCACACTCCTGGGCTCTGCCCTTCCAGGTGCCCACCCACCCATTCCAGGATGCCCTCCTGCAGAAAGGTCAGCTGGGTGCTCATGCTGCCCCTTCCATTCCTCCAAGGAGGAAGGACTAGAAGCCTCCAGAGCCAGGGACAAGGCATCTCAGCCCTCAGCTGTGCAAAGAATGGTGCTGTTCTGTGGAGGAGCGGCTGCTGGGTCCACCATTCGCTCTCTCTCCTGATACTGCCCTGGCCCCACCAAGTGGTGAGTGCGGGAGGTGTCCTTGCCGGGGAGCCACACCTCTGCTCCTGGGCCAGAAGCTGACAGAAAGGCCAGCGGACAGACAATGGATGGTGCTTTGCTGCCATGTCCCAGGCCTGGCACAGGCTCACCTGTGCAGGTACTGGCAACAGCAGGACCCCACTGAGCTGCTGGTGACTGCGCCCCAGGAAGCAGCCTCTCAGGCAGGGGGCCATTTGGGCCAGACCCCTTCCCACCTGGAGCCACCTCTGCTGGCAGAACCACTCACAATGGCCCAGGTGATGGAACAGATTCCCGCAGTCCTCAGGGTCCTGCCACGAGGGCAGGCAGGAACCCTGGCCCCACTCCCATGGCCCACCCCTTTTGTCCTGGACTGGTGCAGAGGCTCAGAGGGCCTGGGAGGACCCTGACTGCCAGGAGGCCGGGCCTGCAATTCCAAGGGCTGCCCCCAGAGAGTGTGAGCTGGTGGGTTATTTAAGCCTGTAGGGGTGGGGTGGACTCACCCGTGTCCTCATCTCCTGTGCCAGCCTTTCCCTGCTCTACATTGGCCTTCAGAGTGCTTATCCAGAGCTCAGAGCTGGGTGTTTTTCTCCTGGCCCTAGGAGGGAAAGCCACACCCACACCCCCAACACACACACACCTGCCAGGCGCTTTCCTGTCAGAGCCCAGAGGGTATGACCCCCACCTCCCCACCAGCTCCACAGAGCCCTGACCTCTAGGCAGAATGTTGTGCCCTAACAGCTGCTGTGACGTGACCCCCTCCTGCCCCCCACCTCCCCTTTCCACCTCCAAAGCAGGGCACTGGCCGTGCTGCGCAGGACCACTGTTAGGGGTCTGGGCCAGGGGAGCCAGGGTGACACTGACTCAGGTGGGCCTGACTTCAGCCTCAGAACAGGTCGGGAGAATGAAGGGATCAGCTACAAATGGGACCATCGCTCCAGCCCCTGGCAGTGTGTGTGGAGGGAAGTCCTAGGGCTCCTCCTTTCCTAGGGAAACAGGCTCAGGGCTAAGCTTGGGACCCAGCCTGTTGCTGTGTGGCCCTAGACAAGCCCCTTCCCCTCTCTGGGCTTCAGTTCACTTATCTACAGAGAATGGTGAAGTCTCCTGGGGCCCTCTGCCATCTGGCTAGTTAATTAGTTTCAGGGCTGGTGCCTCCACCATGGGCCGCCCCCTGGGTCCCCAGGGCATGGGTGGGTGGTACAAGCAGGGGCCTCCTCCCCTAGCAGCAGCCCCTCCTAACTTCCTGTTTACAGCTGCTACAGAGTCTCAGTTCTTTCTCCCAAGCCATTATGATCACCATGGCAACCGGACTGGTGTTTGTTCCAACAGGTTGATAGAACCTGACATAAAATTGCAGGGGTAGGGGAACCAGTTCCAAAATCCTGGCTCAGGACCTGCCAGTCCCCCAGGGAAGGACAAGCTGTCCCCATACGGATTGCTGCACCCTGCAGAAGGAAGCCCAGTAGCAGCTGGTGGCCTGACTCCAGGCCCCTGCTCCTGCTTCCGTGACTCATCTCTGTCCCAAGCAGCCCATGCATATCCTGAACAGCCTCTGCCTCATCTGCCTGGCTGTGCTGGGTCAGGATGGAAGTAGGGCCTCGGGACAGAGCTTATAGGAAAACCTAACCTGCAATTCTATCCCCGCACCCTGTAATGCAGTCTCTAATCCTCCTGCAGTCCCTCTCTCTCTCTCTCTCTCTCTCTCTCTCTCTCTCTCTCTCTCTCTCTCTCTCTCATACACACACACACACACACACACACACACACACACGGTAGTTCTTTGTTTCTTCCTACGACGATGGGTGGGTGGTATAGGGCAGCATGATGTGAGTCTGGATCTGGAAGCTGCGACAGGTAGTAGCCCCATCAGAGAGATGTCCACCCCACCCCTGTGTACAGGGAGAAGCACCCTGTGGGCGGGCAATTCGCTGAAAGATGCAGTGCCTCCCTGCGTGGAGCTATGCTCTGGAGCCCTGCTATTCCAGCCTTTGGGTCTCCCTTCAGCTGGCCTGGCCCCTGGCCTTGCCTCTGGGCCTGAGCTGTGGGTTCCAGGCTTGTGTTTCTGTCCTCCAGGGTGAAAACTCCAAATCTCTGTCTGATCCCCAAGGACAAGGTGCTCTGAGGATCCAGCAGGGTGAGCCCAAAGCAGGGCTGGGACCCGGGGACCCTGTGCACCGCAGGAACAGAACCTCTGCACAGCCCCCACAACCCTCCAGCGTGGCCCAGACCCCCAGCAGCACTGGAGCTTGTAGACCTGCAGATGGCCCGCCCCAACCCAGACTTTTGGAATCAGCAGGTTTGGGGTGGGCCAGCAATCTGTGTTAACAAGCTCTCCAGGTGATCGCGGTCAAGTTCCAGAATGTTGTGTGGATATGGAGTGGGGAGCCCAGAAAGGGACCCTAAAAGTGGGCTGGGAAATGCGCGGGTGGGGTCCAGCTCAGGCTCTGGGGTTCCACAGGCTGTGTGACCAGGACTGTGGCTCAACCTGGGGTGGATGGGGCCTCATCCGGACCATGGGGACGATCACCTCAACAGGTAGTCGAGGTCTTACGGGCATCCTGGGTTGATGACTGCAGTACCCCTCGCCCCTGGTGTGGACTCGCCCCCTTGAGAGGAGGGAGCCGTTAGGCCCGAGGTGGCCAAGTCCCCAGACCCAGGCCTGCTCCAGGTTGCCACCGGGGACAGCGCGGGGCTGGGAGGATGACTCCGGAGGTGGCTGCACAGCCCTTCCCCAAAAGTCTCTTGTTCGGTCTCGGCGACTCTGGCCTCGGGAGGGGCTCCTGACGCGGAGCTGAGCCTGCTTTCAGGTCGGCAACAACCGATGGGTTGACTGACAGCTCTGCGCCCCGACCCCTGGGGGAGGGAGCTCCTTGGCCCCGGCCCTGGGAGAGCAGGGACCCTCGCCCGGCCTCGCTCACGGTAGGGCACGCGGGGGTGCAGGGGAGGGGGAGGGGGCGTGCGGGGGTGGGCCCGCAGGGGCGGGGCGAGCCGGCCAGGTCCCGCCCCCACCCCCACCCCGGCCGCAGCCGCGGTGGGTCAGCTGCGCTCAGTCGTAGGCGCGCCTGGCTGCGAGCGGTCGCTGTCCAGGGCGTCCCGGAGGGTCCGTGTGAGAAGGGGGCCCGCAGGGACCCCATCCCCGCCGCAGGACCCCAAGCCCACGGTGAGTGTTGCGATTCCATCTCGCGCCGTCGAAGCTTGGCCGGCGCCCACCCGGATGGACCTGGGATGCCGACCCCTTCACCTCCTGCGTGGGTACCTCCAGGCGGCACTGGGAGGCCCCCAGGCGGAGGGCGGCGGGAGGTCGCAAAGACTCGCCCCCGACCCCGGGGAAACTGAGGCCGGTGCGAGCTCGGAGGAGCGCATCTCCGGCATTTCTACCCGCGCCCCGCTGTGCGCCCTCCCCCGGGAGCACAGGAGTGGGAGGGGGTCGGGGTAGGGGCGGCTGGTCAGTCTGCCGCGGGGGTGGGATCCCGCTGAGGACCCTGAAGACGCTTTGCGGTGTTTCCCAGGCAACCGGCCGGGAAGGAAGACGCCCCAGCGCACCGTCCCTCCCACCCTCCCACGATCCTCGTAGGATCCTGGCCTCCCCGAAATCCGAGTCAGTGAAAGCCCCGCCCATCTCCTTCACCTACCCCAGGGTGTTAGGGGGGTTAAAAATATACATACTCATCTGATCATCTTCCGAACTTCCTGGACCACCGTCTCTCCATTGGGGGAAAGACCCCTACAGAACTGGTGGGGGCCCAGGCTCCCGTGGGCAGCACGGAGGAGATGGGGAGGGGGGTCAGTGAGAGAAGTGGGAGGAGGAATATTGCATGGAGAACATTGCGTGGAAACGGGTAAGGACGGTATGAGGGGACCTCGAAGGAATAACGAACTCACGGGGTAAACTCATTGTTCATGCGTTCATTCCAGAAGCATCTAGCTACCCTTGACAGCTGGTCTCATGGAGCTCTAAGAACACTTGCAGAGCTGGTTACAATTCATACTCCTGGGCCCCTCCCCAGGGCCCCGGTTGGGCTGAGACCCCAGGGAGCAGCATTTGTAATGGGCATCGCCCTTCGGGTGTGCAGGCTACACTGTCTGGGAAGTCACTGCGGCCTGGGCGAGATGGGAATCAGGAATCAATGAAAAAGAGGGGAAGGGGTAGTAAGGGCCAGGCTGGAAAGAGAAGACCGAGAAGATGGCGCGGAGAACTAGCATGTGAGGCCAGACATCCTGCCACTCCCTACCCCCACCCCCAAGTTGCCAGGGACCTGATTTCTGTGAGAAGGGCATCCAGTGCCCTGAAGGTGTTTATCCCTCTGAGGATGCCCAGCTGGCCACGGGGGACACTGACGGAGGAGCCGACCTGGCTTTTTGGTTCAGCTCAGCCACCCCAGACTCACCTGCCTCAGAACCACCGAGAGGCTAGTGGGAGACAGCCTGGCCTGGAGCCTTGGGTTTGAATCCTGGCTCTGAGCAAGTCACCCCAGGCCTGGGCTGTGAAATGGGGCATCCACTTTGCAGAATTGTCATTTCCCATTCACCCCGGGCCTTGGAGACAGCCAGGGGACCAAGCAGACCCGGCCATTTGGCTTGGCCCAGTGCCACCATGGCTGGCCTCAGTTTGCTGGCTGGACCAATGGGAGCTGTGGTGCTGGCCCTGGTGCCTGGGCACTAGCAGGGATGTTCTGTGCTGCTGTCCAGGCCCTGAGGGTTGGAGGCAGGGACAGCTTGGGAAGCAGTCCCACTGGGGCCCATCACACAGGTAGAGGGCTCTGTAGCTCTGCGCCAGGCTCACTCCTGCCCCATATGGGCTGAGGGGCCTTGGCAGCCAGTGAGTGCTTCCTGGGGGGCTGGCCACAGGCCCACTGTTGAAGCCCTGGGTGAGGTGCCGGTTGGCTCCCAGGCCCGAGGCTGTTGGGTGCCACGAGATCACCACCAGCCCAGGATCCCAGGGGAACCTGAGGCGTCTCTGAGCACTCGGAATGAGCCACCACTCCCAGACACCTGTGCCCAGACACCGCTGTGGCCCCCATCTCGGCATTGGGCTAAGGGAGGAGGGAGGTACGGTCAGAGAGGGGTAGGGTGGCCCACCTAGACCCCAGGACTCGGGATGTGCCAGGAGCTTAGTGCTTGGACACAGGACCCAGGGGGACCTGGCCTCCACTACCGGCTGCCTGCTGGCTCTGTGGCCTTGGGCAGCTTCCTAACCCTGGGCCTCAGTTTCCTCATCCCGATGAGGGGAACAGAGCAGCACCCCTCTCCAGGGCTGAGCATTATGCAGGGAGATGCTGAGTGAAAAATACAGGTAGGGAGCTGCCCCCCCCCCCCCATACCGCACCACCTTGAACATTTGGTTCTCACAGACACATCCATCCCTGCAGCTCAGGCCACTGGGCTCCTGCGTCACGTTTGCCTGTGAGATGTAGAGCCCCTGTAGCCCCTGTCACATGCAGACACAGCAGCTGGCGGTTGCCCTGGCAACAGCTCAAGCAGCCGCTGCTACTCTGGCTTTGGGGGCTGCAGAGGGAGCAGCCCCTTCCACTCAAGTGGAAATGACAGTGGCCCTCTGCCCAGGCTGATGACTTAGACCAAGTGACTTGGCACAGTCCGGGGCGGGGGGTGATCTCCCGGGCCGCTGCCCTCCCAAACCCCCCTGCCTCTGGTGGCCATGATAGTGCCAGCCCTCTCTTTGCCGAGGTGCCCTCTCCTCCTGCCTCAGGCTGTTCCCAGGATCATGGCTTCTGTTGGTTTTTGGTTAATTTAGTAATTGCTAAATCTGCTGTGTGAAGCTTCTTGGGGAGTGTATGGCGATGCTGCTGAACTGATGGAGGCACGGAGGACCGGAAGGCACAGCCGTGCTCTCTGCCCACAGGCCCCCACCATGTCCACCTTGCTGGAGATCAAGAGCAGCGTGCTCAGGCAGGTGCAGGTCTGTCCGTCTTTCCGCCGCAGGACTGAGGAGGAGCCGGGGAGCGCCAGTGCTGACCCGCAGGAGCCTGCCACGGGGGCCTGGTGGGTGCCCCACGGCCCAAAGGGAGCCCGGGAGGGTCTGGACCCAAGAACATGGGGTGCCCTGTGGACATCGCGCTGTGCCCAAGGCCTGCCTTCAGTCATGTGGCTGGTGGCCGGTCCTGAGCTGGCAGCGTGTGCTGTGAGCCCTGAGCTTTGGGGAGGGGCTGTTGATCCCATGCCTGGCCTTTCTCGGCAGGAAACCAGGGGATGGCGTGGAGTTCTTCACCCAGATGCGCCTCATCCTGAAGAAGGAGGAAGGCAGACGGAGCCTGCCATGCCCTGAGGTGAGGATGGATCTCGGGCACTGCTGTGTAGCATGGGGGCATTGTGCCAGGCCTCCTCACCTGCCCCTCCACATCTGGCTTCCATCCCTCCCTGGATCACCCCCCCACCCAATCAGCCACAGGACCCCCACCTTCGGAGACCCTCACCCCAGCACCCCCTCTTAGGTCCTATTGCGCAGCAGCTCGCCAGCCCCCACTGAGCCTGTGGACCCCAACCGTGGCCTGAGAGCCCTGACCCAGGAGGAGGTAAGAGGGATGGGGTTCCGGCCCTAGGGTGAGGCTGCGAGCACCTACTGTGTGCCAGGCCAGAGTCTGGGGCTCGGTGGACAGTAAAGGTGTCTGCGTGGTGGGCCAGGCCTCCCCGTGCAAGTGAGTAAGGAGCAGAGGTCAGGGATGAGTAACAGCCCCCAGCAGAGGGCTAGGCAGGTGCAAAGGCACTGAGGCAGGGCGTGGATCTCTGCCAGTGGGAGGAGCTGCTGAGGGCTGGGGGCTGGACACATAGAGGGTGGGCCCAAGGGGCCTAAAGGGAGACAGGGGTGTGGTGGCAAGAGACTCAGGGTGTGCTCCCCACACCACCCACAGGTAGAGATGCTCTATGAGGAAGCCTTGTACACCGTCCTCTATCGAGCAGGAACCATGGGCCCCGACCAAGTGGACGACCAGGAGGCCCTGCTGAGCTACCTTCAGCAGGTGAGCCCCATTGGCCCGGTCTGTCCTGCTCTGAAAAGGACCGGGACCACTGCCCACCACTGACATCACTATCAGTCACCTGAACAACACACAAACGTGCACCATGTACACAACATACACGTATGTGTGTGTGCACAGACAGACACACATACAGGCTGACCGGCACACCGGAAGGATAGACACACACACGCACACACAGAAGGGTAGGAAGGACAAGCAGACACATCTTTTCTCTCTCCTGTGTGCTACCCCCACCCATGACATTTGCAGTCGGGCATCCCTGTCTGGGGCCATGCGTGAGGCCCCCACGGGGATGGCCGGCCTTGCTTTGGGGGTCATCTGGGCCCTCACACCTGCCTGCACCCCACAGGTGTTTGGCACCAGCCCCGAGGAGCATGCAGAGGCCATTGAGAGTGTGAAGAAGGCCAAGGTGAGGCTGCCACCTGCCTGTGCAGAGCTGACCAGCCACATGCCCATGTTCAAGGACTTGGGTGGAGGGCACAGGGCAGGGCTGAACCCCTAGAGGCTCCTCAGCACCTCTCTGCCCACAGGCCCCCACATATGCCCTGAAAGTGTCGGTCATGCGTGCCAAGAACCTGCTGGCCAAAGACCCCAATGGTGAGCGAGGACTGGCCTGGACGGGTTCGCTGCTCCCAGACCTGGTTACGATGGAGAGGAGGGGGTCTGAGGTCAGGGACTGAGGCACCTGCTGTGTCCCAGGCTTCAGTGACCCGTACTGCATGCTGGGCATCCTGTCCGCCTCGGGCACCCCGCGGGAGCCAGGCCCGCACAAGGAGCAGCGCTTCAGCTTCCGGAAGGGTGCCAAGCGTGGCAGCCCGCAGCCAGCGAAGAGCATCCAGGTCACCGAGGTCAAGAGCAGCACCCTGAACCCTGTCTGGAAGGAGCACTTCGTCTTGTAAGCCCCCTCACCCAGCAGATGGTCAGGGAGGCATTGCCTGCAGTGCCAGACCAGCCCTGGGTACACGGGGGTGGCTGTGACCAGAGGGTGACCCCTGTAAGTAGCCTCAGTGCCTGCCTAGGAAACAAGGTGGCTTCATATGCCCACTTGCTAGAGGAGAAACTGAGTCTCAGAGAGATCCGTGTCCTCAGGGCCACACACCCTGTCATGGACGCTTCCCTGTGTCTCCTAAAATGGTCCCTGCCCAGCCTTGGGCAGCCCCTCACAGATATCTCTATTTTCCTTGTAGTGAGATTGAGGATGTCAGCACGGACCAGCTGCACCTAGACATCTGGTATAGACCCTGTGCCCTGCAGGCAGGGGCTGTGGGTGCCTCTGGGCCGAGGGGAGTGGGAGGGGGCACTCAGGCTGGGCTGGGCTCCAGACAAGCCGGGTGCCCCTTCCTCAGGGACCATGACGATGATGTGTCCCTGGTGGAGGCATGCAGGAAGCTAAATGAAGTCATCGGCCTGAAAGGCATGGGCAGGTACAGCAGGTGGGACCCTTGTGCCCTCCCAGTGCTGGTGGCTCCCCAGAGACCACACGTGTGATGCCCACCCTGCTGTGCTCAGGTATTTCAAACAGATCGTCAAGTCAGCCCGGGCCAACGGGAAGGCGGGGCCCACAGAGGACCACACCGATGACTTCCTGGGCTGCCTCAACATACCCATCTGGGTGAGTGGGTGCGGAGGCTTCACTCACGGAACACCTGCTTGCGGGTGCCTAGGCTCCTGGGACACTGCCAGTGGCTGTGTCCTGTAATCCGCCCCCCCCCCCCCCAGTCCTCCATCCTTCTAGGGCCATGGGGGAAAGCCTCACTGAAGGGGGGCACAGGGGCAGTCTCCTTGGGACTCTGTCCCGGCACTTCCGAGTGCTTACTCTGTGCCAGTCACCCCAGTCTCCTGGGAAGCGTGGAGGCCTGTGTTCTCCCCACAGCCCCACAGCCTCTGAGAACTCGCCATTCTGAGTTCCCTTCCTGCAGGAGGTGCCCGTGGCTGGCGAGGACCGATGGTTCAAGCTGGAACCACGCTCCAGCGCCTCCCGCGTGCAGGGAGACTGCCAGCTAGTGCTCAAGCTGATCACCACGCAGGTGGGGAGCCGTGGGGAACCGTGGGGACCCCGGCCCTGCACCCCAGCCCATGGCTCGGGCCCCTGATGAAGGGCCCTGTGTTCCAGAGAGATACGGGCATGAGCCAGCGCGGGCGGTCGGGCTTCCTGTCCTATCTGCTGCTGCTCAGCCGTCTGCTGCAGTTCGAGCACCGAGCCGAGGAGGTAGAGGCGCCCTCGGGTCCCCACGGCAGCTGGGCACTGCCTGGGGAAGGCAAGCAACGGGGACCGCAAGCGGGAGGGGATGGGGGTCTCCCACCTCCACCCACGCCCAGTCCCTCCCCCAGCCCAACTCCAGCAGCTGGCGGGGCGACCTCAGCGCGCCGGCGGCCACTGTGCTCTGCCTGCACGGCGCTCAAAGCAACCTGTCTGCCCTGCAACTGGCGGTGCTGTGAGTGGGCGGGGCGCACGGCGAGGGGCGGGGCGGTGGCATTGGCTGGGCGGGGCATGAGAAGGCCATTCCCGTGAGTGGGCGGGGCGCACGGCGAGGGGCGGGGCGGTGGCATTGGCTGGGCGGGGCATGAGAAGGCCATTCCCGTGAGTGGGCGGGGCGCTCGGAGGTCTCTTAGACGTAGGGTCCTGTCCGACACCGCTGCCCTGGCTCTGGGCTGGGGCCCCCACAGGCACTGGCAGGTCAGCAGCCGCCACCATCAGACCTGCACCCTGGACTACGGCTACCTGCTGGGGCTGCTGGAGGACATGCAGGCGCACTGGGAAGAGGCGGCCTCACTGCCCCAGGAGCAGGTGGGCTTGGCCGTGCGGCCTGAAAATGTTCTTGGAGGGCGTGCCGAGGGCCTGCTCGGGCTGGGGCCCGCAGTGAGGGGCAGTCCTCTCTTCGTCGGGTTCATGTCCCGCGAGGGAGTTGATTTGGGGAAGAGCGGTGGTGTGCAATACTGAGACGGGGCGAGGGGTGTTGGAGGGGGGTCATGCCTGTCAGCAGGAACAGCAGAGGGAGTTCTGGGCGCTGCAGAGACAGAGCAGAGGGAACAGCGGGTGGTGCAAACACGAGGCCGTCGGTGCCGCTAGGGGAAGCTGTGGAGGCTGAGGTTGGAGAGGGCAGCAGCGAGAGGTCAGTGGGGCTGGAGGCTGCTCCTCGGGGCAAAGCTTTGCTGACTCGCTGGCCCCGCCCCGGGGGGAGGACCCGAGAGATCAGCTCTAAAGGGCCCTGTGCCCCCAGGAGGAGAGCCTGGCCGACAGCTTCTCTGCCTTCTCCGAGTTCGCGCTGCGGCTGCTGCGCCAGCTCCGGGACTACTTCCCTGCCACCAACAGCACCGCCATACATCGCCTGGAGCTGCTGCTGAGGTGGGTGCGGCTGCTAGCACAGGAGGGGCAGGGGGCCAGGCCCGGCAGCCGCCCGTCACCTGTGGCTCCTCCACCAGGTGTCTGGACAAGCTGCAGCTCTTCCAGCCTTCCTTTGAAGTCTGCCCCTTCGAGACGGAGCTAAACACGGACATCACTGCTGCCCTGAAAGTGCGTCTGGTAGCCTGGTCAGGGCCACCTGCCCCGCCCCGCCCCTCTCGCTGCCAGTGCCCCCCCCTCTGGCCCTGGCCCTGCTGTAACCCAGGCCCTCTGCCCTTCTTTCCCCTCCCCCTGCTGCCGCCATGCAGAGAGGAAACCGGGAATGGTACGACAGGCTCCTGAACGCCAAGAGTCCTCGCGAGCAGGTACAGCTCAAAGAGGGTTTGGCCATGGGGGCAGGGGAAGGGGAGTGTGGCAGGGGGCGCAGTGTGAACACAGTGTGAACCCTGCTTCCTTGCAGCCGGGACCGCAGCGACTTGCTGGGCTGGTGGAGCTGGTTGACGCCGTCTATGAGGACCTGCAGTCCTGCTACAGCATCTATGCCAGCCTCTTCCACAGGTGGCCCCCAGGGCTCTTCCTGCCGCCCCTGCACCCAGCCCCTCAAGTGCTGCCACTGGGGCCTGGGGCCAGGGTCGAGCAGGTGTCTGAGATGTGTCCTTTGCAGCATCATCAAGATCGACTTCTTTACCCTCACCTTCCGGCAGCTGGAGCGTCTGGTGAGGCAGGGGGATGGGGAGAGCCTTTCTGGCTGGGAAAGGGCCTGGGTTTCCTTGCTGCTGGCAGCTTGACTCCACCTTTCGGGGCAGGTAGCTGAGGAGGTGTGGGTACTGACGGAGGACTTGAGCTCCAAAATGACCCTCGAGGTGGCGTCCCGGCTCTTTGAGCTCTACCTGTCCCTGGCAGACATCCAGCGCTTTTGGAGCAGCATCCTGGGCCGGTGGGTGTCCTGTCCCCTCACCCCTCCCTTTTCCCCCTCCACCACCTACTCCCTCCCTCCACTTCCCCCTCCGTGCACCTGTTTCCCTCCCTCACCTGCCCCCTCCCATGTTCTCTAGTTTCCTCTAGGCGGGCTCTGGAGCAGGAGCCCAAGGGCCCTGTGCAGGAGGCTCTTCTGGGTGCTGCTTAGCCCAGGGACCCTAGGCCACGCTGGCTCAGGGTGCCTGAGGTGGGCGTGCTTTGACTGCTGGCCTCCTGCTGCAGGGACAGCCGCTCCCTGGCCCTGGTCGGCATCCACGCCCCATTCCTACCTGCCGTGAAGCTTTGGCTGCAGGTGCTGCGGGACCAGGCCAAATGGAGGCTGCAGGGAGCTGTTGATGTGGACACAGTGAGTGAGCACCTGGCTCGAGGGTACTGGGACCCATCCAGGGCCCCCCCAAACCCAGGCTGCCTTTTGCCTTTCCAGCTGGAACCAATGGAGAACTCCAAGCACAGCAGCTCGGTGGCCACTGCAAGTCTCTGCTTCAGCCACATCCAGGAGCTGTGGACCTGCTTAGCATGGCCAGACCCTGTCCAGGCCCAGGGGCTGGGCACCCAGCTTAGCCAGGTGGGAACTACAGCCCAAGAATAGGTCGGGGTCCACAGGGCCAGATGTGGCCCACAGCTCTCGAGCCCCTGTGTCCTCCCAGGACCTGTGTGAGGCTGCCCTCTTCTACACTGAGCTGCTGCGGAAGAAGGTGGACACTCAGCCCAGGGCCTCAGGCGAGGCAGTGAGTGAGCCGGTGAGTGGGCTGGCAGGCAGGTGGATGGGGGTAGGAGGTGGGGGGGCCACCATATGACCACAGGAACACTAACCCCCCCAACACACACAATCTGGCACATCTCTCCAGCTCTGTGTGGTCCTCAACAATGTGGAGCTCCTGCGCCGGGCTGCTGGCCAGGCACTCCGAGGCCTGGCATGGCCAGAGGGGGCCGCGGGGCTCACAGGAGGGCTCCCGCGTGCTCTACTCAACTGCACACAGGCCCTGGACGAGGACCTGCAGCGGGAGGCCTGCACTGTGACTGCGCACCTGACCTCCAAGGTGGGCAAGGAAGGTGGGGGTAGGGACCTGGCTCCCCCTCTACCCCCACTCCCCTCAGTGCTGAGCCCTGCTCTCCCTCAGATGGTGGGTGACATCAGGAAGTACGTGCAGCACATCAGCCTCTCACCTGACTCCATCCAGAACGATGAGGTGAGTGCTCGGCCAGCTGCGGGCTCAGCCTGGTGGGGAGCGTGTGTGGTGGGGCCCGGGTGCAGTCTGGCCCTGAGGACTCTCCCCGCAGGCTGTGGCCCCACTCATGAAATACCTAGATGAGAAGCTGGCCCTGCTGAACGCCTTGCTGGAGAAGGAGAACCTGAACAGGTATGGACTGGGCCGGGTGGAGCAGGGCGGGCCAGGGTCCAGTCACAGATGCTGTGTCCCTGCAGGGTGCTGGAGGCCCTCTGGGAGCTGCTTTTGCAGGCCATTCTGCAGGCGCTGGGCACCAACCTTGACGTCTCGGCCGACTTCTACAGCCGCTTCCATTTCACCTTGGAGGTAGGACCTTGTGGAGGTGCCACCTCTGCTGGGCTGCGGAGGGGGGAGGCTGCTGCCCCTCCCCGGGGCCCCGCTGCCCCAGGCCAGATGCATTGGCTTGCCAAGTCTGGACAGCTCTTCCTCAAAGCACCCACCAGGGCATTGCTCCCTGCCAGCCCACCTGGGTCAGTAGCACCTGTGCTACCTGTTAAGGCAGTGTCTGGCCTCAGGCACCAGCATTCCCCCAAGCTGCTGGGGGCTTTTGATATGCCCCTGGTGTGCCAGGTGGCTCTGCCTCGGGCTCCCAGGACCCTGGTGCTATGCAAACTCAAGGCTCCACCTGTTTTGGTCCACTGCCCCCAGCACACGCCACAGTCTGACATCTCTCCCTTCTTGCCTCGCACTAGGCCCTGGTCACTTTCTTCCACGCAGATGGACAGGGTCTGCCCCTGGAGAACCTGAGGGACGGAAGCTACAAGGTGAGGCCTCACCTGGGCCACTGCCCTGCACTGCCCTGCCTTCAGGGAGGAGTTGGCGTCCACCTTCTTCCCTCCTCTCCCTGCAGAGGCTGGAGGAGGAGCTGCGCCTGCACAAGTGCTCCACCCGCGAGTGCATTGAGCAGTATTACCTGGACAAACTCAAGCAGGTATGTGGTCCAGGAGTGGGCACATGGCCTCACCCGAGCCCAAGCTGAGCTCACGGGCCCACCGGCCTTCTTGCAGAGGTCACTAGAGCATAACCGGTGTGGGCGCCTGAGTGTCCGTTGCTACTACGAGGCAGCTGAGCAGCGGCTGGTGGTGGAAGTACTGCACGCTGCTGACCTGCTCCCCCTGGATGCCAACGGTAAGGGGCAGAGGCACGGCGGGGTGGGGACAGGCCAGTGGGATGGCGGCAGCTGCTCACTGCCCTGCCCCCCAGGTCTGAGTGACCCCTTTGTGATTGTGGAGCTGGGCCCGCCGCACTTTTTCCCGCTGGTCCACAGCCAGCGGACCCAGGTGAAAAGCCGGACACTGCACCCGGTGTATGATGAACTCTTCTACTTGTGAGTGTTGCCCCCGCCTGCCCAACGCCCAGCCAAGCAGGCAGCAGGGCTCTAGGTGACTGCCGTCTGCCCGCCTGCAGCTCCGTGCCAGCAGAGGTGTGCCGCCGCCGCGGTGCCTGTGTGCTCTTTACGGTCATGGATCACGACTGGCTGTCCACCAACGACTTTGCAGGGGAGGCAGCTCTCGGCTTGGGCAGCGTTGGCGGCATCGTGCGGCCCCAGGTGGGGGGGAGCGCGAGGACTGGGCAGCCCATCACCCTGCACCTGCGCCGGCCCAGAGCCCAGGGTAAGTGGGGAGTCAGGGGGCAGAGGGTCTAAGGGCTGGCAGGGCCTGATGCTGCCCCTGCCCTCCTGCCTGCAGTGAGGTCTGCACTGAGGATGCTGGAGGGCCGCACCAACCGGGAGGCGCAGGAGTTTGTCAAGAGACTCAGGGAGCTGGAGAAATACATGGAGGCGGACCCATGAGACCCCTGCGGCTGCGAGCCCCCAAACCACCCCCAAGTCCCCACGGTGTCATCTCACCCTGTGACCAGCTTAGTGCAGCCAGGGCTGTGGTGCCCCCTCCCCTGCTATGTGGCGTTCGTGCTATAGTTGGGTCCCCCAGCTTCTGTCTGCCCTGGCGTGTCCATGTGGTATGTGCTATGAACTCCCTGCACCCAGCAAGGACCCCCCTAACCCTGTATCTGGGCGGCCAACTTGGTGGGGCCTGGCCAGCAGCTACCCGCTGGACAGGGAATACAGGAAGCCTGGCCACCAGGTGAGCTTCCCCAGCTGCCTCCCCGGGGTTCCATTGCCCCCAGGCACTCGCTTCTCAGTGGGAGGGGACATTAGGTCATGTTTGGAGATATTTTATTTGTCACACCTGGAGGTTGAAGGGGATGCTTCTGGTACCAGTGGACAAAGTTCAGGGATGCTGCTTAATATCTTCCAATAAGCCAGACAGTACTCTCCCCAACTAAGAACGGTCCCTCCCCAATGTCACCAGTGTTGCAGCCGAATTGTCTTAGAAGCTGGGGTTGTGGGGAGGGCGCTCACTAGGCTGAGAGGCAGGAAGGCCAGGGATTGAGTCTGAACAACGCAAACCTTGGAGTGAAGCAGCTCCCAGGGCACCAGGTGGAGGGAAAGTGACAGCCACCGTGTTCTCACCCTCTCTGGGCTCCAGAACCCTCCACCCAGGGAGGGCATGTGGAGGTTTGCTAAGAATATCACAGGTCTCCAGTCCCCCACCTGGACCCTCAGCCCAGGAGGGGGTCCCTTGAATCACTCACTCTACGAGGCTGGTGGGTCAGTGTAAGGAGCTCCACGCTGGCTTCTCCTATCACATACATGTTCGCGCCCACACAAGACCTCCTCCGTGGCCCACCACCCCCCTGTCCAGACCTTTCCAGCCAGGGTCTGCCTCACCAGAGGCTGAGAGTTCCCCCAAGCGCCGAGGCCAAGTGCAAAGAAACAGAGGCTCACGAAGTGTCCCTGCAGCTTCATTAGGGACTCTGAGGCAGGACCCAGAGCAAGGCTGTGACAGAAGCTTTGGGAGAGAACCTGACAGAGCCCAGTGCTGCTCGTAGATGCGATCGATGAGCCAGGACCGCCAGGCCTGTCGTTCCCACCAGTTCCGCCGCTGCTGTCGCTAGGTTTCCTCATCACTCTGCCTTGAAAAATACACGCCTGGAACCTTCAGTCTCTCTGCCGTTTCTTGATTCCTTTCCAAAGCTCGGCAGGGGCCCTGGCCTCTGACCCCTGCTCCTGCGTCTCCTCCTCTTCTGGGCTGCTGCTGCTGTGGCCTCCATCCTCAGCTTCGGGCCCCAGTGCCTCAGACTCCTCCTCACTGTCACTGTCATCACTGTCCCTGGGCAACCTGGAAGTAGTTGTTTCACTAAAGGCACCACCTGACCCACAAGAGCCCTCAGGCCGAGTACAAATTCCTCTTACTCCCCGTGTTCTTGAATCCAGAGCCTCTCAATGGGACGTCCACACCCCCCATCTCCACAGCCAAACCTCCCACCTGGTTTCTGCAGAGCAGGAAGGGCTGAGGACAGCCTGGGTCTGAGCTGTCACGAAGGTGGGAAGACTAAGGACCTACCGGGTGCCAGCCACGGGCCTGTTGGGATTTGCAAACTCTCGACCTGAATCCACATCAAAGGGATCTGAACAGAGGGAGCAGAGAGGACAGTGACAGGTGAGCTTTGAGCAGAACCCAGCCTTCCACCCCTAGAGCTTCTCAAAGAGGTGGCAGGCATGGAGGGTCCTGGCTCCCAACGGGGGCGGGGCTCACATCCATGCCAGGCCTCACCGATCTCCTCCTCTGGGCGCTCCTTGGCATGGGCCAGGAACTCCTGCTCTGCCTGCAGCACCTCCTCTGGGCCACAGCAGGCTGCATACTTGTCCAAGAGCTGACGGTTCAGGTCTAGGAAGGCCTTGCCCCACTTGAACTTCCGCAGCAAAATGACAGCAAGGTCTGAGAAGCCTGATGCCGCAGAAACAGGAAACCCAGGAATGTCAACAGTCCCTTTCCAATCCTGAGTGTGTCCCCAGCGTACCCAATGCTGTCCCAGGAGCTAAATGCGCCTGCCAGATGCTATCCTAAGTCCAGACAGCCCATGCCTGCCTCTGCAGCCCACTCAATCCCCCTGCCCATCTGGGCCTCTATTGGGACCATAAATTCCCTGAGGATGAGTTGAAGGGTGCTGGAGGACTCTCAGGGCAGTGGTGCCAAGACAATAGGCAAATCTGAGTGCTTGCAGGCCAGCTATTCATGTTGCCACCTCAACCCCACAGGGGGAAAACTTTTAAGTGGGAACTGGGATAGAAACCCTGACCTTTCCACCTCAACCACCTCTGCCCACACCCTCACGGTTTCTCCTGTGACTTGCCAGCAGAAAACACCCTGCTGGGAGCACAGCCAGCTGCCAGGCCGACACTCACCCAGGATGCAGAAGGTGGCCGCAAACGCCTCCACACAGGACAGTTTGCAGGGCCGGCCATAGTTCACAGGGTTGGCAGCCACCAGGTGAGGCAGCAGCCGAAAGTGACTGCCCCGCATCTTCCCAAAGGGCGTCTCCTCCAGTCTGGCCCAGGAGCAGTCGATGACAGCCACGCCCGACTGTGCCACCAGCTGTCTGCCAGGAGCAGCATAGGGTTCTGGGGGCCAGCACCGCGTTGGCGATGGCCCTAGAACAGGTATGTCCCTGGAGACTGGCCTCGCTAGGGATACAATAACGCCATTCCCCTGCCCTGAACTACCTCCAGGGGCCCTTTATAAGCCAAGCTTTGGGGCAGCTGGGAACTAAAACAGGCTCATTTCTTCACGTTTATTTGAGATCTACTATATTCTGGGCTCTACGCTGGGCAATTGGGGCAAACTAGACAGATAAGTATCAATAGGTGAGCCCTGAAAGGGTGATGCGCCAGAGTCGGGGGCTTATTAAGATAAGGATCCAGGCAGGCACCCCGCCCTCCCGGCTCCTCGCGCCTACCTGTCAGCGGGGGACACGTACTGGGAGCCCATGGGGCTGAGCACGAGGCCGCCGAACCTGTGACCGAGGCGCAGGCAGCGCACCAGGCCTAGGCGGGCCAGCTTGCGGCCGGTGCAGCGCCGGGGGTCGCAGTGGCCCAGCTCCCACATGGCTAGCGTGCAAGGCAGCGGCGCCGGGCTCCGGCTGTCCCTGTCCTCGGCCGTCTCTGGCTCCACGGACGCTGCACCGGGCGGAGAATGGGGCCGGGTCACGCGCGGCTCCGCCGACCTGCCCTGGCCTCCGACCCCAGCCCGGGGCCCGCCGCCGATCACACCGTACTTACCGCGCAGCGCGACGCTCACCTCCTCGGCGAACGCTTCCAGAGAGCGGCCCGCGGTTCGCCGAGTGCGGCCGCCTTCGGCGCCCGGCCCGCGCGCTGCCCTCCGGCGGCCCATGGTGGGAGCAGGGCCCCGAGACCCGCGGGCGAGCCCCTCCACGGCAGCCCGGCTACACCGCTCACGCGCTAAGCCTGCGACCGGCGCGCCTACTATTTCCGGCGCTCACGTGACCCGGCGGCGCTCACGTGACCGCGCGCCCTGCCAGCGCCGGGCGTGATGGCGGCGGCGTTGGCGCGCCTGCTGCTGCTGGGACTCGCAGCGTGCGGTTAGTGTCCTGGCCCCTGGCGCGCCCTGCCCAGGCTCCGGCGACCCCGAGCCCCTCCCCGACCCGTCCCCGGGCCCCCCTCCCCGAACCCCCCTCCCCGACCCGTCCCCGGGCCCCCCTCCCCGACCCGTCCCCGGACCCCCCTCCCCGACCCGTCCCCGGGCCCCCCTCCTCGAACCCCCCTCCCCGACCCGTCCCCGGGCCCCCCTCCCCGACCCCCCCTCCCCGACCCGTCCCCGGGCCCCCCTCCCCGACCCGTCCCCGCCTCCTCACGCCCCGTTCCCCATAGGACCCACGTACGCGGGCGCAGCCAAGATGAAGGTGGTGGAGGAGCCCAACACGTTCGGGTGAGCAGCCTTGCATGGAGCCGCGGGCCGGGCGGAGGGGCGACCCAGGGCCCGGTTTCTTCCTGACCCTGCCAATTCCCGCAGACTCAACAACCCGTTCCTGCCCCAGACCAGTCGCCTGCAGCCCAAGAGGGACCCTTCCCCCGTGTCTGGTGAGTGCCGCGCCCTGGCCGCTGACGTGGTGGTGGCCAGCGGGGAGCAGGGAACTGGCCTGGATTCCGGGGGCACCGGGTCAGCGCTCGGGAGCTGGCTCCAGGGGGGCCAGGTAGGGACGGACGGCGTCGGATGAGGGGCCCTGGGAGTTCGGGCTTAGAGGCTCATGCATTGGTTTGTCAGCCTTTTAAAATTATTTTTGAGTGCGTGACATTTCAGAACATTCTTGTACCAAGTTAAATAGTTGCCCCCGAACTTAGTGCTGTATTTCCTTCTCTAGAGGTGACTTCTGTTAATAGTTTGGTGTCTGTCTTTCCAGGCGACTTTTATGCTTTTTCATGCATAAGTATACAAGTAAGAAAAGTGTAGTACTTTTTCTGTGGCCTTTGCATTGTGTTTTTTAAAATAGTACCACTATATGTATAAGTTTGTGCATTTACTGTTGTCATTCACTGTATGTCTTGTATTCTTCATGGTGGTGGATGTAGGTCTTCATTCTTTTCACTTGATGCTTGGTATTCCATAAGATGGCTCTGCATTCCGCTATTATTAAGCAACTAGGGGCCCAGTGCGTGAAATTCATGCACTGGTAGGGTTTCTAGAGGCCACCAGCCGGGACCTCCCTCCCTTCCCCTGGCTGGCCTAGCCCCCTGGTCAAACTCCCGGTGGAACTCCCCCTGGAGGGGACAATTTGCATACTATGCTTTTATTACATAGAATATGTTGTTTACATTTTTTGGCCATTAGAAACAATGCTGTGAAGAACATACCTGGTAGGGACTGCCTCTTTGTAAGTCATGTGACAGGATCCCAGAAGTGGTTAGGTTGATAAGTGAGTATTTTTTTAAAATATATTTTACTCCCCGGTGAGTATGAGACGGCCCTGGTAAGGCTGGGATGGCCCCAGTGAGGCTGCAATGGCCCCAGTGAGGCTGGGACGGCCCCGGTGAGGCTGGGACGGCCCCTGTGAGGCTGCGACGGCTCCTGGGAAGCTGAGAAAAATACCACATGATCTCATTCATTTATGGATAATAAAGACCATTATAAACTGATAAACAAAAATAGATACAAAGGCAGAGCAGCATTGAACAGACTGTCAAACTACAGTGGGAAGCCTGGGGACAGTTGGGGGGGCGGTAAGAGATCAACTGAAGGTCTTGTATGCATGCATATAAGAATAACCAATGGACACAAGACACTGGGGGGTAAGGGAGGCCGGGGGAATATCAAAGGGGGGGGGGGAAGGAGACATGTGTAATACTCTTTGTAATACTTTAAGAAATAAAACAAAATTAAATTAAAAAAGAAAGAAAAAATATATTTTACTGATTTTTTTACAGAGAGGAAGGGAGAGGGATAGAGTTAGAAACATCGATGAGAGAGAAACATCGATCAGCTGCCTTCTGCACACACCCCCCGCAACTGGGGATGTGCCCGCAACCAAGGTACATGCCCTTGATTGGAATTGAACCTGGGACCCTTCAGTCCGCAGGCCGACGCTCTATCCACTGAGCCAAACTGGTCAGGGTGATAAGTGAGTATTAAATATGAGAAACAAATTGCAATAATTTTTTAATTGAATACTATGTGTATTAGGGTCTGTGCTGAGGATACAGAAAGAACAAAACATACAGTACTTGTCCTCATGGACTTGAGAATTTAATGGGGTGTAGGCAATAAACAAAGAAGTAGGTGAAGTGTAGAATGTTTGATGCTCTGTAGGTATGATAAGTGGAGTGTGTGTGTGTGTGTGTGTGTGTGTTTTATTTATTTATTAAAAAAACAAGCAATAACATATTGAAATATGCCCTTGGTAATTTAATAAGGATTGCATTGAATCTGTAGATTGCTTTGGGTAGTATGGACATTTTAATAATGTTAATTCTACCAATCCATGAGCACGGTATGTTCTTCCACTTGTTTATATCTTTCTCTGTCTCTTTTTTCAACATCCTATAGTTTTCCAAGTACAAGTCTTTTACCTCCTTGATTAAGTTTATTCCTAAGTATCTTAATTTTTTTGTTGCAATGGTAAATGGGATCGTTCAATTTCTCTTTCTGACAATTCATTATTGGTGTATAAAAATGCCATGGGTTTTTTGGGTGTTAATTTTGTATCCTGCTACACTGCTGGATTCATTTATTAAATCTAGTTTTTTGGTGGAGTCTTTAGGGTTTTCTGTGTACAATATCATGTCATCTGCAAATAATGAGAGTTTTACTTTCCAGTTTGGATTCCTTTTATGTTTTCTTCTTGTCTGACCACTGTGGCTAGCACTTCCAGTACTGCTGGGATTTGTATTTGGATTACATTGAATAACGAGGCCACTTTCGGTAGTTGAGATCTTAATATTAAATCTTTTTATCCATGGACACAGGAAATCTTTCTATTTATGTATATCTTTAATTTCTTTCAGCAGTAGCTTGTAGTTTTCAGGGGATAAGTGTTGTGCCTCCTTGAATAAATTTATTCCTAAATGTTTTTCCTTTTCTATTCGATGTTATTGTAAATGGAAACATTTTCTTAAATTTCTTTTTTTGGATTGTTCATTGTTAGTGTATAGAAACACACTGGGTTTTGAGCATCAATTTTATATCCTGCAACTTTGCTGAATTTATTTGCTCTAGCAGATTTTGGTAGGGTTTTCTACATTTATAAATATGCCACCTGCAAACATGACAAAATAATTTTACTTCTTCCTCTCCAATCCATCCTTTTATTATTTTTATCACTACTACTACTACTACTACTATTTACTACTAGCCTAATTGCTCTGGCTAGAACTTTCAGTATGAAGTTGAATAGTGAATAGCAGTGCTATGAGCATCCTTGTCATGTTTCTGATCTTGGGGGATGCTTTCAGTTTTTCACCATTGAGTATGATGTTAGCTATGGATTGTGCATAGATGCTGTGACTATGTTAAAGAAGCCTCCTTGTCTTCCTCATTTGTTGAGTTTTTTATGGTGAAACTGTTGAATTTTGTCAGGTGCTTCTAGAACAGTTGAGATGATCATGTGATTATCCCCGCTTTCTGTTAGTGGGTATACTATTAGTTGATTGGTTTTTGTCTTTTGGACCATCCTTACATTCTAGGATTAACCCTACTTGGCCATGGCGTAGAGTCCATTTAATGTGTTATTGAATTCAGTTTGCTAGTATTTTGTTGGGGGGTTTTACATTAATATTCATAAGAGATGCTGATCTGTAATTTTCTTTTCTTGCATTGTCTCTTTCTGGCTTTGCTGTCAGGGGAATGCGGCCTTAGAAAATTGAATCAGGAAGTATTTCTCCCCTTTAGTTTTTTGGGAAGAATTTGAGAAGAATTGATAATTGTGTGTGAATTGTCCAGTTCATCTAGGTCAGTGATGGCAAACCTATGACACTCATTTTTTTGGTTGATTTTTCTTTGTTAAATGGCATTTAAATATATAAAATAAATATCAAAAATATGAGTCTTTGTTTTACTATAGTTGCAAATATAAAAAAATTTCTATATGTGACACGGCACCAGAGTTAAGTTAGGGTTTTCAAAATGCTGACACACCGAGCTCAAAAGGTTCGCCATCACTGATCTAGGTTATCAATCTGTTGGTTATCAAGTTGTTCATAGTATTCTTATAATCCTTTTTATTTCTGTAAAATTGATAGTAGTGACTCTTTTATTTCTGATTTTAATAATTTGAGTAATCTTTTTTCCTTAAACAATCTAGCCAAAGATTTGTTGATTTCTTTTGAACCAACTTGATTTCAAGAATGAACTTTTGGTTTTACTGATAAATTTCCTCTTTCTTCCTGCTGCTTTGAGTTTAATATGCTCTTTTTCTGACATATTAAAATTTAGGTTATTGATTTGAAATCTTACTTTTGAATTTTTTTATATATATACTTTTTTTTATTTACTAGAGGCTCAGTGCACGAGTTCGTGTATGGGTGGGGTTCCTCAGCCTGGCCAGCGAATGGTGCCGATCAGGGCTGCGGGAGGTTGGCTGGTAAGGGGGAGGGGCCACCGGAGGTTGGCCGGCCAGGGGGAGGGACCGTGGGAGGTTGGCTGTGGGAGTGTCTGCACCCTGGTTGTAGTGTGCATAATAGTGACCAGTCCTTCGGTTGCTTAGGCTTTTATGTATATAGATTTATTTTAATCCTCACTCGAGATATTTTTTCCATTGACTTTTAGAGAGAATGGAAGGGAGAGGGAGAGAGAGACAGAAACACTGATGTGAGAGAGAGACACATCGATTGTTTGCTTCCCGCAGGCTCCCCGACCAGGGCCGGGAGCCTGCAATGGCGGTACATGCCCTTGTTCAGAATCAAACCCCGAACCCAGCAGTCCACAGGCCAGTGCTCTATCCACTGAGCAAAACCGGCCAAGACTTGATGTTTTCACAGCTATAAATTTCCTGCTTAGCATTGCTTCCACTGTATTCTGTAAGTTTCGGTATCTTGTGTTTTTGTTTGAATGTATTTTCTAACTTCCCTTGTAATTTCTTCTTTGACCAAGTGATTAAGATTGTGTTATTTAATTTCCATATAGTTGTGAGTTTCCCACTCTTTATTGATTTCTATTTTTCAGTGTGATCAGAAAAGTAACTGTGATTTCAGTCTTTTTAAGTTTATTAAATAGTTTTGTGTCATAATATGTGGTTTGTCCTGGAGAATGTTCCATCTTTTCATTTTCAACCTCTTGTGTAGGTTTTCCACTTTTCCCCCTTTGTGTATATTTTACATATAGTTATTTTTATCAGTGGTTACTATGGGGATTATGTAACATTCTAAAGTAAGTCTAAAGACCTAAAGTGAGTCTCATATAAGTAACTTATTTTCAGTTCATTTGGCTAATCTGTGCCTTTTTTATTTTAAATATATTTTTATTGATTTCACACAGGAAGGGAGAGGGGGAGAGAAAGAAACATTGGTCAGCTGCCTCCTGCACACTCCCTACTGGGGATCGAGCCCACGACCCAGGCTTGTGCCCTGGCTGGGAATTGAACTGTGACCTCCTGGTTCATAGATCAGTGCTTAACCACTGAACACCACCAGCCGGGCCAATCTGTGCTTTTAAAAAATAGATGTTTTTATTGATTTTGTCCTTTGTTTCTTCCATTAGTTTTTTGTTGTTAATCCTCACCCAAGGATAGTTTTTCCATTTTTAGAAAGAGTGGAAGGGAGGGAGGGGAAGAGAGAGAAAGACGGAGAGACATCAGTTGGTTCCCTCTGTACACCCCCCAAACTGGGCGGGGAATCAAACTTACAACTCAGGTATGTGCCCTTGACAGGACTCGAACCTGTGGTCCTGCTGTGCGTGGGCCTAAGCTCTAGCCACTGAACCACACTGGCCAGGGCTTGTCCATTAGTTTTTATTGATTGTTTTTCTTAGGTGACATGTTTGATTTTCCACTTTCCCCCCTTTGTGTATATTTTACATAGTTATTTTTATCAGTGGTTACTATGGGGATTATGTAACATTCTAAAGTTCTTAGTCTATTTGAGTTTATACCATCTTAACTTCAATTGTATATAAAACTACTCCTACACAGCTGTTTCTCTATCAGCCTTGTTGTTTTTACAGATTACCTCTTAAACATTGTGTGCCTGCTAACATAGATTTATAATTTTTTATGCTTTTGTCTTTTAAATTCTGTGTATTTACAAAGCAGAATTGCAATGCTGGCTTTGTAATTTGCCCTTTACTGGAGGTTTTTATAGTCCTTTCATTTTTAACTTGAAGGACTCCCTTCAGCATTTCTTGTAGGTCAGGTCTAATTGACAGTGAACTTCCTCAGCCTTTGTTTCCTTATTTTTGGAGGATATTTTCCCTGGATATACTAGTAGAATCCTCGGTCGAATTTTCATCCCACTGCTTTCTGGTTTCCAAAGTTTTTGCAGAGAAATCAGCTGATAGTCTTATTGAAAACAGGTCACTTCTTACAGCTTTCAAGACTTTTTTTTTGTTTGTTTGAAAAATAGTTGTAGACCATTTTATTTAAATATATGAACAACCAGTGGGCTACTTCAATCCAAGTAAACTCTTCACATTTAGAACCTTTGTGAAGTATAGTAAGATAAAGTAAGACTGTTGGTCTTTTATAGATTCCTCCTGCCCCCCAGACCGGGACATAGAGATACAGATAAATGTTTATATAGTTAAAGAGCGGAGGCCCAGGTGAAATTCCCCACCCCAAATTGGCTCCCCAACTCAAAAATTACCATTGGCTCCTGAGAACCCCAAAGACCACCCTCCCAGGTTTCACACAATATCAATTGCAGGAACAGTCGTGCATAGCAAAGTATAAGTTCTATGCATTTCACAGCACAGAAAAACCCTTCTTTCAGAGGGCATGCAAGTTGCCGGAGATTACACCCCCAAGTCTGGTGCTCTTGTGATGAGCAACTTACTGGCAAACACATCTCCCAGTGTTGTAAGCAGGCAAATACATTCAGCACATTTTGCTGTAATTCCATCTACTTGTCAAGACTTGGTTTTTGACATTTGTCTCTTGATGTGGGTCTGAGTTCATTATACTTGGAGCTTCTGGGATTTGGAGATTCATGTCTTTTATCAAATTGGGAGGTTCTTGACAATCATTTCCTCAACTAATCTGTCCCTCTTTTCCTTCGGGGGACTCCCATGTGTCCCACAGGTTTCTTAGGCTCTGGGCACTGATTCTTTCTTCTGTCTGTTCAGATCTACTTCTGCCCACATCATTTTCCTGATATCCGTTAGTTATTTGTGTTTTCTTTTAGTTTTTGGAGCATATTTAAGATATTTAAGTGTTCAGTAGCCCTGGCTGTGGTGGTGTGGCTCAGTTGGTGGAGCATTATCCCATGCACCAGGAGGTGGCTGGTCCCCGATTTCTGGTCAGGGCACATACCTGGGTTGAAGGATTAATCCTCAGTAGGGAGCATGCAGAAGGCAGCCAATTGATGTTTCTCTCTCTCCCTGTACTTTCCTCTCTCTCCAAAATCAATAAAAACATATTTAAAAATAAAGTTTTTAATAAGTCCACTGTTTGGGCTTCTCTCAGGTGGTTCTGTCAGTATTTGCCTTTGAATAGGCAGTGTGTTCCTGTTTCTTAGTATGCCTTGTAATTTTTATTGAAAAATGGGTCTTTGAAAACAGATACCTCTGCCAGTTAGTTTGCAGACTGGCTCTGCGATGGGGCAGATCTTCACCAATATCTGGGCATATTCTGAGTATAGAGAGCAGCCTGAGGTGCATCTTGCTATTAGGCATGTACATGTCTTTACTTCCTAGAGTCTTGCCTCGAACTTCTGAGTCTCTAGGCCCCCTGCAGCTTTCATGAGCAGGGCCCACTTTTCCCACCTGAGGTCTGAGGTAGGCAAAACAAAGACCAGGCCTCCGCAGCCCCCAGCCAGGTTGGAATGTTGCAGATACGGTCGGCCTGCTCCTTGTGACCACGCAGGAGGGTTAGGGGTGGCACAAGACACCTGTGCTACCAGCTTGAAGGTGCTTTTGTTCTTCTGTCCACGTGGTTGCTGTAAACCTGTTTTTCAGAACTCCTAGGTTAGCCCAGCCTGTTCCTGCTTGCTCTTTTGATGTTTCACAGGGAAACGAGCTTGGAGCTTAGTCTAAGATTTTGCTGACATCACCCAAACTCTCGTGCTCCATTTTTAAAGTTTAAACCAACCTTTTTCCTGAATGGCCCCAGTTTTGTGGGTTGTCAATTTTTTCTGCCTGGTCTGCTTTTCCACGTGCCTGCTCTTACACGGGACTCAGCATGTTGCATTTCCCCCCTTCTAGGGCCTGCGCATCTCTTCAGACTTTCTGGCAAGTGCTTCAGCCTGGTGGAGTCCACGTGAGTGAGGGGAGGGGTGGCAGGGGCGGTGGCTGGGAACACCCCTGACAGCAGCTGTACCCCCAGGTACAAGTACGAGTTCTGCCCATTCCACAACGTGACCCAGCACGAGCAGACCTTCCGCTGGAACGCCTACAGTGGGATCCTCGGGTGAGCTGGGGATGGGGATGAGTGAGTAGCTACAGGCTGCTTGGTGTGGAGCGCTCCCCAACCCAACCCAAACTTACGCTCTGCTCCTCCTCAGCATCTGGCACGAGTGGGAAATCGCCAATAACACCTTCAGGGGCATGTGGATGAGGGATGGTGACTCCTGCCACTCCCGGAGCCGGCAGAGCAAGGTGGAGCTGTGTAGGGTGTGGCCTGGGGAGGGGGGGGCGTCTGCTTTACCCACTTACCAACCAATTCTCCCCCAGGTGGAGCTTACCTGTGGGAAAAGCAACCGACTGGCTCATGTGTCTGAGCCAAGCACCTGTGTCTACGCGCTGACCTTCGAGACGCCCCTTGTCTGCCACCCCCACTCCTTGTTAGGTAGGACGCTGGAGCCCGGGGAGGGGGGGAGAGGGGCTCAGCCAAGTCTGAGTTCACTTGGATCTTAGTGTACCCAGCCCTGCCTACGGCCCTGCAGCAGAGGTGGGACCAGGTGGAGCAGGACCTGGCCGATGAGCTAATCACTGCCCAGGTGAGGTGCTGCGGTGGGCACCCCCTTGGCTTGGTGCAGCACAGCGAGGAATTATGAGGGGTTCCCTCTTCATCTTTGGCTTGCAGGGCTATGAGAAGTTGCTCAGAGCACTTTTTCAGGATGCTGGCTATTTAAAGACCCCAGAAGAAAGTGAATCCACACAGGAAGGCGGTGCTCAGGGTCTGGTGTTTGAGACCTTGGACAGCTGCAGTAAGGTACAGATTGGGAGGGTAGGAGCTGAGTTCTCTGGACACAGACGGCCTCCCGCCCAGGGGCCTGACGTGCCCTTTGAACTTCTCTGTTTCAGGCACATAAAGAACTATCAAAGGAGATTAAAAGACTTCAAAGTGTGCTGACCCAACATGGCATCCCCTACACTAAGCCTGTGGGTAAGTCGCGCCTGGGGGCCCAAGCCCACCTTGGGACCTGCTGCCTGTGAGCCAGATCCTGACCTGTCACCTCCTGGTGTTTTGGTAGAAACTTCCAGCTCTGAGCACTTGGGCTCCAAGATACCCACAGACAGGACAGCAGAGCAGCTACTTGGCAGCCCAGGGCTGCTTGGGAACACCTTATGACCTGGGAGGGGGCTGAAGACAGACCAGACTGGCATCCTGTAGCAGGAAGGAGCAGCAGGCCGGGACCCTGGTGCAGAGCGAGAAGGCCCGGGAAAAGCACGCGACAGGCAGGTGTGCTTCCTCTGTGCCTTCCAGGCCAGTGGCTCTCAGGATTGTACTCAAAGATACGGACAAATAAAGATTCAAAGTTTTAATTCCATACTGATAAAAATAATTCCATGAATTCTGTAAACCATTGCATAAATGTTGTAGTGTAAAAAAATTTAAACAAGTGTTAACTTTAAACAATTCACTAAAGTAAATGATTATGCCTTATAAATACTACCTTCTGGGTTAAGAAAATTCCATTCCAATAACATTCTCATCTAAATACTCAGAACAAACATACAGATGGGGGGCTTTCATAAATTAGTCCACATGAAGCGTCCACACACTGAGTGAGGTTTGCTGATCAGCTGCACAAGTAGTATGACAATAATATTACTGCTAATATTGAGCACTAGAGCTGAGACACTGAGCACCACACGGCTTTCACTGCTACACCCAGCACTCCCCTCCCACCCACAGAGGGGATGGTGAGGCCCCTAAGCCCATGAGGCCTGCAAAGGGTGGCTCCCTCATAAGATCAGGGCCCCTGCAGGTGGTGGGGGAGGACCCCAAGGAGCAGCCCCCTGGGAGTGTACCACAATGACAGCCCTAACTGCGCCCGGGCACCCTGGGAGTTCCATTCTGGATGGTTCTTTGGTCTTCCCACCACACATCTTTTCTCAGAGCCAGTCCTGACCTGAGAAGGGTAAGTGCTCAAGGGCTGCGCCCGAACACCAGCTGTGGTACCCCTGTGGGCACTACACCTATGGCCCCCAAACTCCACAGAACTGACCGAGTAGCTTATAAATAGACCTAAAGCTTAATTGTTCTTAATTGTTTATAATTGTAAAATGTCTAGGCTAGATATCAGTAATAAACACGGTCCTGTTATCCCCAAAAAGGCCAAAGGCCTAACATGGAAAACAAGTGCATAAATATTAATAAAAAATAATTTTAAACAGTGATAACAGCACAAAATATACGTAATTTCTAAGACCTAATAAATCATCATCACTATAATTAAAAACAGGATTTATTAAAACCAAGTCAATAGTTAACCTTTAGTAGCACACTAGCTGTGGAATGTCATAGATCCACCTTTAAAATGGTAACTGTTTATCAGCTTGTCTTATGTTAAAAATGTTTTAAACTTATTATAGTAAATACATTCTAATTTGGTCACTGATAAAAATTTTTACCTAGTCACTTTGCACTTTAAAAATGCTATTAAAATTCTTTGGCAAAGCCCCAGGCCAGTAGAAACACAAGTGTTCACTTCCAGGCTAGAGGGGCCAGTACCTGCTCCTGCCTCCCAAATGGCAGGTTCTGCGAAGACTTCCTCACAGCAATCTAGATTGGCCTCACTGAGCAAAGGTGGGGTAAGCTACAGACATCTTTTACTTCTTCCCAGATTCCTAGAAAAAATGACCCATCGCAGACCAGAGAAGACTCAGGTCATCCCTAAATCAGACCCGCTCTCGGGCGTTTCCTCCATGGACCCGAAGCCAGGCTGCTACTTGGGGGCCTGGGGACCAGCATTAGAGCCAGGTCCTCAGGGCAGCCCCTGCCCTGGCACAGCAGGTCTTCACGGATGACTGACAATACCTAGACACACAGTTCAGACAACAGTGTCCAAAGTGTTGCCTGAAGTCGAATGTGCTGAAGACGGGCGAGCCTGCCCACTCTGGCAGGAGTCCAGGTGGTCCCAGGTGTGGGGAGTGCCCAGGGGCCAGCTCCAGGAAGCTATGCAGAGGGCTTGTAAAACAGATGTACCCCCTTGGTTGCACTTTTCACGAGTATCAAATTGTCTTACAAAGTTTCAAGGGAGAAAATAAAACCAAATGAACCATTCTCCTTTTGCAAGGCACAGGCACTTAGAAAAAGTGGCCACGGGTCGCAGATGCGTGACTGAGCTCCCTCATTTTGCACGGTGCTGGGAAATAAAACTCCAATTAGTGTGCACGAGCACATGGTTAGGAACAGTTCCTTTCATAAAATTAAAAACATCTAAATGTATGTCTTTCAATAATCACTCTGCTATAAATACTATTTGCACTTAATTTAAAACCTATAAAAATCCTAGGCATTTCTCACTACTAGATAAATGCTCATTTCATAAGTACTAATTTCAGAATATGAAATCTAATATATTTACCATACTATGAATTACAATAAACTGATAGGAAATACTTTAAGTTCACAGTACACATACAAAGCTTCATATGGCATATTAAAAAGACATGAACCTAGAAAGCAGCTTATAGCAGCTGAGACCGTCCACGTAAATTCCTCTGCTTACAAAGTGCTTGGCCGGGACGTGAACTCCCAGGATGTGGTCACAGTAGTGTCAGGACCGCAAAACCCATGTCATTACTGTGCCCACCCGAAACCTGGGCTGCAGGTGGGTGCGTGGGTTTGCCTTTAAGGTCTACGAGAATACCATGAAACGATGCAGCTGGGCTGGGGTCCCGACGTCGGTGGCACCAGGAAGTGAGGCCACCATGGCTGCTGTCACCACTGGAGGGGCTGGCCCTCGCAGTAGGGGCACTCAGGCGCACTGGCCACACAGGGCTCGCAGAGCACACGGTGCTGGCAGGGCTGCAGGACGGCGCCGCGGGCCGGCTCTCCGCACACCACGCACTGCTTGGCTCTGAGCTGGAAGATCACCTGCAGGGGAGAGGTTGGCGGGTCACAAAGCCCCTCCCACCACTGTCCTGTCCCCGAGGTGACCAGGAAGGCTCAGGGCTAGGATGGGACACCCGTGCCAGGGGTCACCCCGGGAACAGAGATGGAGGTAGAGCTGCTTTTCCACAAACCTTTAAGTGGAAGACTGGCTCCTGGGGTCCAAGCCTGCGTGGGAAGGACAGGCCAGGATGGAGACCCGTGACCTGCGGCTGGTGGGTCCAGATTGGGGCTCAGTGGAACCCTGACCTGAGACCCAGCCCTCTAACCAGGGAAGAGCCACAGCCCGCAGACAGTGCCTCGGAGGTGAAGCGATCAGGTATGTGCACTGCAGCCAGACCTTGGCCACAGTCAGCAGAGGAGGAGAGTGTCAAGAGGCAGGGCTTTAGAACCTTCCAGATGCTCCAAGTTCTAACAAAATGCCCTGGTGTGGAAGAAGTTTCTAGCTGAGCTGAACAGGTTTTTGCTACTCCAGAGAAAATAATGAAATCGGGCAAAGGGGTGATCAGTGACATGCCTCAAACATACACCATGGTTCCTTCCAACTGTTTGGGACAAGAGGGCTGTGATTCTATCCATGAGGGCACAGGAGCAGGCTAACGTGGAAGATTCCAGAATGGAAGGGAGGGCCAGACTGGCAGGAGAGGTGGTGCACACGCTCCTGGGAGCAGAGCGTGAGCTGCCATCTGAGGAGCCGATGAGAGAAGGACCGCACGAGAGGAGGAGGAGTGGTAGGCCAGGTCCCAGCCATCACCTGTCCCACACACGGCCAGGGGCAGACATCAGGTACCTTGGAAGCCGAAACCAGGACTCACCCCGTCCACCGCCTCCAGATCCAGGCGTAGCTGACTCTGCAGCGACTGTAGCTTGGGCAGTGAGATGGCACCGATGTCGTTGCAGCCCCGCAGCCCCGGGAGTGTGGACATGCCCCGGCCTTCCAGCTCCTCCTGCAGCTGCCTGAACTGGGCCTCCACCTCCTCCTTCTTCTGCAGTGCCAGCTGCCGGGCACTGTCCGCTGCCAGCGCACGCTCCTTCGCCTCCTTGGCCTCCCGCTGCCATGCGTCACAGGCCTGAAACCCAGGGGGCTGTAGTGGCTGGCACGGGGCAGGGGCACCCTGCATACACACTGCCCTCCCCTGAGCTTGGCACCTCCCCAGGACTCACCTGCTTCACTTGCTGCCAGGACTCCTCCCACTGCCTGATCTTCCTCTTGGCCTCGTCCAGCTGCCGCCTGACCCGTGCCAGTTCGGCGCCATTTGGACTTGCACTTGCAGTGGATGTGGGGCCGGCATTCAGAATGGGGGATGGGCTGGGAGAGAAGCTGCCGGAAACAAAGTCCCAGATGCTCCCAGGGACGCCATTCAAACCTGAGTGTGGAGGAGACAGATGTCAGCCCCAGGCGTGCTGAGACTTCACGGACACCCAGGCAGGACCTGGGACCTCTGGGGTTCCACAGACAAGGCTGCTGCCCCTGCCCTTCCAGCCAGGCCCCCCTCCAGCCACCTGTGAGGTTTAAACAGAGAGAAATGAATTCAAAGTTTCTGTGACTGCAGCCTGTGGAGCAGGACTTCGCAAACTCTGGTTCCAGGAATCCTTGACACATGTAGGGTCCTGAGGCCCCAGAGAGCTTGGGTTTAAAGAGCTCCCACAACAGACAACGTGACACTTGTTGACAGA
Organism: Myotis myotis; assembly: GCF_014108235.1. Lineage (NCBI taxonomy): Eukaryota > Metazoa > Chordata > Mammalia > Chiroptera > Vespertilionidae > Myotis > Myotis myotis. The sequence goes on along the minus strand of NW_023416357.1, from coordinate 102,992,810 downwards.
GTCGCGTGTCACTTAACAACAGGGGAAACTTTGAGAAATGCACCATCAGGCAATTTCGTTGCTGTGTCAACAACACGGAGTGCACTCACACAACCCGAAATGGTGTCGTGTAGCCCGCTGCACACCTGGGCCGTCGGTACAGCCGACTGCTCCCAGGCTACAGGCCTGTACCGCGTGTCACCGTATGGAATACTGTAGGAAACGGTAACACAACGGTAAGTTTTTGTGTATCTGAACAGAAGACACAGTAGAAGTACAGTATAAAAGGTGAGCAATGGCACACCTGCGGAGGGCACTTAGTACTGAGCTTGCAAGCCTGGCAGCAGTTGCTCCGGGAGAGTGAGTGGTGAGTGCATGAGGCCCAGTTATTGCTGCCACTGCCGCAGACTTCACAGACACTGTCCCACACCCTTCCCAGCGGGTCAGAAGCAACACTGAAGCTGTCAGTGCTGCTCCTGAACAGATGTGGGCTGGACCGACTGGAAGTACAAGGAGAGACTGTTTGGGTGAGACCCGATCACAACAGCGACTGCCAGGAGGGAGGGAGGATTAGTCAGAATAAAAGTGAAGCCGGAGAGAGAGAGGAACATGCACTGTCGTGGCCATGTGGTTTTGGCTACTGCATGTTGGAGCAGTGGTCAGATTAAAGAACCCTGTGGTTTTCATTAAAAAAGGGGGTGTTTAACATGGAGAGGGGGTAGAACTGAGGACTCAGTATTTTGACTTTGGGAATTTGGTTCTATTGACTCATCTGGCATAAAGGGCTCTCACTGGCACTGAATTAATGGAAGAAAAACCTTATCTATACTTTACAGCATTACAACCTGAAAATATTTCCAAAGTACAGGGACAGGCTGGCTCCACAGAAACCATCTTCTAAAGTGGCTGTGTGGCCGGCGAGGCTGTGGTTGAGCATCAACCTATGAACCAGGAGGTCACAGTTCGATTCCCGGTCAGGGGCCCATGCTCAGGCTGCGGGCTCCATCCTCAGTGGGGGGTGTGCAGGAGGCAGCCGATCAGTGATTCCCTCTCATCACTGATGTTTCTATCTCTCTCTCCCTCTTCCTTCCTCTCTGAAACCAATACAAATATATTTGAAAAAAGAAAAAAAAAGTGGCAGCGGCACTTAGTCCTTGTTAAGCCCCTCCTGTGGACCGGACAGGAGCTGAGGTCCTCAACAATGTACAGCGATTACCCTGCAAGGGCGGAGCGCCCTCTGTGCTGACACAGGCCGTGACTGACGGACAGGACTAACCGACTCTAAACGGAGGCGCTGAGAGGGGAAATCTGCCGCCAAGCTCCACATGTACTGCTCCCACCAGAGAAGACAGTTCCCCCTGAACCACAGAGCCTCCCATTTCTCACAGAAATGCAGCTCCATTAGAACCCTAAGGACCACGTCACACATGCAGTCTGTTGACCAAAAAGTCGTTAGGTTGTGCATGACCAGCTGGGAATTAAAGAGATATTTAAAAATACTAATTCTTTTAAAGTGTAACAGGTTACATAAAACAACACTTTTCAATGAAAGGATAACGTAAAACAAGAAATGGCACTGTTCCCTGTTTTTGCAAATCCGCCTGCTCCTGTGTTGAGTCTCTGGTGACGTCGCCCCTGCACAGCCTCAGAAGCTCCACTGCACGCGTGAGTGCGCACGGCAGGTCGCGCTGCAGTGCTGTCACACCACGGCCAGGGCACAGAGCCCCTGACAGAGGTAGACAAGCGAATCCGGTCCGAGCCCCAGGGCACCACCGGCCAAGCAGCAGACGTGTGGACAAGGGGTCGCCTGGGATATATGCCAAGGCCCACACCACAGGGAGTGTGCAGGCGGCACGATGGAGCCTTAAATGAGGGGCAACCAAGTGGGGACACCCACCCGCACCTCCGTTTGTTCAGCAGTAAACTGCCGCTATAGGGTAGCCCCTCCCCCACGAGCCCCAGCTCACCTAGGGAGTTGTAGGACGAGGCCGAGGAGCCCAGCACCCTGGGCTCCGACTTGAGGGGTGGCGGCTGCTGGGGGGGCGTCATGGCCGAGGAGACAAGAGGCCCCGACAAGGACTGGGAGAGCGAGCTGAGCGGGGAGGTGGACAGGGATGACGAGGATTGCAGGGATGGGGAGCGGGCCAGGCAGCCAGGAATGGTGACGGGCTCTGAGCCCCCCAGCGACCTCTGACCTGTGCAGAGTGGAGGGGCCGGGTTAGTGAGAGGCAGCAGCAGACCTCTGCCCAGGAAACAGCACAGCATTGCCTCTGAGCTGGGGTGCAGCAGCCAGGGCGAGGGGGCATGGGGTGAGGGTGCTGGGGGTCCCAGACCTGCAGCGACCATGTGGCGGTTCAGAGACAGATGTGTCCATAGCTCCCAACCACTCAGACAAGTGGCAAGTGCACAGACAAGGGTTTCAGCAGGGATCCCACAGAGACAGACACCCACTAGGACCCGACAGCCAACGTACCCACTGGCATGGTGGTCCCAGGACGTTTAGGGCCCCCAGAAACATTAATGTGTTTTAACATCAGAAGAAAAAGATAAGCCTGTCTGGGGTGGCTCAGTGGTTGAGCATCAGCCTATGAACCAGGAGGTCACAGTTCCATTCCTGTGAGGACACATGCCCGGGTTGTGGGCTCGATCCCCACTAGGGGGTGTGCAGGATGCAGCCGATCAATGATTCTCATCATTGATGTTTCTACCTCTCTCCCCCTTCCTCTCTGAAATCAATAAAAAACATATTTTAAAAAAAGAAGAAAAAGATGAGCTTTTAGGCCAAAGAAAATGATTCAGTATATGTTTATATCCGTCTTCATGTCAATGCAGTGGTTAAACATTTCGGAAGGCTGTGAAGGCTGGCCGTCCGTGGCCCCCATTCTGCACACCCCACCCCCATCCATCTCTGCAGGGGCCACTTTGCTCAGATGGAGGCAAACTGAGGAGATGTGAGGCTGGTCCTGCCGGGGCTGCAGGGTCCTGGAGGAGGGGGATGGGACCTCTCCCACCCTAGGACCATTTAAGGATTCTTGAAAGGTCCAGCCAGCCCCAGGCACCCTGACAAGAGCGCCAGGTGTCTTCGTTCTTACCTGTGGGTCCCAGGTCACTTCCGTCCTGCTCGTCCAGCTCCTTATCCAGGGGAGCGAGGCTTACATCACTAAGATGGAGATCTAAGGCAGAACCTGTCCAACAAGACACCTGTTATTGCTCAGAAACACTCAGCTGCAGCAGGGAGGATGCCTGGCTCTCCGGGGAGCGGGGACACCCCGCCTCAGAGCTGGGGGCGGGGAACACACCCCTGCCCGCCTTCCACAGCTGGACTCACTCCTCCTGCACAGCCAGAGCCTCCAGGCATCCCACATGTGGGCCCTGAAGCACGGCCTCACCTCAATGACGTCAGCTTCTACGTTTAGATTTCACGGGACGACATTTGACCAAGTAAACACACTTAACTAGTAAAAGAAAATTCCAAGAGGGCGATATCCACGGGAAAGCAGTTCACAGTCCACAGTGTGAGGCTGCACTCGCACTAACACAGGGACCACCGACCCCCGCACCAGGGTGACCCGCATCCTGCTCTCCCACCCTAACACTGAGCGGGTCCCTCCCATTCCCTCTGTTCACCGAGGACACCATACACCCCAGGCATGTCAGCTCAACAAAACGGGAATGAACGGTGGGGCCCTCGGAGCTGCCCCGCCCCCAAAAGCTTTCCTCAGAAACCTGCAGGCAGGACGGAGGGAGCAGCACTGACTCGGCACATGAGCAGGAAGCTGTCTTAGGGTGGCCGAAGTCAGGCCAACCAGCCCCCTAAGCCGGAGCATGACTCAGGAGTCTCTGGGGTCCCACAGGATCAGCTCAGGGAAGGTGTGGCCCCAAGACCCTTGGGAAATGCCCAGGGGAGGGGCAGCAGGCAGAGAAACCCTGGGACACACCCCGTGAGCCAGAGCAGCCTTCCCACCCCAAATTAGGTCTCACCTACAGGAGAGCGTGGTGGCATCGAAGGCACAGCACACAGGAGTTCTGCCTCTAAGCACCTTTCTCCCTCCACCCCCCACCTCTGGGGACCCACTCGCTCCCTCATAGCACCCCCTCCCAGAAGTGGGCCTCTCCTATGTAGCTGAGCCCTGTCCCCCCTGGTGGCTGAGGGTCCCCTAAGTCCCCCATGATGCCTGGTCAGATGCACCAGGTCTCATTTCAAGAGGCCACAAAGTCACCCTACCCTGCCCCTGCCCCCAGGACAGACATCTCCACAGCCCAGGGGACACACCACAGGGATCCTGGTCAGACCTGCTTCTCTGGGTGAGCGAATTGGGCTTTTGGAGGCGCCTACCTCCCCCTTGCCCCAGCTGCCTGGTGCCAAGTGTCACAGAGTCCCCTGGACCACGTCCTACCAGCAACATCAGGTTAAAGCTGCCCAAGGAGAGGAGCCACTGTCCAGTCCGATCATGTCCCGCACTTGGCTTTGCCCAGACTACAGGCCACGTCAGAGGCACGGCCATGTCTCCTGCACAGGGTCATGCAGGAAGCAGCTGGGCCCAGGCTGCAGGAGCTGCTGCTGGGCTGGGCGGTTCAAACACTGCATTCAAATATAAGAGTTGAGCAAAGTGCGACTCAAGGGACAGGGGAACCTGCCTACGTTGGGGAGGGGGCTGCTGCCTTTTTAAATGAGATGCATTTACTGTCATCAGCAGGAAATATGGGACAAGAGACGTGTGACTTCCAAAGAATGTAAGTCCTCAGCACAAGCAAATCTATGGGGAGCCCGCTGTGGCACACATGTAGAGCAGACGCAGGGTCCAGCCCAGACAGGCATCCCCAGCTACACTGTCCTCAGCCGCTGGGGGGACTATGTGAGTTGACCACAAGAGGGCTCCTAGCCGATGAGCGATGAGCGTGCTCAGTCTCTGTGGTGTGAGGTCTGCTGTGCACACTGACAGGTAGGGGGCCTCGTGTCCAGGATGCAAGGGAGCAGCACTGCCTGGTGAGGCCCAGGGCCTGCATCTGTCTCCTTGTGTCATCACTGCTGTGTCATCACGACATGGCCCTGCCTGGGAACCAGGGCCCAGAGCAGAGAGTGAAGACCATGCTCCACTGACCAGAGAGGGTGTTGGGGGATCACTCTGCGTGCCCCGCCCCAACCCCAGCATCAGAGCATCCCAGCCAAGCTACCAAGTCACCTGGAGAACACTGTACTCCCTGCCCCCGACACACACACAGTTATTTGTCACCAGGAGCAGTGGGAGGTACCAAGGCCATGCCCACTCCCAAGAACTACTGACACAAAGGTGTTAAAGACTTTGAAGGTCTTATCTGGAAAAGTGGGGTTCTATCCCCCCCCCCCCCCCCCCCCCGCAGCCCCAAGAATCCCTAGATTCCATCTGTGAGAGATGGGAAGGTGCTGAGCTGGAGACATTGACCCTACAGATACCTAACTGTGCAAGGACGACAGTGGGGGCAGCAGACAGCAGGCCCCAGGCCAGCAGCACCTCAAGCTCTTTTGTCCCTGAGAAGGTGATGGAAAGACAATGAACATTCCTCACTGTGGCCTGAATGTGCCAACAGCAGCTCAGCTGGACCAGCTCCTCCAGCAGGTTCTCCTGATGCACCCCGCGGCACAGCCAGGCAACATGCAAACAGCCTGACGCCACAGCCCAGACCTCAGGAAGACCTTGCAGCTTCTTCATAACATCCAGGGCCCAGGAGCCTCTGTGTCTGGGAGCTGCTGAAACCAAGCACCACAGGCCGGGCAGCTTCAAACACCACAATTCCATCCTCCCAACTCTGCAGCCAGAAGTTGAGATCAGGGTGCACAGGGCTGCATTCCCTCTGGAGGCTCCATCTGCCTCTTCCAGCTTCGGCCTCGGCAGCAACCCTTGGCCTTCCTTGGCTGGTGGGTGCACCACCCTGTCTCTGCCTCCATCATCACATGGCTGGCTCTCCTCTGCTTGGTGTCCAAATCTCCTCCCTCTTTTAAGGACAGCAGTCATCTTGGATTAGGGCTCATGTTAATGACCTCATTTTACCTATTTGGCGAAGACCATTTCCAAATAAGGTCATGTTCCCAGGTCAGTGGCAGGGGGTAGGACTGAGGCATATCTTTTTGGAAAACATGATTCAACCCACAACAAAGGAGATTGCCTGGGGACATGCCCACCCAATCCATCCCCTCCAGGCTGTGCTCTGGTGCTTGCATGGGCACCTCCCACAGGCCCGGAGCCCAGACCTCCGGGGGGTCCCTCCACAGACCTGTCCTGTTGCTGCGAATTCCAGTCTCTCGCTGGCACCTACTCCCCAGGACACTACAGCCCTGCAGGCTCTGCAGCACCTCACACAGCCTGTCTCTGTTGGCCACCCCCCTCCTCCTTGCCATCCTCAGTTTCCAATTCACTTTTCAATCTGTCGCCCAGGCCTTGCCCTCCGGCCCTGCGCCCCAAAACCTCTCGGTCAACGCAGCCACTGCCTGCTGCCAGTCCCTCTCCACCCTCCTCTGCCAGGGGCAACTTCTTAGCCCTCCCACTCTCCTCAGAAGGGAGCTCAGCAGCCCTTCCAGGCCCAGACACACATGGTTTCTGCAGTCCTCACAGCTAGATGCCCAGATGGCCCTCAGTACAGCTGCACGGTCGCCTCCATCTGTGCACAGGTGCCTCCCTCACACTGGTGCACCTGGGATCACTCACTGAACAGGAGCCCTGTGGGAACCCTCAGCTCCTCCTCCCTCAGTACACATCAGTTAGGCCCCACACTCCAGCCATTTCTGCAGGCTGCCCTGCCCCTTCACCCTGACCTGAATTGTCTCAAGAGTGGCCTTGGCAGTAGCTAATCCTGCCTCCCAAAAAAGAACGCGCCACCTTGGCATGCAGGTCAACACTTCCCAGCTGGACTCTGCCCCATCCTGGTCCTGCCAAAGCAGTCTTTCCACCCCAAAATGGTTCCTCTTTTGTCCTCAAGCCGTGACACTGCTGCCATAGGCTGCGGCTTCCATTAGCCCCACTAGTCCTGGGAGAACTCCTGCTCAGCCTCCAAAACCCTCTTAGAATCTCCCCCTGCTCCATTCCTGCACGTCAGCCTAGACTGTATGAGTGCACCCGAACCAGTGCTGACTGATGTGCGGACTCATCTTCTAAGAGCACTGACCCCCCACCCGCCACCCAACCCTTTCACTCTGCCCTGCCTCCTCCATCTCTCCAGGCTCCCAGTGCTGCAGCCAGAAGAATGGAGGCCCACATGCACCCTTCATGAGCTGATCTGGCATATCTGCTCAGCCTGGGGCTCTGAACATGCGGGTTAGTTGGGCCTGAAAACATGGACTCAGCCCTTAGCACCTGCAGTCCTAGGATCAGATTAGAGAAGGTCAGCTTCGAAGCGAACAGAGTTCCAGAAGCATCGTTTGAATAACACAGGCACAAAGGGGGAGGCAAACTTGACTGCTGGAGCCTTTGCTCACCTGGAAGCGATTTATTTCCCGATGCTCCCCCAACCCCACCCCATGACTCGGCACCCAAGTGCACCCCTCTGCCCCCTCGGGTGCAGAGGAGCATCAGAGGGGCCAAGCCTGGCCTGGCAAACCACAGCCTGCTTGCAGCTTACAAGGCAGACCGGGCTCCCAGGATGTGTCCTGGCCCACTTTCTCACCAGCAGTACTTTCATCCTACCACACCTTGCTGCTCCCTGAGCGCAGGACCCAGTCTCCCAAAATAAAGGGAGAACTGACTTTTAAAAAGGCCTCAACACTCAAAATGCAGATGAACCCACCTACATACATAAATTGTGCCATCTGACCCAGAACCGGCCTCGCCAAGATCCAGGGACCTCCCCGACGGTAATGAAAAATTAGCTGAAAGCTGCTGAGTAATGGCTCTGGCAGAGCCCCGTGCCTGACGTGACACAGCACACTGGAGAGGCGCCGCGGTCCCAGGGTCAGGGACTCACGGGGACAACGCTTACCGTGCACAGAATCAAAGGCCAAACTGGGGGACCCGCGGCCGGGGGAGCTCCCCGCACCCACCCGGTCCGCGCGGTCCTCCCCCAACTACAAGAGAGAGAAGCACCTGGCACACCTGCTACTCGCGGGTCTCCCTTTCCGACAGGGTAGGCGCGGGCGGCGATTCGCGGATGAGACGGGAAACCGTCCTCTCCCGGGAGCAAGACGCCCACCTCCGCTAGGTGATGAAGGCTCCGCCGAGCAGCCTGGCGGCGGGCGCCCACGCAGGGACCCGCGGGCGCCTCTGCAGAGCAGCTCCTCAGGCGGGCAGATCGCCTTCCCCTCACGCCGCAGCCCTAGGAAAGCGGGTGTCCACCCCTGCTCTCCCACCGGGCGCGGGCACCGAGCACCAGAGCAAGCACCGGGAGGGGAGGGCAGGCACACCTGAGGGGCAAGGTGCGCGAAGGAGAGGTGGGGAGACGCACCTCACCTGGGGTGTTGGCGCGCGAAGGGGGCGCACCACACCGGAGGGGGGCGCACGGTCTGCTCCGCAGCTCCGCCTAACGACGACCCGCTCCCGGAGGACACAGGGCTGCGGATGCTGACTCACGGCCCGCTCCACTGCTGCCGCCGCCGCCGCCACCGCGGATTCAAATACGGCCCGCGGCCCGCCCACCGCGCGCCTGCCCCGCCCACGAGTGACGCAGGCCTTTGACGCGCCCCGCCTCCGGCCCCGCCCCGATTACACAAGCCTTAGGGGGCGGTGTCCCGCCCGGCCCCGCCCACGAGTGACGCAGGCCTTCGACGCGACCCGCCCCCGGCCCCGGCCCGATTACGCAAGCCTTAGGGGGCGGTGCCCCGCCCGGCCCCGCCCACGAGTGACGCAGGCCTTCGACGCGACCCGCCCCCGGCCCTGGTCCGCCCCACGCCGACCCAAGGTGCTGGGAATCATGGCTCTCGCTGCTCTTTGCCGCTGGCCGCTTCCAGCAATGAGCTCCTCTGGTTACTATTTTATTTTATTTTATTTTTTTTTTTTGGGGGGGGGAGGGCTTGGAGGCTGGAAGAGAGGGAGGGAAGTGTGGTGTACCTGGGGTGGGGTTTGGGGCAGCAAGGGAAAGCAGGGTGGGAGGAAGGGGTAAGGGATAGCAGGAAGAGCAGATGGCAGGATCCTCTGGTTACTATTTTAAAGGTCACTTTTTAAATTTTATTAATTAATTAATTAATTTATTTTAATCCTCACCTGAGGATATTTTTCCATTGATTTTTAGGGAGAGTGGAAGAGAGAGGGAAAGACAGGGAGAAACATCAATGTGAGAGAAAGATTGGTTGCCTAGACCAGGGCCTGGGGAGGGGAGGAGCCTGCAACCAAGGTACTTGCCCTTGACCAGAATCCAACCGGGGATCCTTGGGTCCACAGGCAGACGCTCTATCCACTGAGCCAAACCGGCTAGGGTTGATGGTCACTATTTTTAAACATATATATTTTTTATTAATTTCAAAGAGGGAGGGGCAGATAGAAACATCAATGAGAGAGAATTATTGATTGGCTGCCTTTTGCATGCCCCCTACTGGGGATCTAGCCAAAACCAGGGCATGTGCCCTGACCCATAATTGAAGCATAACCTCCTGGTTCATAGGTCAACACTCACAACTGCAGGACTTAATGGTCACTATGATGATGATGATGATGATGATGATGATGATGTTAATCCTCACCAGAGGATATTTTTCCATTGATTTTTAGAGAGAGAGAGAAACATGGATGTGAGAAAGACGCATCGACTGGTTGCCTCCTGCATCGGGCAGGATGGAGCCCTTCAGTCCATGGGCTGACACTCTATCCACTGAGCCAAACCTGCTAGGGCAATGGTCACTGTTTTAATCTGAAACCTGTTCATATGAAGTGAAAGGAAAAGGAAATGAAATCTGACCTGAGATGATTCCACAAAATCCATTAAATACAGAATAGTCTGGAAACCATACCTATTTTTTTAGTTTACTCTAAATGAATAAATGAATAATTTTAAAATGAATTTTGATTCAGTGCATTTGTAATGATATAACCGGAATGAAACTGTACCCCAGGAGGAAACATCCAGTCTACACCTGTTAGCCCCAAAGCACGTCGGTGGTGGGAGTTCTCAGCAGTGGAAACACTGCCCAGCGAGGGCCCTCCTGGGGCCAGAGGGCAGTTACTGCCATAACTGGGGCAGTATCAGGCCATAATCTTACATGTGATCTCAGGGGGGTGAGCATAGAAAGCGTGAGGATCACACTGATAGTAGAAGCTCATTATTTTAACAGCAGCAACAGCAATGTATTATCTGTAAGTGGAGGCAATGTTGATCCTGATCAAAAATTCACCTCTTTACCTCCTGGTAGTTGGTTCAAGAAATATTTAAGTCAATGAAAGTATACACAGCAAGATGGTCAATGACATACTAAACAGGCTGAGGACGCCCCCTTAGGTGTTAGATAATGACTGCAAAAATTACTACAAATACGTAACTCCAATCTTAAATCAAACCTGTCCACTGAGGCCCCTTTCAAAGCATAGATGCACCTGGTTCTACATTTCGCTCAGGTGAGCAAAGCCTCACCTATTTAGGGGCAGGAATTTCATTTTCCTAATTAATTTGCTCTTATGCTCAAATTTTACTATTACTACCTTTATATTGGGGAAAAGAAGCTTTCCTTTAAGAATTGTTTGTGCTTATCCATAACAATAAAATTTTGTGCTACCCAGGCTGGGACTCTTATCGGAGCAGCAGCCAACTCCTGGCCAACAGCCACACCTCCCCAGCCAACTCTGGGACAGCGTTTGGAACTTCCACAAACAGAAGGCCTTCCCTGAACCTCCCGGTACCAGGACAGAGATGTGTGTGAGGGCCAGCTGAGCAATGCAGAGCACCCTCCGCCGGTCCCAGGTGCCCACCACTCCAATGTGGCCTGAGGGGGCCAAGGGGACAGGCACAGCCCACCACCACCCTCTTAGCTGTCAGTCCATCTTGCTCGTCCCTACATTTTCACCACAGTTCCCACCTGAGCCCCAGGCCTCCATCCAGGCTGTCAGGCAGGTTCCCCCAGCCTGGCTCCAACCACAGGGCTCATCAGTCCACAAACCCTCAATGACTCCTAGCAGCTAGGGAACCACTATAGTCGGCAGCCGTGCCCACTGCCTTCTGCACTCATCCTACTCCCTCCCACCCTCGTCATAGCCCCCCACCCTCCAGTGCCCTGGCCGTTCCCCCCAACTCCCACTTCAATTTCCAGAGCCTCCCATTCTCTGCCTTGCCCTGAGGCCTGTGCAGCTGCCCCACCCGAGGGCTCCTCATCAGATCTGCAGCCCCAGCCCCGGGCTGCTGGTGAGGGAGGTGTTTCCATGACCATGTGCCAGACAGCCAAGGTGACAGATGACCAAAATCACAGGTGGGTTTTCCACCTTATTCCCCAAATGCTACAAGGCAATGCTAAGAGAAGTCAGGGAAACCAGAGTCTTGGGCTTACCTGGGATGGACTCGAGGGCACTGCCAGTGGGGTCCAGTGGGTGGGCACGGGCTGAGAGAATGGGCAGAGCAGTGGGGGAGGAGCCGCTGGAACCAGCACTGGACGCCAGGCTGGACGCCACGCTGGAGCTCACGCTGGGAGCAAGCGGGTGAACCACTGTAAACACCGCCAGGTGGCTCTGTGCAGAGACACAAACAAGATGAGCAGACGCACCTGCACCGACAAGAGCAGCATGACCTTAGTGCAGTCCCGGGCAGACAGAAGCTCTGGCTAACTCCACCCCCAGAGCAAAAAGTAATGCAAGTGGACCTGACCCCTAAATGTCTACTTATTTACAATGACCCAGACAAGCAGACTCACTAGCTGCCAATCACCCAGGGACAGGAACAAATGTATCAAGGACAGTGGCCGGCAAACTGCGGCTCGCGAGCCACACGCGGCTCTTTGGCCCCTTGAGTGTGGCTCTTCCACAAAATACCGACTTCTGCGCATGGGCCACGAAGTTTCAGTCGCACTGTACGTGCGCGTCCGCACGTGGTATTTTGTGGAAGAGCCACACTCAAGGGGCCAGAGAGCCGCGTGTGGCTCGCCAGCTGCAGTCTGCTGACCACCGCTCTAGGAAGTCTCATGTAATGAACTACTCTGCAGAAAGCGGTTTTCAAAAGTGGGCATTCAACGCTAGAACACAAACCACCCACAAAGAGGTTGAGAACCAGCCCTCTTCTGAAAACTGATGAAATGGTCCCATAACCTCATCACCGAAGAAAAGTAAAAAATGGGGACGTTCACGTTATCTTTATATGATAGACAACAGATGAAACAGAGAGAGCTGGCCCAGTCTTAGATGAAGAGCCACGAATGTGCAGGGCGCTGTGCACAAGAAAAGCCTGCAGTGAAAATGCCCCGGACAGAGCTGGGAGCCAGCCCACACTGTGTTTATTATTTCATTTTATTTAAAAAAAAATTTCTATTTTTATATTACAGTTTACTGTACATTCAATATTACTTGTATTATTTTCAGGTGTATAACATATTGGTTAGACAATCATTCTAGGTGTACCGGTTAATAATGCGGATTTTGTAATCAAAGAAAACACGATAATTTCAAGAGAAACATCAAAAGTGCTTTATTCAAAGTAATTCCATCACTAGCTACACATTTCCCCCATCTTTCAGGTAATCTGTAGATACTGTCCCAATAGAACTTTTCTTATTTTGAGGCAAACCATTTAGAGACCCAATTTTCCACTTCTTTGTACGTTTTGAAGTGCTGCTCAGAAAGTGTGTGTGTGCCATCGGTCGGAACAAGTGGTCATCTGAAGGAGCAAGGTATTGTGAATACGGCGGGTGGTTAATATTCCCAGGCAAGATCTTTTAACGTGTCTTTAACTCGTTTTGAAGTGTACACCTGGTATACTTTACAAAGTGTTCCCCCTGATATTTCCAGTGCCCCATTGGTACCATATAGGTTTGTCCCTTCAGCTTTGTCTCCAGTCCCGAAACCCCTCCCCTCTGGCAACCATCAGTCTGTTCTCTGTACCTATGAGTCTGTTTCTGTTTTGTTTGTTCATTTATATTGTTCTTTCTTTTTATTGATTTTATTTATTTTTAAATATAGTTTTATTGATTTCAGAGAGGGAGAACTGGTTTAACTGGTCATGAAGCAAAATTACTTTGCTGTGTCTTCTGGCACATTCTGGTCGTTTTACGATCAAAGTGTGGTTCAAGTTGATTATTTGTTGTTGGTAGCGATCAGTATTAACGGTTTCACCTGGTTTTAGAAGCTCACAATACACCTCACCTTCCTGATCCCCCCAAACGCAGAGCATTGTCTTCTTTCCGAAGCGATTGGCCTTGCAGTCGATGTTGATGGTTGACCTGGATCAATCCATGACTTTGTGCATTTGGGATTCTCAAAATAAGTCCACTTTTCATTGCCAGTCACAATTTGATGCAAAAAAAAAAAAAGAAAAAAGACTTTCTTTCGTGCCGCTGAAGCAACATTTTACTCATGACTTTTCGATTTTCCATTTGTCTTTCGTTCAGTTGATGTGGCACCCACTTTCCTTCCTTTAAAGTCTTTCCCATTGTTTGTAAATGATCAAAAATTGTTTGCTGAGCAACGTTTAATATTTCTACAAGTTGTTTGAGTTTGACACGCATCTTCATCCAATAATGCTTGTAATTGTTGGTCTTCAAACTTTTTTGGTTGACCTGGACGTTCTTTGTCTTTCACATCAAAATCATCACTTTTAAAGCGTTTAAACCAGCGTTTACGCCCTGACCGGTTTGGCTCTGTGGATAGAGCGTTGGCCTGCAGACTGAAGGGTTCCGAGTTTGATTCCAGTCAAGGGCATGTACCTTGGTTGCGGGCACATCTCCAGTAGGGGGTGTGCAGGAGGCAGCTGATTGATGCTTCTCTCTCATCGATGTTTCTAACTCTCTCCCCCGATTCCCTTCCTCTCTGTAAAAAACCAATAAAATATATTTTAAAAAAATAAAAAATATATAAACCAGCGTTCACAAGTATCTTGAGATGGAGCATGTTCACCATAAGCTTCCCGAAGTATATGATAACTTTCAGCAGCACTTTTCTTCAGAATAAAGTAATGAATTAGAACTTCCCACAAATGCTCTTTTTTTGGGCACAAAACTCGACATTTTTAAGTGTAAAAATATCTATGCTGTTAACACCTTCAGAAAACGACATATGAAGTTTTTTTTTTTTTAAATATATTTTATTGATTTTTTACAGAGAGGAATGGAGAGAGATAGAGAGCCAGAAACATCGATGAGAGAGAAACACCGATCAGCTGCCTCCTGCACATCTCCCACTGGGGATGTGCCCGCAACCCAGGCACATGCCCTTGACCGGAATCGAACCTGGGACCCTTCAGTCCACAGACCGACGCTCTATCCACTGAGCCAAACCGGTTTCAGCGACATATGAAGTTTTAAAGCTTGATGTCAATTCAACAAAATAGCATACATATCAAATCGCATATATATCAACATATGTGTAACTCCATCTATTGAAAAAAATCCGCATTATTAACCAGTACACCTGGTATACTTTACAAAGTGTTCCCCCTGATATTTCCAGTGCCCCACTGGTACCATACAGGTTTGTCCCTTTAGCTTTGTCTCCAATCCCGAAACCCCTCCCCTCTGGCAACCATCAATCTGTTCTCTGTATCTATGAGTCTGTTTTTGTTTTGTTTGTTCATTTATATTGTTCTTTCTTTTTATTGATTTTATTTATTTTTAAATACAGTTTTATTGATTTCAGAGAGGGAGAAGGAGAAAGATAGAAACATCAATGATGTGAGAGAATCATTGATCAGCTGCCTCCTGCACGCTCCTACTGGGGATTGAGCCTGCAACCCAGATATGTGCTCTGACAGGCATGTACCTATGACCTCCTGGTTCATAGGCTGACATTCAACCACTGAACCACACCAGCCGGACCGCACTGAGTTTAAAGGCAGACTCTGAAGTTACTAGGACATCGGGAGTCAGAGCTCTATGGAGGTGAAATGATGTGATGTCTGGGTTCTGCCTCAAAATAATACAGAAGTTAACCTGGGGTTGGGGCAGCTACAACAAGACCAACGACAAGGTGGGGTTACCAGTTTGTCACCTAAGGGAAGTTTTCCATAATAAGGAGTGTTACTATGCATTTTGTCAGACAGAAATCTGCAGAGAACAGTTTTTCAAAGTGAATATTACTTGGCCCCACGGCCTATGTTCACGGGCTCCCAACCCCCTCCACTGGCTTTGCTCAAGAAAGCGCCCCTTGGCAGACCACGGTCCACAGGTGCAGAGACCCTGGAACTGATCACCACTGTATGTTTGAAGTGACAATCCTATATAATAAAAGGCTAATATGCAAATCGACCAAATGGCAGAATGACCAGATGCTATGACATGCACTGACCACAAGGGGGAAGACGCTCAATGTAGGAGCTGCCCCCTGGTGGTCAGTGCGCTCCCACAGGCGGAGCGCCGCTCAGCCAGAAGCTGGGCTCACATCTGGCGAGCGCAGCGGCAGTCGGACATCCCCTGAAGGCTCCTGGACTGCGAGAGGGCGCAGGCCGGGCTGAGCCCCCCCCCCCCCCACTTCCCCAGTACACAAATTTCATGCACTGGGCCTCTAGTTTAAAAATAAAAACTCAAACTGCAGAAGTCTGGAGAGTTGTGTCCCCTACGCTCCCTGAGGTCACCCACAGCAAGCGTTCCTGTCCCTCCAGCCATGGAGGTGTGACCACAGGCCTCCCTGTAACCCATGGAGGACACTGCAGATGCCAAAATTAAATCCCACACATAGCCTGACCCGGAGCCACCAGCCTGAGGCACACACTGTGACTTCACTTACCCACACAAATCAAGTCACACTGCAGGAGGACATGCCCCGTGAAAGACATCAGGGACAATTTGTCCCGGAATTTGATGACAACATCCTGTTGGGCCCTTTCACTGAGGCCATGGTAGTTACACATGTACCAGGATGGGCCAAGCATGGGGTCCCCATCAGCAAGGGAGTGTGACACACATGGCGAGATGGGGAACCCTGCCCATAATAGCTTTGTCTGCCTGGTTCATTTTCTTCTTTCTTATGGTAAAATACACTAACATAAAATTTACCACTTTAACCGTTTTTATGTGCACAATTCAGTGGCACTAAGGACATTCACATTGTTGAGCAACATCTCCACCATCCATCTCCATAACTTTCCCATCTTCTCAACTGAAACTCTGTCCCCATCAAATACTTACTCCCTCCCCCTACCTCCCCCAGCCCCTAACACCACCATTCCACTTTCTATCTGCATGAATCTGACTCTTCTAGGGACTCTTATGCATGAAATCATACAATACGTGGCCCTTCGTGTCTCGCTCACTTCACTTAGCAAAGTCATCTTTTTTTATGGACTGAATGTCTATGTCCCTCCAAGACACCAGTGTTGAAGCCCTAACCCCCAGATGACTGTGTTTGGAGACGGGGCAGTGAAGGAGGTGATTAAGGTTAAATGAGGTAGTAAGAGTGGGGTCCTGATCCGATGGGACTGGTAAGACTGGTATCCTTATAAAAAGTCAAAGAAATACCAGGGATGTGCACACACAGAGAAATAGAATGTGAGCACATACGAGACTCGGGCAGTCTGTAACCCAAAAGAGAGGCCTTGGGGAAATCAAACCTGCCTACCCTTTGATTTTGGACTTCCAGCCTCCGGAACTGTGAGGAAATGAATTTGTTATTTTAGCCAGCCAGTCTATGGTGTTTTGTTATGGCCCAAGCTAATAGTCTTGAAGGTTCACCCAAGTTGTAGCCTTTTTAAGGCTGAATAATATTCCATGGTATGTATACACCATGGAATATTTGCTTATCCATTCATCTGTCGATGGGCACTTCAGTTGCTTCCATCTTTTGGCAATTCTGAATCATGCTGCTATGAACATGGATGAACAAACATCTCTTTGAGACACTACTTTCAATTCTTTTGGGTATACAGTATATCCAGAGGTGAAATCGCTCCATCATATGGTAGTTCTGTTTTTAATTTTTCAAGGTACTACCATACTATTTTCTAATGCATAAAAGTTGAAATTTCTCCACATTTTCACCAACACCTCTTATTGTCTGTTTTTGTTTGTTTCTTACAGCAGCCATCTTAATGAGTATGGAAGTCATATCTTATTGTGAATGTGTTAGATAGGACAAGGATCTCAATGGACAGTTCTAAATGTTATTTCTTGCTAAATGTTAAAATATAGCACAGTATTTTGCAGATGCAGCAGTGAATAGGATAAGTTGAAGGGGGAACTCAAGACATGACAGTAGCCAACTGCAAAGAAGCAATCAACATGTCATTGACCAAATAATGTAGGTAAGCAATGGCCAAGCCTCCCTTCGAGGAGGCTTAGCTTTGGATATGAATCCTCTCTCTCCTTTACTTGCTGCAAGTAAATAAAACTACCTCGTGACAACCACTTCTTGTTTTTTGTTTTTTAATTCTCTCCCGAGGATATTGGTTTTTAGAGAAAAGAGAAAGGGGGAAGAGAGAGAGAAAAACATTGATATGACAAGCACCAATCTGTTGCCTCCCATACGTGCCCCAACCAGAGATTGAACCCGCAACCTTTTGGTGTATGGGATGACACTCCAACCAACTGAACCACCTGCCAAGGCTCACCTCTGTCTTTTTATTTTTATTGACTTTTAGAGGAAGGGAGGGGGAGAGAGAGAGAACCATCAATGTAAGAGCATAACACTGATTAGCTGCCTCCTATACGCCCTCTACCAGGGATCAGCCAGCAACCCCAGACGTATGCCTTGACCAGGAATCAAACCAGCAACTCTTTGGTGCCCAGGCCAATGCCCAACCAACTGAGCCACACCAGCCAAGGCCTCTTTTTATTTTACTTTTTTAAGATTTTTAATTGATTTTTAGAGAGAAAAGAAGAGAGAGGGAGAGAAACATTGATGTAAGAGCAAAACATCAATCAGCTGCCTCCTGCACATCCCTTATGGGGATCGAGCCCACAACCTGGTCAACCCTTTGGTGCATGGGGGGATGCCCAACCGACCGAGTCACACTGGCCAGGGCTCACCTCTTGCTTTTAAATAGAGTACCCCAAGTGGCGAACCCCTTGAGTTTGGTAACAGATGTGAATTGTATTTCCCCAATGACCAGTGGTGTTGAGCATCTTCTAATGTGCTTATGAGCTTTTTGTATATCTGCTTTGGAGAAATGTCTATTCAAGTCCTCAACCCATTTTTCAGTTGGATTGTTTTATTGCTGTTGAGTTGTAGGCGTTCTTGTTAAATTGTGGATGTTAACCCCTTATCAGACACATCATTTGCAAATGTTTTCTCTCATTCCCGTGGGCTGCCTTTTCCTCTGTTGACAGTGTTCTTTGACACAAAAGTGTTTTTGTTGTCCAGCATGTTTGTGCTGATTTTAGAGAGAGAGGAAGGGAGAGCAAAGGAGATACACCCATGTGAGAGAGAAAAATTGATTGGCTACCTCCTACATGCCCCCTAT
Source organism: Myotis myotis (assembly GCF_014108235.1). Lineage (NCBI taxonomy): Eukaryota > Metazoa > Chordata > Mammalia > Chiroptera > Vespertilionidae > Myotis > Myotis myotis. The sequence goes on along the minus strand of NW_023416357.1, from coordinate 102,974,351 downwards.
TGGGTATGTGCTCTGGCTGGGAATTAAACCGATGACCTTTTGGTGCACGGGATGACACAACCAACTGAGCCACACCGGCCAGGGGACACACAAGTTTTTAATTTTGATGATGTGTGACGTCTATTTTCTCTTTTGTTGCCTGTGCTTTTGGTGTCATATCCAAGAAACCATCAGCAACCCCAGTGTCATGAAGCTTTTCCGCCTGCCTGTTTTGAGCGGCAGGCTGGAGGAGAGCCACTTCCACCAACATGAGACACTTGGCCAAGTGGACCTTGGAGTGACTTGGGGTCTCACCAAAGTGATAACCTTGAAAGTGTGCATGTTACAACAGGCTGACGTAGTTCAGAGAGAAGAGGGGTCAGGAAGAATTAACCAATGAACTTATAGGTATGTATGCAAAACCCACGGACAGACAATAGTGCGGGAAAGGCCGGGGAGGGGACGGGTGCGGGTGGAGGGGATCAATAGGGGGGAAAGGGGGTGGCATCTGCAATACTTTCCACAATAAAGATGCATTTTTTAGAAGAGCGTGCATGTTAGCAAGGAAACAAGTGCCCCGAGGTGCTCAGGATGATGACTGTCCAACCCCGGGGCTTGCACAGGGTGTGCTCTGGGCCTGGCTGCCTTACACTGGGCCTCTCGGGAGGGGCAAGAGTGAGTCCTGGGCTCGGGCAACTGGGGGCAGCATCTCCGGCCGCTGCAGCCCACATGGATCATCTCCTGGGCCACGATGGTGCCTTAACTCTTCTGCGTCACGTGCTCCACCACGTGTGGCCTGGTAAGCAGGCTTCTGAGGAGGAGACCACCAGGAAGGAAGACGGGAACTGGGGAGGGGCCAGACTAAGCAGGAATTGAACCACCTCAGTTTTATCAACAAAAACTCTGGACAGAGAGGCACCTGGCACCCACTCCCACCCAATGGCCGAGGCCCCAGAAATAAGAGCCAGTCAGGGCTGGTAACACAGGGACAGTGGGGACCCCTGGACCTGCAGCTGACACAGAGGAGATGGGAGGGGTCCCAGGGATGTATTGACCGGTGCCCATATGCAGGGAAGGGGTCCCCAGGGCAGCCGCCTGTCTGAGAGAGCGCTGTGCCGCCTCAGCGTACCCTTCAGCCTTTCTACCTGAGCAGGAATCTGGGGGCAGGGAGTGAGGGGTGGGAGTAGGTCTTGGGGGGGTGCGGGGGGGAAGGCTGGCAACACTAACGTAGCCTAGGGACCCTTGCAGCTGGCCCTTTAATCCTGCCACCCTGGCACTCGCTGCCCCTGGAGCCAGGCTTTGGGACGGAGTGGACAGGTCTCTGAGCACAGGCAAGAGCTGGCTTGCAGATGAACGTGGCCAGTTTACTCACAGCGCCGAGTGGGGCAGGTGCCACCATGTGAGGCACAGCAGCTGGTGGGGGCAGCGCGACCCCAGGGCGGCTCACACACTGGGACCGCCCGCCCACCCTTTCCGGGGGCTGCTGGGCCCTGACTGGCATGGGGGTCTCTTGCCGTGCGACTTCCTCCTGCAGCCCTGAGACAGGCAATGTGCCCACTGGCCGCCGTATTCCTCACATGTCATGTTTCAGGTTCTTAATGAACATCCCGTCAAATTTCATCTCTTAAGGAAAAACCATCACAAAATAACTGAGTTGCATTTTTCCTTTCAACTATCCTTCTGCCGCGTTCAAACGCCTGCTTCGGAAGCTCTGAAGAGAACACGTGACTACAGAAGCTGCTCAGACAGCCATTTGGAGAGAAATCTGCCCTGGGGGGGTGGGGGGCGGGGCGCCCAGAAGACCAGGGAGAGGGGAGGAGAGGGGCTGTCAGGTAGGACCTTAAAGATCCCCAGACAGTGTCGGCCGGTGAAGTCCTGCCGGAGGGGAGCCCCTGCTGCCTGCCCCCCTCGCCAGGCCTTCCGGATGTTTTCAGCTCTGCTGGTTACAGGGACGGATGAAAACAAGTGTTCTGAGTCCTTAGGGCACCGGTTTCGAAAAAAAGAAAAAAAAAAAAGGTTTCTCCAGACAGACTAGGTTTGAACAAGCCTGAAAGCTGGGCTGGGCAGAACAGAGAGAAAGGTCCCGACTGTGCTGAAGCCTCGGGACAGGGGGCTCCGCTGGAAGCTCCCCCTCAGCCTCACCGAGGAGGGGAAACAGTGAGCAACACCCCGAAAAACATCTCAGGATGTGACAATAAGCTGTGGCCTGGAGCAGCGGTCGCCAACCGGTGGTCCGTGAGGTCCGAGAGGTTGGCGACCGCTGACCTAGAGAGACCAAGTCCATGATCCTGGATGCTGTCTGGGCTGACCTGTGTCCCCAGACCCTCCTATGTTCGAGTCCTGACCCCAGAACCCCGAGTGTGACGTTACCTGGACACGGGATCTTTAGCGCCCTGGGAATCGAGTTAAATTAGGGTGGGTCCTCATCACTGTGACTGGTGTCTTTGTAAAAAGGGGAGATTTGGAGACAGACAACAGGCACAGGGGAGATGCTGCGAGGAGACAGGGAGAAGGCAGTGTCCCTCACCCCAGGCTGCCAGCCTCCACACTGCAGAGGACCCACTTCTGTTTCAGCTCCATCTGCAGCGCTTTGCTACAGCGGCCCCAGGACACTGATCAGAGCAGCTACTGGTGCTCATCTGACTTCCCCGCAGGGGAAACTTTCAAAGGTTTGGGTCTTATTATTTCCAAGGCACAGGCAGACCTTGTTTTATTGCGCTTCGCAGATGTTGCCTTTTTTTTTTTTAAAACAAACTGAAGGCAAAACCCTCCAGCAGGAAAAAGATTACAACTCACCTAACTGACATACTCACTTTATTGCAGTGGTCTGGGAGCCAAACCACAATTTCTCCAAGGTCTGCCTACACGATGCAATTTTTTAAACATTAAAACAAAGGACACGCCGAAACCGGTTTGGCTCAGTGGATAGAGTGTCGGCCTGCGGACTGAAGGGTCCCAGGTTCGATTCCGGTCAGGGGCATGTACCTTGGTTGCAGGCACATCCCCAGTGGGAAATGTGCAGGAGGCAGCTGATCAATGTTTCTCTCTCATCGATGTTTCTAACTCTCTCTCTCCCTTCCTCTCTGTAAAAAATCAATAAAATATATTAAAAAAAAACAAAAAAAAAAAACAAAAAAAAAAAAAAAAAAGGACACATGGAACAGACGACTTTAAGAAGATAATGAAAAACAGTTAAACGCCCTGGCTGGGTAGCTCAGCTGGTTAGAGCATCATCCCGATACCAGGTTGCAGGTTTGATCCTCAGTCAGGGCACAAACAAAAGATGTGTGAATGCATAAATAAGTGGAACAACAAATTAATGTGTCTGTCTCTCTCTCTCTCTCTCCCCCCCCTCTCTCTCTCTTGCTCTTTCTGTCTCACACAATCTCTCTCATCAATAAATTAACTAAGTAAATACGTAGTTAAATTACACGTGAACATTAACCAGGCCACTCTGTGCCAGGAGTGAGCATGACCAAGTTAGGAAGCCATAACCCAGGCCTGCTGTCCCGAGACCACAGGATGATGGAAATCCCGCCACAGGAGAATGGTACCTGCTTACTGTCGTGCTCACTGGCTTTCTGGCTGCCGTCAGCAGGTGAGTCCCTCCACTTTGCCTGCAACAGAAAAAAGAAAACGTAGTTGATTAAAAATAAAAATACACAGAGACCCAAGCTTTGACAAATACTAAAGTCTCCTAACATAGAAAAAGCATTCAGATCTGCTAGCTCTGCATCGGTCCTCCTGGATTCCATTTCTTACACCTGGACTTTGACCTCTGACCTCCAGGCTAGGCTGTGTGAAGGTAGCATGCAGCTCCATGCACCCTGAACCCACAACGGGGACAAACCCCAGACAAGCCTTTCACTACGGGGTCCCCTTCAAGAGCTGCGGAGTTTTGGAAAGATTGACACCTGAGGCCAAGAATGACTTAGGGCAATTTCCTCCCCACCCCTGGGCAGGCGGCCCCTCCCCTCCCCTCCCCTTCCAGAACACCACCTCTTTCTTTTGTTCTTTTTTTGTTAATCCTCACCGGAGGATATTTTTCCATTGATTTTGAGAGAGAATGGAAGGGCGGGGGAGGCAGAGAGAAACATTGATATCAGAGAGACACGTTGATTGGCTGCCTCCTGCACGCCTGGCCGGGGAACCTGCAACCAGGTACATGCCCTTGATTGGAACTGAACCTGGTACCCTCCAGTCCATAGGCCGACACTCTGTCCACCGAGCCAAACCGGCTAGGGTGAGGAGACCGGGTATCGAGCCTGCAACCCAGCATGTGCCCTGACTGGGAACTGAACCAGTAACCTCTTGGTGCAAGGGCCAACACCCAGCCACTTAGCCATACCGGCTGGGCTCAAATCATTTTAACGAACACTCCTTAGAGGATTTTGGCTTCCTCCTCATTTTTCACTCCCAGCCCTCGGGTCCATGTGAATTGTCTCATGGACAGACAACCAGGGCTGAGTCCACCTAGAGAGGTGGCTGCACCCTGTGAATGCACAAGATGCCACTGTTGTCCAGCTGGTGTGGCCCAGTGGTTGAGCGTCGACCTATGCACCAGGAGGTCACGACTGGATTCCTGGTCAGGGCACATGCCGGGGTTGGGGGTTCGATCCCCAGCCGATCAATGATTCTCTCTCATCACTGATGTTTCTATTGCTCCCTCTCTGAAATCAATAAAAATATACATATAAAAAAAGATGCCACTGTTCACTTTGAAATGATTAAATTTGCATATGTGAGTCTCTCCCAATGTAACCGAAGACCTGTGAGGTGGCAAATCCAGGTGCAGCCCTTCCTACCCTTCCTAAGTGCTGGAGGGGCTCCCAGAATCCGGACCCTCAGTGCGGGCCTGACCCAGGGGGACCCTCAGTGCGGGCCTGACCCAGGGGGACCCTCAGTGCGAGGCCTGACCCAGGGGGACCCTAAGTGCGGGCCTGACCCAGGGGGACCCTCAGTGCGAGGCCTGACCCAGGGGGACCCTAAGTGCGGGCCTGACCCAGGGGGACCCTCAGTGCGAGGCCTGACCCAGGGGGACCCTAAGTGCGGGCCTGACCCAGGGAGGAAGATGGGCTCGCCTGCAAGAGCAGCCCAGCTCGCTGCCAAACTGAAGGGGTTCAGCCTCGTCTGCAGCCAGATGCCACTTTCTTGGTGACTCCAACAGGTCAAATGGAAACGCTCATGCACCCACGTCACCGAGCTCGCCTGAGGAAGAGGGTCCTCTCTGCCCCTCAAAACACCCCGCGTGAGGGCACACATAGGCGGCCACAACCTTGGCAGTGAGGGCGGGACACCAGGTCTGAACCCTGTCCCCACCATCGTACTCTGTCCTCAGCGACATGGAGGTCCTAACCCAGCAGGGCCATCAGCTCCCAGAAGTGACCCCCCATCTCTCACTGCCTCTGCAAACCTCTAGGACCACCCTGACTGAGACCTAGGGGTGCTCAGGGTCAGGGACCTGCCCATGCCCGCCCTCAGCCGGCACCTCCCCTCCCAGGGGGCAGACAGCCCTCAGAGGACCCTGCTGGCTGTGGGCCCTTCCTTTACGGTCAGCCCAAGACCGTGCATGCATGTGCGGGCAATATGCAAGCGCCTGGCAAACAGCAATCTTCTAGCGCAGCGGTTCTCAACCTGTGGGTCGCGACCCCTTTGGCGGTCGAACGACCCTTTCACAGGGGTCGCCGAAGACCATCCTGCATATCAGATATTTACATTACGATTCATTACAGTTATGAAGTAGCAACGAAAATAATTTTATGGTTGGGTCACAACATGAGGAACTGTATTTAAAGGGCCAGAAGGTTGAGAACCACTGCTCTAGCGTCTTCTAGGAGCTGCCAACCCAAAAGCAGATTGTCTTCAACCGCGTTACTCAGGAAGCACAACCATCTGCCCCTTACAATTTGATTTAAAACCAAAGGACAGAGTCAGCCGCCCACCAGGCAGCCCCCTCGGGGCGCCACCCACTCACGTTTCCAGGTGGGCCGCTGCTGGCCGTGGAGCTGCTGGTGGGCGTGAGGTCTCGGCAGCCCCAGTCGGTGGCCATTCCCAGGTTCTCTGGGGAAAGGGAGAGCAGGCTGTGAGCGGCTGCTGGCTTCGCAGGGTCATTGGCTAAAGGATCCCCTACAATTAGGGAAAGACTCTATCTCTCTCCCTTCCTCTCTGTAAAAAATCAATAAAATATATTTGCCGAAACCGGTTTGGCTCAATGGATAGAGCGTCGGCCTGCGGACTGAAAGGTCCCAGGTTCGATTCCGGTCAAGGGCATGTACCTGGGTTGCAGGCACATCCCCAGTGGGAGATGTGCAGGAGGCAGCTGATCGATGTTTCTAACTTTCTATCTCTCTCCCTTCCTTTCTGTGAAAAATCAATAAAATATATTTAAAAAAAAAATCAAAAAAAAAAAATCAATAAAATATATTTAAAAAAAAAAAAAAAAAAAAGCCGAAACCGGTTTGGCTCAGTGCATAGAGCGTCGGCCTGGGGACTGAAAGGTCCCAGGTTCGATTCCGGTCAAGGGCATGTACCTGGGTTGTGGGCACATCCCCAGTGGGAGATGTGCAGGATGCAGCTGATCGATGTTTCTCACTCATCGATGTTTCTAACTCTCTATCTCTCTCCCTTCCTCTCTGTAAAAAATCAATAAAATATATTTTTTTTACAATTAGGGAAAGAGCCTGCACTGGCCTCGGAGAGGGCATCTGAAACACCCGGGAGCTGTCAGGGCGACAGGACCCTCCAGTCTTCGGTGTGAGACGCGAGTGATTTGAGCATCAGAAACAATGTGAACTTTCAGCAAGAACAGCCACCCTCCCCACCCAAAGAACAAGCAGAAAGTAAACTGGAGCTGGCCACTCTACACACACCTGGATCCCAACTCGCAGGCATTCAGGAGGAAGCCGAGGAACACCAAGGGGGGGCCGGTCTGCGTGCACCCCCGTCACAGAGGCTCGTTTCTGCCTTTGGGAACATTCTATGGCCCATCTGGCATCAAAACTAGCCCCGACCCACACAAACTGTGCCAGTGCCCAGCCACTGTACTCAGGAGCCCGGAACACCTGGAGGCAGGGCCCCTCTGGGCCCCACAAGGCCCAGCCTGCAACAGCTCCCACCCCAGGAACCCTAAAGGCATGTGGGGTGCTCCCACCTGCTCCCCCATCCTGAGAGCCGGCTCAGGATGGACAGAGTCGATGAGCCTGTGCGCTGTCTCCCCTGATGGGCTTACGGCAGCGGCTAAGCCAGAGCCCCTGGGCGTCTGTACTTACTTTCCACATGTGCGAAGGCACAGAAAGGACCCCGAGGGCAGTAGCCGGTTTGGCGCATGTCGTTGCACTTTGTGGATTTGTAGATCTAGGAACAAACATAAAATAAAGTGGAGACTCGATTGGAAATGGGTTTCCGTGGGCAGCCCAGAGAGGATGTACCACAACATAGAGGACTAAGCTCCCAATCGCAACGGGAGTCTTCGGAAGAGAGGGGTGTGGGCGTGGCCCCCTCTCTGAAGGCCTGCAGTCCCAAACCCCCTCCTCGGCACAGGGCCAGCCAGTCTGGGGACGAGGGCCTGGAGCACCTGTCCTTAAAGCCACACACTCAGCTTCTCCACGTGGCATTTTCTGAAAGATGCACCTGCTTCAGTGCCTGGTACACAGCAGGTGCATTTCAAGAAATGCCTGTTAAATGAACACGTGTCCACTCCATGACCAGACCCAATCCACCCACTTGGGTCGAAGATACTCTCGTGCTGTCAACAACACCGGGGTCTGGCCCCGCAGCACATGGGACCCAGGAGCAGCAGACCAGCCTCAGAGCTGCAGATGCACCTTGTGGGCGTTGCCACGGCAGGATTTCTGCACTCCTGCCCAGACCCCACACCGACACCTCACCACCCTCCTTCCTTCCCCACCTGCTCAGTTCCCTTGACTCAACTGTCTGCTAGGCAACCACACCAACAAAAACCATTTCAAAGGGTCTCAGGTTCACTGAAAGTATCAGGAAGCTACATGTCATTGCATGTGCATTTTAAAGCACAGCGCTTTCAGGAAACAAAATGCAATCACCACCCTTTGGATGAGGCCCCACCCCTTCCTGCAGCCCAGGGCAGCCTCTAGTGCACACAGCGCTAGGCTTGCTGGTGCTCAGTGACCCCTGAGGGAAGGTCATGCTAACTATTCTGAGTTTTGTCTTGCTTAAGCGTCAACAAATGTAATGTATGCACCAAGGCGTGTGTGTAAAAACAGATGGACACCCCAGAGCTAACATGGTATGTGACACAGGACATCACACGTCAATCGGCGTGGCTGCAACTCCACAGGCAGGCCTGAAATAAGACCAGGTGCAAATGCCCCAAGGGTGCCACTGGTTCACTCATTTTCTTCTCGATGAAGTCACAACATTAAGAGTAAACACAGTTAAGTAAAAATTCACTGGTGTCCATGGGTTTTCAGTCCCAATTCTGCACCTACATGAGCCATATAAAAAGAAGAGAATGAGCCCCGACCGGTTTGGCTCAGTGGATAGAGCGTCGCCTGTGGACTGAAGGGTCCCAGGTTCGATTCCGGTCAAGGGCATGTACCTTGGTTGCAGGGACATCCCCAGTGGGGGGGGGGGGGGGGGCGGGTGCAGGAGGCAGCTGATTGATGTTTCTCTCTCATCGATGTTTCTCTCTATCCCTATCCCTTCCTCTCTGTAAAAAAAATCAATTAAATATATTTAAGAAAAGAAAAAAAGAGCATGAGCCCTGGCCAGTGTAGCTCTGTGGTTGGAGCATCGGTCGGTGCACCAAAGGGTCGCAGGTTTGATTCCCGGTCAGGGGCATGTACCTGGATTGCAGCTTCAGTCCCTGGCCCTGGGCAAGGGTGGGAGACAACTAATCAATGTGTCTTTCTCACATCAATGTTTCTCTCTCCCTCCCTCCCTCCCTTCTCTCTATTTAAATCAACTGAAAAATGTCCTTGGGTGAGGATTAACAAAACAAAACAAAACAAAACAAAACAAAGAAGAGCATGAGTCTGGGAAATAGGTAAGAGCCAGAGTGCTGAGCCACAGAAATGAACGGGACAGTCGTGACCTCAGGGTGAGAGCCAGAGGGGAGGTGACACTTTTTATTCAAACACTTCTGGTGTGAACAAGCACAGCATTTTTCTGAGTTTCCAAACTCCAATGAAGAAATGATCATGTGACTAGAAGAGGAGAAAATAAAAACCTGAGACCGGCTGTGGTGGGGACTGCAATGCAGGTCTAGGTTTGAGAGAGACGGCCCGGAGGTGAAGGCTGGACTTCTATCCAAGTTCACACAAGCCCGGAGCCTGCTGCTCAGCACCAGCTCAGCGCCTTCCGCCCAGCGCCCGAGGCAGCCATTTGCCCGAGGAGGACAACTCACTCCTGACCAGGCTATGCAGGCCCCGGCAGCCCTCCTCTGCCACCCACTGGCCCTGCCTCCCCTCTAGGCCCCTGGAGTTCAGCACATGAGCCCACCCCTCAGTTCACAGGGATCAGCACACACATTACCATCCCTGTGGGTGGACATCCACCCTCTCACCCTTGACCCCTCCCGCAGCCCAGCCCTGGCCCCCACCCTCCTTGGGCCCGTGCTCTCCTGCAAACTCAGGCTCTGAAGGGGGCTTGTTGGCTTAGTCATTTTGAACACAAATCCACGCGAGCTCTGGCTAGCTGAGCAGGCTCTGGCTGTCACACCCTGCACGCTCCAAAGAAAGGACTGACCTTGACCAACTCCTGGGAGGGGACCTCGGTGCCCCTTGAACATCTTGCCTGGTAAGTGTCTATTTGCCTGGCCTTGGCCACCCTGGATAATGACAATGTGACCTACGGCGGGGGCCCTGGATCCCACGGCATCAACTCGACCCGGTCAGCTACGTCTCCACAGTCGACCCCCAACAAAAACCCGAGACACCAAGGCTCGGGTGACAAAGGCACTGGGAGAAGTGAGTACTGTCCGTCATTCCCTGGGAGAGGACAGCTGGAAGCTCACGCCTGGCCTCCCCAGGCCCTGCCCCCTGGGGACGCTGCCCTTTGCTGACTTCACTCTGTACCCTTACAGTGTAACGAGCCCTAAATGCGGACCTAATGGCTTTGCTGAGCCCTGTGAGTCTCTAGAGAGACCCCCCAAACATAGCAAGAAGCCACCAGACCCACCCTCTCCCACCCAGGCTATGGTTATGCTGACCGGCTAGCTGGAGCCCCGCCTCCGCGCTCGTACCTCAGGGTGGAACTGCTGCTCCGTGCGTGAATGGCAGTACTGACAGCTGTCCCCACTGTCACACCTCGAGGGCTCACCCCACTCATCGCCGTGCTTCACGCTGGGGCACGGAGTGGACCTGGGCGACAGGGGGAGTCACAGGAGGGTCTAGAGACCAGCTTTGTGTGTGCCGGGGGTGCTGGTCTACCCGCCTGCTGCCGGGCTCGCCTCTCAGGACGGTGCACCCACAGGCACACGGCCCCTGCAAGGGCCGGCCTCTTTCCCTCTGAGGACAGGCAAGCACAGGGTGAGTGCCATCTGGACCCAGACAGTACTCAGGAGCCCCGGGGTTATTTTCCACAGAAACTAAAGGGAGTCTAAGTCGGGGCTCCCCACACTGGCGTGAGCAGCATCTCGGAGAAGCGGCCGGACCTCCCGAAGCCAGGAGGCGGCGAGCCCATCTTTTCTCGAGGTTGTTTCAGAATTGGATCTGAGGCCCTGGCCGCTTGGCTCAGTGGATAGAGCGTCAGCCTGCGGACTGAGGAGTCCCAGGTCAGATTCCTGCCAAGGGCACATGCCTGGGTTGCAGGCTCAATCCCCAGTAGGGGGCGTGCAGGAGGCAGCCGATCAATGATTCTCTCTCGTCATTGAGGTTTTTTTTTCTCTTTCTCCCTCTCCCTTCCTCTCTGAAATCAATAAAGGAATTTTAAAAAATTGGATGTGAGACTTTTCCCTACACTATGAAAAGTCTAACCAAAATCCTCCCTTTGTCGTGTACTTGGCAGCATTATTGTAACTTGTTTGGTTTCATAGAAAAAATACCACCAGTGGTAAGTAAGACTTTTTGTTTTCTTGGTTTTTTTAATCTTTATTTTCTAACCCTTCCATATGCAGTAAACTCACTTTACCTTCTCCAGCTAATATTTGGTCACTAAAACTTAGCCTACTAAGTTAGGCTCTCTGCTCCCTGACTGTGAAATGACTCAGAGGAAGAACAATGACAGGAACCCAACTCTCCACAGAGACAGCGGATCCCCAGGCAAGGGAGGGGGCAGCAGGTAAGCAGAGGGGCTCTTTGCTCAAAGGAAAAGCGGGACAGGAAGCTCAGGGCCTGGAGGAGGAAGGAGGCAAAGGCCCAGGGGCCTGTGGGCACGGGCTCACCGATACTGGAACCTCCTGGGGTTCCGCCGCCTGTCCCTGCTGTTATGGTAGTGGGGACACGCATAGCCCTGGCGGCAGAGGCGTGGCGGCTTCGGGCACTGCTCGGTCTTGTAGCTGCCCAGCACGAAGTTGGTGTCTGAAAAACAGGAGTCCACATGTAAACGAATACACGCATGCTCACAGCACATGTGCTCGTAGCAGCCCTAGTCATACAGCCAAAAGGATACACACCCAAGTGTCCGTCCACAGAGGAAGGAAGAAGCACAGTGCTCCATCCGTACAGAGGCATAGTATTCGGCCATGAAAAGGCATGAAGCACAGACACAAGCTACAGTGTGGCTGAACCTCAAACACATGGTGCTCAGTGCAAGAGGCTACACACCAAAGACCACGTATGTGTGATTGCACTTATAGGGAATGTGGAGAACAGGCAACTCCACAGACAGAAGGTAGACGAGTGGTTGCCGGGCTGGGGGAAGGGAGAGGAGGGAGTGACTTATGATGGCTATGGGGCTGCTGTGGGGAAGCCAGACAGAGGGTGGAACCAGAGAAAGGTGGTGGTTGCACATCTGAATATACCACAAACCACTGAGACGCACACTTTAAAATGGTTCGCTTTAGCCCTGGCATAAACAATGGGCTCTGGGTGATCACGCGTTGACACAGGTTCAAGACTGTACCCAGTGTCCCTCTGTGGTGAGGACGTGGGCATGTGGGGGCAAAGGGCTCTCTGTACTTTCCACTCATGTCAAACCTAAAACTCCTCTAAAACCTAAAGTCTATGTTTTAAATGATTAACTTCATGTATCTGGATTTTATCTCCAAAGCAAAAACACACAGAAAGCCACCAGGGTCATTTAAAAGCAGTAGCCAGCCCTAGCTGGTTTGGCTCAGTGGATAGAGTGTTGGCCTGCGGACTGAAGGGTTCGATTCTGGTCAAGGGCACATGCCCGGGTTTCGGGCTCAGTCCCCAGTGGGGGGGACGTGCAGGAGGCAGCAGATCAATGATTCTCTCTCATCATTGATGTTTCTATCTCTCTCTCCCTCTCCCTTCTTCTCTAAAATCAATAAAATATATATTTTTTAAAAAGCCGTAACCAATGAGAGGATTCCTAAAACTCCTATCCTCTCTTGGGCTGGTTAATAACTAATACCTTATTACATATCTGGGTTTTATTTCAATTACAGCTGACATTCAATATTATTTCATACTAGTGTACAGCATAGTGGTTAGGCATTTACACAATTTACGAGTGATCCCCCCGATAAGTCTGTACCCACCTGACAGCAGACATAGTTATAATATTGACCATATTCCCTATGCTGTGCTTTACATCCACGTGATTATTTTGTAACTACCAATTTACTTATTAATATGCTGTTGTTTTTAAATGCATCTGCTCGGTGGGCTAAACATTGGTAGCTGAGGAACCAGCAGGAGGGAGGGAGGGGCGAGTCCTGCTCACGGTGCAGGTGAGAGCAGCAACGCTATGCACAGGGTACGTTACATGACCATACCATCCGTCCAGGCCACATTCAGCTTCAAATTGCTTCTTACATGACAAGTGATGCTAGCCACACAGCAGGGCATAGAGACAACCAAAGGGGTTTGGGCAACAAGAAAGCTGACTTTAAGAAAATAAAAATTGTAAGACATTTATTTACAAGTACTGACGGAGTGCCTGGGACAGATACGAGGTCCTGTGCCAAGTGGTATGAAACACACATAAATGAACTGCATGACAATAACCGTGAGACACAGAGGCTCACAGGTGTCCTTCAGTAGGTGAACGGATAAATAAACCACAGTCCATCCACACAAGGGAATATTATTCAGTGACAAAAAGAAATGAGTTATCAAGCAATGAAAAGACAGGAAGGAACCTTGAATTCATATAATTCTAAGTGAAAGAAGCCAGTCTGAAAAGGCCACACTTGGATGATTCTGGAAAAGGCAAAACTACCAGAGACAAAACAATGGAGTAAAGATCAGTGGTCATCGGGCCTGTGTGGCTCAGTGGTTGAGTGTCGACCTATGAACCAGGAGGTCATGGTTCGATTCCTGGTCAGGGCACAGTCCTCAGTAGGGTGTGTGCAGGAGGCAGCCAGTCAATGATTCTATCTCTCTCTCTCCCGCTCCCTTCCATAAAATACATTAAAAAAAAAAGAGAGAGAGAGAGACTACACAGCTCCATGTGAAATGAAGTGAAACAGTAAAAACAATTTAAAAGGAAAAAAAAAAAGAGAGAAAAGCTCAGTGGTCTCCAGGGGGTGGGGGAACAGAGGGACGACTAGGCTGAGAGAATTTTTAGGGCAGTGACACTACTCTGTGCGATGCTCCATGAATAGATACACATCATTATACATTCGTCCAAATCCAGAGAATGGACAGCACCAGGGTTAGCCTAAAGTAAACTGTGGAGGTTAATAATAATGTATCACTCTTGGTTCACCAACTGTAATAATGTACATAATGCAAGATGTTCAAACTGAGGGACCCTGGGAGGGGGCATGGAAACTCTGTACTATCTGTGAAAGTGCAAATTTTCTGTAAACCGAAAACTTCCCTAAAAAATAAAATCTACGGCCCGAGCTGTTTGGCTCAATGAATAGAGCATCGGCCTGGGGACTGAAAAGTCCCAGGTTCGATTCCAGTCAAGGGCAGATGCCCAGGTTGTGGGCTTGATCCCCAGTAGGGGGCGTGCAGGAGGCAGCCGATCCATGACTCTCTCTCATCATCGATGTTTCTATCTTTCCCTCTCCCTCTCTGAAATCAATAAAAACATATTAAAAATAAATAAATAAATAATTAAAATAAAATGAAATCTACTAATTAACAATCTAAACCACCACCTATGGGTGAAAAACAAAACATGGAAAGACAGTGTGCAATGGCTCTTCTGAAGAAGAAGGTGGTTTCAGCGCCACTGGTGGTGTCTAGAGCGGCGGTGGCCAACCTTTCGGGCCTCACGGATCACCAGTGGTCCTCGGACTGCCGGTTGGCGACCACTGATCTCGAGCACTTGGAAAACGGAAGCCAGAGCACCTGAACCAGACAGACTCCTGACCCAAACCCAGGCGCAGGCACCAAGGTTACTCCGTAGGGCCCTGCGAAGCTTTGGGCCAGCCTGCCATCACCTCCTCCCACTGTCCTTCCTCAAGCTCAGCCCCTAACGGTGCTGGGGACCGTCGCCCACACCTGCGCTGCGAACCAGAGCACCGGCTTTAGCAGGTAGAAGTCAGGGAGGGCTACCAGCTGGCAAACAGGAAATGGAACGTTCTCAAAGGCGTTTTCCAGAAAAACCGAACAATCCCGAGGGAAGCACTTATCCTGGATGCTAGGGAGCGGGAGCTGGGCACACAGCGTTTCCCGTGGGGAGATCTGCCCCCAGCAGTGACATCACAACATGGGGAGGACCGCAACAGCACACGCGGTCGCCCTGAAACTTGGAGTAGGGTCCCTGGGCCCCCTCCACATCCCAGACGAGGCCAAGGCCATGGTCCTCAGTGCTGGTTCAGCTGGGGGCCCAGTCCCGAGTCCTCGGTGCTGGCCACGCAGGTGCCACACACAGTGCCAGGGCCAGAGCGGGGGAGCAGGAGGTGGGAGGGGAATCCGGAAAGGCCTGTGCATCACCTTTATTAATTCATCCCTGGAACCGCAGCCCCAGCACAGACATCCTGTGAGCAGAGGAACTCACTGCTCACGGGACTACAGCCCCGCAGCGTGGTTCATGCATGTTCATGCATGAGAGTCAGTGAAGGAAGGTGGGGGAGACACAGCATTACTTAGAGGGGTTTTCTTAAACCCTCACTGCTCTTTGGGATGCTCTGAAACAGGCAAATCCAAGGAGACAGAACGCAGACCAGCGGGGGCCAGGGACCAGGGAGGGACTGCTTAATGCGGACCGAGTTTCCGTCCAGGAGATGGAATGTTCTAGAATTAGAGAGTGTTGGTTGCACAACATTGGGAATGGACTAAATGCCACTGAATCGTTCACGTTAAAATGGTTAAAATGACAAACTTATGTGATGTGTATTTTACCACAAAAAAAGAGATTTCACTGCCCATGCCATCATCTGTGGAGGCTGCCAGGGATAGGGCCCCACAGTCCCAAGGGATACGGCCATATTTCAAACAAACCCCCAGGGATCTAAGGCTGCTGATCTGAAGGCCCTGCAGGGGCCCACAGGGCAGGGTAGGCAGCGCCATGAACAGCAGCCCAGTTCTGGGAGGGCCCATGTGGTAAGGAGCTGTGCCAGCTGTGCACCCTCCCCCCAGAGAAGCCGTGGTGTGAAGTGGCCGGGGGGCCGGATGCCTGGGCCCAGACCCCCTCAGTCCCAACAGCCCCCACGGCCCCAGGACCGAGGGTAAAGTACTCGACTCGGCGAGTCCGTTTCCCATCTGGCCTACAAGCGAGGGCAGTGAGGCCACTGCGGAGGTCACTCTACAAGCAGTGCTGGGGCCCCGCCCCTCAGGGCCGCCATGGGGTTACCTTGCCACCGGGGGTCCTCGCCCAGGATCTTCTCGATCATGGCCTGGCTGGCTAAGACCCCAGGCTGCAGATCAGGGACGCCGTCCCCACCGCCGAGCTGGCCGTTCTGCAAGGCTTCCTGGGCCTGCAGCTCCCTGCGACCAAACAACACAGCGATTACGGCTCTGGAGTGTGTCCAAGCCCTTCCCGCAGGTGGAAGACTCATTTGGTTCTACCACTTTAAGGAGCCCCCACATGTCCCTGGAGGGGCTGGCGGCCTGGAGGGTTCAGGACAGTATCCTGTGTCCCTCGGGCACCCCCCTGCCCTGGGACAGCGGTCTTGACCCAATTCCTCATGACTTGAGAGCTGGGTGTGTTTCGTAAGGATTCGCTCATCGCTCATCGCCCTCACCCCCTAGGGAGCTCCCTGTTGCACGAGTCAGAAGAAAGGAAACTTTTTAGAATAAAATCAAAGCCCAGGAAAAGAGCTGCTTAGGACCAGTGATGCCTGAAACTCTGGGGAAGTGAGCCGGTTCCCCGCCTGCCACTCACCGGATGTCACACACCGGGGGCCGCAGGTCCAGGGGGCCGTGGGCGAAGGCGCAGTGCGGCCCGTTCTTCACGCAGTGGCCCCGGGCGTCGGTCTCGTGGATGCACGTGCCCGTCTTGTAGTAGCGCAGGTGGTACTTGCGCTCGGTGTCGCCGGTTGTCCGGTGCAGGTACGGACACCTGGGGAGCAGAGGGGGGACACAGGCCGTCTGGGCCTTAGGGCCTGGGGACAACCTCAGCGCCAACCTGCTCCACTCCTCCTTCGCGCCCGGCAGCAGCTGGCTCGTTTTCCTTCCCTCAGCTATCTGCTCTCCCCGAAGGACGGACATCGCTGCACGGGCCACTTGGCCCTGATCTGGAAGCCTTGCCCAGGGCACTCCGACCCCACATCCCTCAGTTACACGTGGTAGAAAGCACAACACCGAGTTTCCCTGAAAACCATCCTGGATAATTTCCTGAACAAAGTGTGGAAAAATAAAGTTCACTTCCAGGCCTCAGCCCCGTCACGCACGCTTCCTGACAAGCGTTACTAATAGAGTGGGTGGCCGCTCCCATCGCCCATCCAGGCACCTGAAGGAGGGAGGGACGGCGTCTGGGGAGAAACATGGGAGCCGGGCCATGGCTGGAGGACGCTGGTGGGAGACAGGTCAGGAGAGAAGCGAATGGGATGGAGGGACGAGAGGGGCAGTCACACAGGCCAGGGGCGGCTGCGAGCCGCTCGCTCCCTGAGAGGGCCACACGGTCTCAGGCTGCCGAGCACTGACCGGTCCCATGCTGCAGGGAGGCAGCAGCTGCAGACGTGGTTGAGAAGGATTCAGTCCATGTGCAACATGGGGACTGCGCCTGCCGCGAGGTGGGTCCCCCAGACAAGGCACACGGCAGGAGGGGAAGAGAGACACAAGGGATCCTTGTGGCAATGACCCCTTGAGCAGCCTGAGAGTCAAGGCAGGGCCAGTTGCTACAAGTCCCCAAATCCAAGGACAGTGAGGCTTGGGAAAGGCCCACTCCCACCTTGCTGTCTGGCAGGGTGTGGACTTGGACCTGGATGCTGGGGGGGCCCTGTGGGCATGGCTCCCCATGCAAAGCACAGATGGGTGGCGCTTTGCCACCTTACAGGACCCAAAAGTAAAGTAACAAACGACTTAGTGAGCATCCATTCTAAACCCTTATCTTATGAGGAAACTAGGCTCAGAGTGCAGACAGCTCACCCCAGACCTAACTGAGCACCTGGGTGGGCAGGGCCTAAGGAGAGATAGACACAGGGCGCCAGATAAGTCCCCAGGTCACTGGAACCAACCAAGCAGAAGGCAGGTTGGAAGGCCGCTGGGAGCCCAGATCACACCCAGAAGAGCTGGATGAAGGACTTCCAGAGATGTCTGTGTACCACGATCGTGGCAGCATGGTGCTCACTAGCTCAGAGCCGGAAAGGACCCAATGCCCATCAGCTGATGAACAGATAAGCAAAGCGTAGGCTATGCAGACAACAGAATACAATCCAGCCATATAAGAACAAAGTACTGACACACGCTACGTGGATGAAACCTGTAAAACCTCATGCTAAGTGAGAGATGCCAGACACAAAAGGACACATATCACGTATTCCACTCACATGGGGTCCCTAGAACAGCCAGATTCATCGGGACAGGAAACAGAGGAGGTTACCAAGGGCTGGAAGAGGGGCGAATGCGGAGTGACTTCTCATGGGAACAGAATTTCTGTTTGCCGTGATGGAAGGAATTTAGAAATAGTGATGATGGTTGTCTAACACTGTGAATGTGACTGATGCCGCTGAAGTGTACGTCTGAAAACGGCAAATACTGCCCTTGTCGGTTGGGCGTCGTCCCACGTACCAAGAGGCTGCCAGTTCTATCCCCAGGCAAAGGCACAGGCCCAGGGTTGCAGGCTCAATCCCTGGTAGGGGACTGTGGGAGGCTGCTGATTGATGTATCACTCTCACATCAATGTTTCTCTCTCTCCCTTCCTCTCTTTCTAAAAACCAATTAAAACTCTTTAAAAAAAGAATGACTATCGTATCACTATGTATTAGTATGAAAAGGAGATGTTATGCATACATACAGCACTCTACGTGCCCACAGAGAAGATGACTGTTTCCTTTGTGTTCCCAACAAGGAGCTCCAAGAAACATTTTGGGGAGATATAAGTGACATGACAAAATATTAGCATAATTACTATATCCTAATTGACACACCCTTGCCTAAAATCCCTATTATAAAGTTACAGTTTAATATATATATGATATATTTTATATATATTTCAAGCTCCTCCAAGGCCTTCCCTGTGTCCGCACACAGCGCTGCCATGTAACACAGTTTCTGGCACCCGGGACAGGAGGATGTCATGGAGAACCCTCTGCCACGCCAGGGAACCTGATCTAGAACACAGGACCCCTCCCCGTTTACTCATACAGATTGCTATCATCATAAATAAAGAACTTGAAGAAATAAAGAGGCCAGGAATTCACAGAACAATAGGCTAGGGAAATAAAGAATCTACAAGACAAAAAAATGTCATGGGTCATGACCACTGAGAGGCACTTGGCATGGAAAGCCCCCTGCTCCTGGGCAGAACCCAGAGCCGGGCTGCGGAGAAGCAGACGCCGTTGCCAGAAGAAAGCCAGAGCGCAGCGACTTCTCTGGAGGGGCGTCTGGTGACACGGAACGAGACGGCAGTGCATTTACTCTCTCCCCAAATGACCCACTTCTAGAGACCGGCCCCAGAGAAAGACGGCCCCCCAACACGATCTCTGCAGGGCTGTCTGTCACCCTCAAAGGCTGCAGACAACCAAAGTCCTGGAATAAACAAGATGGCAGTGCAGCTCTGAGGAACAGGGGGTCAGTATGGACAACCAGGGAAGGGGCACCAGGAGGTGTTGTGAGGGAAAAACATGAAGAAATGGGTGTTTATATCGGAAGATGGGGAACAAGAATATCTATATATCAGCTTATATCAAAAATTATGGAAGGAGCAGCAACTGTTTAATGGGGAGAGAATTTCAGTTTGGAGATGGAAAAGATGTGGAGATGGATGGTGATGATGGCTGCCATGTGAATGGACGTAATACCACTGAAGTGGACACTGAAAAAAGTTAAGGTGGTAACTTTTATTACGAAGTAAACAATTTAAGCTACTAGGAAAGCCACCATTTTACAAAAGCAGTTCTAACCTTCAGACCTACCTATGCATGTACTACAAGTCAGGCATAAGGAGCCCCCAGTCTGGGGAGGGGGCACCAGCGCACCAGAGCTGAGGCGGCCTTGAAGGTTCTCTACAGAATTCACTCCAAACAGCCGCAGCACAGCAGCGGGCTCCCACTTCCCTAACGTTAAATCTAAAGTGTCATTTGTTCCCTAATGGCCCCTCAGGGTAGCTCTGCGCATCATTTGTTTCTTCTCCAGGACCACTGCCACGGCAGCTAGAGTCAGGCCAAGGCCTCTTGTTCCCCAGCACCGAGCACCAAATAGACACCACGATGTCACTCAGAGCATGTCACCTTCTTCATGAATTAACCCTTTGCCGTTGTTTGTCTACTCTCAGCCACCAAAGCTTTTTTACCATTCCGGTCGTATGTCTGCTCTCAGCCACCACAGCAAGGAACCGTACGAATCTTAACTCTATTCATTCATGTATCAGTTCATAATTTCTCTGAAAGCTCTTAAGTGTCTAAGCGGCCCTGTCACGAACCAAAACACTGCCCTGACAAATCGGAGATATCGAAACTCAATATAAACAAACGCGGTCGTTCCACACTCGCCATGCAAAACACCGTGGCGAGTCAGTCGCCTTTTGAGAGCGAAGAAATCGACAAGCTTCAGAGATACTTCGCAGAATTTCAAATAAAGCTTTATAAATTACGTTTAACTGTAATTAGGCATTCTCGCTTGTTATTTCAAAATAATACTCCAAAATGGCAAAAAGAAAGTTACCGAAAGAAGTGTACTGCGAATCTGAAAGTAACAATGAAGAGTTTTATTTTGGCACCTTGAATACTGACTCTGACGTAGAAAGTGATAACATTTGTAGTGATTCTACCGGTAGTGACGTAGTTCCAAAAAAGAATTAATAAATCTTGTTTATCCTTCATAATCTTGCATGGTATGTATCACTGCTCTTTTGATGGAAATTAATTCCGACCAGTACGACACCCATGTCCAAATTTAATACGACCGCAAAGGGTTAAAACATGAACTGACCTTAAAATACTGGAGAACATTTAATAAGAAGAAATTGGCTTCACCTTAAGAACATTTAAGAGGTGAAAGGGAAAACCTCAGAGAATGCCCAGTGACAAAGCCAGGCCCCCTCCCGGGCTAGGGAAGAGGCCCCCAGGGATGGCCTGACACCACGTGCAGATTCCTCCTTGCGCAGGAGTGCACTAAGCCATCCCCAGGACAGCTGCCAGCCTTGCAGCACTCGCCAAATTCAGGGTGACATCCATGGTTCTCAAACTTGTCCACAACAATTAGTGACCTGAACACTATCACTAAAACAGGGCTCCTGATGGCATGGCGCGGGGGCACGTGGCGTGGTGCATGCCGGCCCCCGGACATAGCTCTACCACAGGGCTGTGCAACCACTGAACCAGGATGGGAGGAACAGGGAGGAACACCAGATTGTCCCTAACCAGCCCAGGCCTAGCAGCTCAGTTGTGTAGCCAAGGCTGTGGGTTTGACCCCTGGTCAGGGCACATATAAAAACCAACCAATGAATGCATACATAAGTGGGACAACAACAAAAGACTGCCCTATCCCTAAGGCTCCAGGAGAGCCTAAAATTGCCCCTTTCTCACCCGAAACAAAACTGGACCCACCAAACTCGGACCTACTGCACAACAAGACCAGTCTATGTGTGTGAGACCAAGGTGGCCACCGAACTCAAACCCACTGCGCATTAGCATCCACCTGTGAACTGGACTGGGCCTGGACCAGGGCTCCCACACGGGAAAATGGGTCAGAATCACCTGGAGGGCAAGTTCCCGGTGATACTGCTGCTGCTAGTCTAGGGCTGGTCCAGGAGACACACTGGGCTGAGAATGACAAGGGGGATGACCCCCTCCAAGTCCTCCAAGCTCCGGCACAAGTGGGAGAGCAAAACACAGCACAGAAACGACTGAGGTGCAAAATGGAACAGAATGAAGCAATCTGATAGGAGTTTGGAAAATGAGCAAAGGCAGAAAGACCTGTGTGCTGCATACAACTGGGGGCAGGGTCAGAGGTCCTGGGGTCAAGGTGGGGGGATGGTAAAAGGGTGGAGATTATAGGGAGAAGCCAGTGTGTCCTCTTACTGCCTCTCCTCTCAGACACTGGGAGTGAGGGTTTGCCAGCCCCCCATGTTGACCACATCCATCTGTTCATCCCTGGGCCCTGCAGCCTCTGGCTTCCAAGGGCTGGCCCTGAACTCCTGAGCCAGGACAGTGACCCCTCATTAGTCCCTAAGGGGGAGCATCAGCTCCAGCAATGAGTGCACCTCCTTCCTCTGCACCCAAAGAGCTACCACTCTCTCCCAAGGACAGAAACGTCTCTCCACCGGCCCCAAGGGGCACCTGATCTCCCCGGGCCAGGCCTTTCATCCTGGTCACCATCTCTGTCCCAGCCCTTCACCAAAAGCAACAGGAACTGAAGTGCTTGCAATCAGTCAGTGCTTTTAACATTTTTATATGCGTCTCTTACAGATCCAACTCAGTCACCTAATTGTAATTCTCTTAAGCTGGTTAATTTGTAACCAAAACTGTGTTTTCACCCTGGCCCACATGCTCAGTGGTTAGAGCGTCGGCCAGAGCACGGAAGGGTCGCAGGTTCATTCCTGGCCGCGGTCAGGAGTGTTCAGGAGGCAACCAATCAATGTGACTCCCTCACAGGGGTGTTTGTCTCTTTCTCCCCTCCCTTCCCCTCTCTGAAAATCAATGGAGAAAATATGCTGGGGTAAAGATTACAAAAAAAAAAAGTGTGTGTTCTCTTCTAGTCTACAAGTAGCCCCAACTATTGAATATGATACTCTAATATTCTACACCTGCCCTTGGCTTTCACCTTACCCAAAAAGCACAAGCAGAATGCACTTGTAAAATGCTTAAACAACAAATTTATAACCACCCTGAAGTGAACGAACTTCCATCTAAGTCCCAGGTACTAAGACACTCAACTTTAAAAAATTAAACATTGCAAAAGTATCTTTCAACAAAAGGTCAAACTACACACAAGTATGATACAGCAGGGACACCAAACTTCGGGCATGTAGAAAGGCTTCCTTAAATCAACAAGCTACCACCAGGATTCACAAGGGAAAGCCCGCTGAGTCACACATCATCTGCTCCTCCTGAGAGGCCTGTGCCCCCAGCTGCCCGAAGCGCAGGGAGCAGGGAGGTATCTACGGTGAGAAATGGCAGGGAGCCCCACAAAGAATAGGCAGAATCAACCTGTAAAGTTACTCCACATAATGAGCAGGCCCATCTATCTATCTATATACCTATATATATAAAAGGCTAATAAGCAAAGTGTCCCCTCCTGCATTCCAAGGGAGACTGGGAGTTCCATAGCTCGCTATGACCTGTGCTGACCACCAGGGGGTGGCGCAGAACGAAGGAAGGCCCGGATTGCCCGCCAGGACTAGGGACCCTACCTGTGCATGAATTTTGTGCACCAGGCCTCTAGTTTCTTATTAAAACAAAAAAACTTGTAACTGTGCGGGTCGGGGACAGCCTGTCTAGGGCAGGAGGAGGGTTAACAGAGAACAAAGCAGAAAACATTCACTCAGCGCACATACAGTTAGGAACTGCCTGAATTGTTTTCCAATAAAAATGTTCTTCTGGAGGGGCGTTCACACCCCTGGGGAGGGCTTTTTCTTTTTAAATGTCAGAGCCCACACCTGTAAGTGCCTGACCAGCACCGAGAACTCCGCACACGCAGTATCCTGTAGCGAGGTCTCAACCAAACCTGGGTTCAAGGTACGAAAACCAAGACCGAAGCTGGCAACTCTCAGTCCCCGCGGGGAGCAAGCCGGACAGCAGGGGGCCGAGGGCCGTCCACACCCGACGCCTCTCACAGGGCAGTTTTCAATACGTGGCTGGACCCACAGAAACTTCCGGACAAAAGCCGCTTTCCTGGCAGCCCCAGCCTCGGAAATACCGGAGGTGGATCCAACCAGGTGGGAACACCGACCCTGTGGAGCTGGGCCCGCCCCGGGAGCGGTTTTCTGCGAGGCCAACTCTGTCCGCAGGTTAGAGAAAGCGCCCAGCGCCCAGCGCCCACCGCGAGGCGGACCCAGGCGGTCCCTACGCGCCCGGGAGAACAGTTCCCACGGGGGCGGGGCGGGGCGGGGCGCGGTGCACGTGACCCGGGCGGCCAATCGCGGCCCGCGCCGGGTAAGGGGCGTGTCCACAGAACAAAGGGCAGTGGGAAAGGGAGGACCGCTGCACTCCAGCGCAGAAGGGACCCTCCCTGACAAAGGGGTGCCCGTCCGCCGAGGAAAGGGGGCGGCGGCGGGGCCGTGACAGTGGAGAAGGCCGCAGACGGAGGGGTGCGGGAGGTAAGAGGGTGACTGCCTGCCCAGGAAAAGGGGTGACAGTGGGGTGGGGCATGACAGCGAGAGACCACGCAGAGGTGACAGGGAAAATGCCCATGGAGGGGAGGGTGTGACAGCAGAGGAGACTGACCGCCCGCCAATGAAAGTAAGTGGCAACAAGAGAAGGGGTCACCAGAGAAGAGATGAGCGCAGGAGGAAGGGTAACTAACTGCCTGTCAAGGAAAAGGGATGACAGTAGGGGGGCCCATGGAGACTGAGACGAAGAGGGGGGCTCCCAGGAGGTGACGGCGGGAGTGGGGGATGACATCAAGGGAGGGCACCACTGGGAGGTGGGTGATAGTGAGAGGGGGAGTGTGACTGCCCGCCAAAGAACAAGAGTGACAGTGGGGGTGTGACAGCCAGGGAGGGGCCCCTGGAGGAGGGTGATGGCAGGTGTGTCAATCCTCCTGCAGGCCTCACCCCTTTCTGGCTCGGCCCCATGTTGCCCCCAGCAAGTGTCAAGAACAACGTTAGATGCTTCTGTCACCTGACAGAAGGGTTGGCTGTAGGGTCTTTGTTCTTTGATACATAGTCATGTTTTAAAATAATAGGTTGACAGTACAAATGCTCAAAATAGAAATTTCAAGAACCAATGAACTGAAATAAAAAGGAAACAGATACTACCTGTCCTTGCTCTGAAAGGTAGTATCTATTTACAAATCCATGGCAACCTTTTGTGGACCAGAATATGTAATTCCACAGGACAAACTCCAGGGTATTCCATTTGTAGGTGACAGGAAAGTCCCTCTCCCAGAGAATGAGTAAAACGAGCAGTGACTGCTAAGGAGAGGGCCCCTGGGGAGATGTCCGGCTGTCAAACTGATCCTGAAGAGCTGAAGCAAGTCATCTGCTCACGAGAAGTTACAAACATCTTTAATAAGACACATGTGACTCTCTTACTGTGCACAGATGTACACAGGATGTATCCAAAACAGAAAGTGCCAAACAAGCCTCTTGGTCCTGTTTCTCAATGATAACCGTATACCATTTAGACTACACTAATATTTTTATTTTAATAATATTTTATACTTTTATAATGAACAATTGCATATCACTTGATTACTATTTGCGCCCAGCTTAAAATGACCAGCTGCAGGTAGATGTTCACTGCAGAACTCTCATCTCAAAAGAATTGGACCCCATCCCCAGCAGTGGGACTGAATCAACATCAAGACATCCAGACTCTGGGACCCAAGACAGCTATTAAAATATGCTTTCTTTTCACGTATTAAAAGCACCACCAATGAATAGTGTCGCTTAATCCCGATACGGGACTCTAGGATGGGGTCAGACATGCCAGGAGACTGGATCCCCAAACCACGGTCAAGCAGCAGGGCGACTCAGGACCCCAGATCCAGAGAGGTGACAGACATGACCACGGGAATTGGGGGACTGATACCAGGCCTCGGCTAGACAAAAACATCTCTCTTCTGAAGAGTCATCTGCAGAAAACATCGGCTCAAGAACCATACAAAAAGGCACTTTTCAAACTTCACAGAAGTAGAGCAATCCTAACCGTGGTGGAGGAGTCCACATGATTTCAACAGGCTTCAAGCTGCCTTAACAATTCCATGGGATTAGATGGTGTTCAACGAAACACCTTTCAGTAACTGAATAAAGTTTATAAAATGACCACAGATTAAAAATGGACTTCGTGGCCTAAGCATTCTGGAAAATGAAGGAAAACAGATTCATCACACCAGACTCTGTGTGTGGGGGAGTGAAAACTGTCTTCATAACTGAATCATCTCCCTTCAGAGGATCAGGGGATAGAGCCTGAAGACCTCCCCAAATTAGATCCCCTTCCAGACAGAAGCTGAACAAGCTGCTCTTTTCAGAGGATCGGAGGGCACAGTGATGCCACCCCACCTCCTGGCAGGAATGGATGTCCCCCAGCCCCATCAATCAGCCCACAGGAAAAAAGCAAAACCCACTGCTGCCTACCAAGCTGTCTATGAATATACAAGCTGACTGTACTTTTCCTGTTTTCCCATTCTATACACAGGGTGGGGCAAAAGTAGGCTTACAGTAGTTCATAATGCAAGAAGAATCTGTTATTTCACGCACTCACAACTATAAACTTGGTGTTCAAAACACCATTAGGAAACGTGTAAAAAAAAAGTCAACCCAAACAAAATCTCAAGTTCCTAAACTTTAAAAGTGCTGCATAAATGACAGCCTGCAAATAAAATTGCTTAAAAAAAAACAACTAAACATGTAAACAGCAAAAAAGGGAACATTCCAGATACATTTGCATAGTGTGAGTATACGTTCTAACTAACGCTCTCGTTATAAACACAATGGACAACTACAAAAATGGTCCTAAACCTAAAAGCTGTACCTCCTTTGGGCTGGTTCTAATATAAGAAATTTGGAGAACTGTAGCAATCAGAAGTGGGAAGTGAAGCAAATTCGGTTTGAATCATGCAAGGTTTATTCCGTGAGACACACAGTTCTTCCCACACTGGCCTAAAGATAGGAAAATCCTCCCCACCGCCCCCCACCAAACCAGTCCTGGTCATCGGAAAAACTTCAGAGAAAAGAAAGGATCCCCTGTACAGGCGTGCCAGATGATGAAAATAACCAGGGGTCCGCCCGTCCCCAGCCCCACCCCACCCCCTGCAAGGCCAGGTCCAGGGGCAGAGCAGCTGGTGCTGCCCCCTGAAGGCCAGCACTCCCCTCCGCCCCCCCTCCCGTCCCCCCCCCCCGCCCCCCCAGCCCAACTCACTCGTCGCCGTCGGGGCACACGCCACTGGCCTCGTCGTACTTGGAGCAGTACACGTCTGGGCTGTAGTTGAAGGTGCCGTCGCGCCTGCGGAGCGGTCTGCGCCGACGCTGATTTAGGAAATGCCAATGGAAACAGGTAAATGGCCTGTGCTGGGCGCACTTGTGCTGCACAAACAGGGAGCACTGCTCTGTCCTAAACTCCTTTAGATACCTAAAAAGACAAACAGTGTTGCGGGTCGCCTCCGCCGCCGCCGCCGCCGCCAGCAGGCAGCAGGAGACTCGTGGGTTGGGGCAGGGACGAGGGTTGGCCTGACCCGTGGGCCCAAGGCAACGCGACCCCAGGTGCGGCCCCCATTTCGAGTCCAGATGGCCCCAGGCTGCCGCCCTCCCCCATCGTGAGCCGAGGCGCGTTTCCCGGATCTCAGGCGCGATCCCCCAGAACCCACGCACAGCCCCCCATTCCGACCACAGGCGCGTCGATGCAACTCCAGGCGCGCCCCGGCCCACAAGCCCAGGTGCCATTTCCGACCTCAGATGCAGCCCCCCATCCCGGACCCCAGGTGCAGCCCCTCACTCCGCGTCCAGATGACCGCCCCCGCCCCCCTCGTCCCCAGCACAGGCGCATTCCTCCGATCCCGGCCAGGGTTCACCGATTGCAGGCACGACCCTCAACCCCAGGCATGGGCCCTCCAGGCACAGCCCACCCCCATCCCCATCCCCATCCCCATCCCAATGCGCGACTGCCACTCGGGCTCCAGATGATCCCAGACGGCCGCCTGCCCGCTCCAGGGCCAGGAGCGTTTCCCAGACCTCAGGTGTCATCCTCCAGACCCCATGCATTTACCCGCCATCCCGACCACAGCCACGACTGCCCACTTTCAGGCACGACACCGAGACTCCAGGTGAGCCGGACCCCAAAGCCCAGGTGACGTCTCCGACCCCAGGCAGAGGCAACCGCAGCCCAGATGGCCGCCCTCCCCGCCCAGGCACGGTCCCACATCCCGGCTCCCAGGCGCAGTCTCCGCGCCCCTCCCGGACCGCAGGCTCTGTTCCCCGACCTCCAAGCAGAGGCGCGTGGACCCCGGACCCCCGGGCGTTCCCCAGCTACCAAGCCCCGGTGCCACCTGGACCCTAGGCACCGACTCCGACCTCAGGCAGTGGCAGCCCGAGTCGGATGGTGATCCACCCGCCCGGAGTCCAGGCGCCACTCCGGCGGAGGCCGGGCGAGGCGCACACCCGGGATGGCGCGGGGGGCGGGGGACGGGGGCGGCACCGGGCCCCAGGCCGCACCGGGCGGTGGCACCCAGGCCCAGGAGCGCGGGGGCACCGGCTGGGAGCGCACGGGGCCGCTCCCGACCCGCTCCCGTCCCCGCCGCGGCGGCCGAGGCACTGACCTGTAGTGGGTCGGCTTCTCCGTCTGCGGGGGGGACCCGCTCAGCGCCGCCGCCGCCGCTTTCGAAACAGACGGCATTTTCAGTCAAAACAATGCAGCGCGCATGCGCCGCGCGGGCCCGCCCCCGCCCCTCGGGATCTTCCCCCACGCGGAGCCCACCGGCGCCCCCGGCCCCGCGGCCACGCCCACCCGGCCGCCCGGGCGCCGCCTGGGCTGGCGCCTCTCGGGGAGGGGCAGCTCCGCCAGCGCCCAGCGGCCAGCTGCCATCTCCAGGCGACCCTCGCGGACCCTAGACCAGGCCCCGCCGGGGACACACCCCGGACATGGGCCGCTACCACTCCCGCATCCCCCGTGCATAGCGTTTCCCCCACCCCCGCGGGCGCCCGTGGTCCAACTGCACACCCATCCTGCACTCGCATAGCGCTCCTCTGCCCACTGCTGCCCTGAGCATTCTGCCCGCCCGGTGCGACCGTGAGCTGGGCTCCAGGGGATGGAGCCAACAGGTCCTCGGGATTTAGACAACCTACACAGGCTGCTCGGTCACACTTCACTCACTCACTGACTCTGATGCCATGCTGGGTGCTGAGGCTGGAAGAATGGGTCCAACTGCTTAGGGCTGGATGTGGGAGAGATGGGGAGACATAGGGCATGTTGCTCGTGGGAACGGAGTTTCTTTTAGGGAGTCCGAACATGTCCTAAAATTAGATTGTGGTGATGGGTGCCCCCTGTGAATATACTAAATATCTTTAATAGGATATTTAAATGGGTGAGTTAAGCTGATTTTTAAAGAAGAATCCAAAAGACACATGGACACCAACAGGGTGGGAACTCAGGGAAGCAGGCAGCAGCCGCCCCAGCTCAGCTGACCCTGGAGTAAGAACCAGGGTGTGCATTTCAGGACACAACCCAGGCCCCAGAGTACATTATTCTGTAAACATTTTTTAAAATGTTCAACTTCTCGCCAGGCATGGCTCAGAGGTTGAGCATCCATCTACGAACCACGAGGTTACGGTTCAATTCCTGGTCAGGGCACATGCCCGGGTTGTGGGCTCGATCCCCAGTATGGGGCATACAGGAGGCAGCTGATCAATGATTCTCTCTCATCACTGATGTTTATATCTCTCCCTTCCTCTCTGAAATTAAAAAAAAAAATGTTCAACTTCTCTAGTAATTTAAAGAAATGCAAATGAAAACAAGGCAAGAGTCCCGGAGTGGGCGGAACGGCATTCTGCAGTGTTGGGGGCCTGCGACCAGACAAGCGCAGCACAGCTGGGAGGACAAACAGGCGCTGAACTTCACAGAAAATGATGTTCCATGTCTAGGAACTGACCTAAAATCAGATTCAGATAAAGATCATTATCAGTCACTCAGCAAACACTTGAGAGCGCCTAACAGAACAGTAATGGTGACATGGTTAAGTTCAAGGGCTATGCCATGATTTAACAACAATGCTCCTATTGACATGAAAAATGCTCCTGTTTAGGTTAAAAACAAAGCAAGGTATAACAGTTCCATATATTTGTTCTCAAGTATGTAAGTTATTTTTTGAACTACAAGTATTACAGTAAAATAAAAGCTATCATTTGCTGGTGGGGTAAATGATTATCTTCTTATGTTCATTTTCCAAATGAATTATTACCTTTACAAACATTACATTTAAACCTGGGAAATGGCAAAAAATCAATATGGTATTTTCTAAGAAAATCAAGGAGAATGAAGCAGAGGACAGGACTCATTCATTTGTTGGAGGAATGAAGAGATCTTGAAGGCTGCTAGTAAGTGGGGAAAGAAAAAGAAGTCTAGAATAATTTCAAGGTCCCTAGCTTGGAGGAATACATAACAAAGAAACAGGTTTGGGAAGAGATGAATTCCACTTTGCACCTAAGCTGTTTGAGGAACCTTTGAAGTCCAATACTGATGTATAGAGAGCCACTTTGGAGCTCAAAAAATGAAGTTGGCTCAATTTAAAAATTAGTGGTTGGGCATTGTCCCATACACTGAAAGGTTACTGGTTTGATTCCCAGTCAGGGTACCAAGAAAGAAAAATTTAAAAAATCTGGGGATCTTCACTGTAGAGGTGGGAGTAAAAGTGCCTACTGTTCCTTCTTACCCATGAGATGTCTTCCTTGAAGAGATCAGAGAATTGTGCAAGGCTGTGAAGACCCAGTGTAATTTTCTGTGCTTCCAAAGACTTTTTTTACCTTTTAATATATATTTTTTGATTTCAGAGTGGGAGAGGGAGATAGAAACATCGATGAGAATCATCGATTGGCTGCCTCCTGCATGCCCCCTACTGGCCATATGCCCTGACCCGGAATTGAACTGTAACCGCTTGGTTCATAGCTCCACGCTCAACCAGTCATGCTGGCTGGGCCCAAAGACCATTCTTAAATGGCTGGGGGAGTACCTAGACATATAACCCTTCATTGTAAATTTAGAAGTGTTTTACTTTTTCGGGGGGTTGGGGTTGAGGGAAATGCACAGCACTTCCGAAATTGCTCAGCTGCTTAAAAGATGTGAGGCCATTTAGTTAACCTCCTCTTCCTCGGACTTTTTTTTTTTTTTTTTTAATATATTTTATTGATTTTTTAAAGAGAGGAAGGGAGAGAGATAGAGAGTTAGAAACATCGATGAGAGAGAAACATCGATCAGCTGCCTCCTGCACACCCCCTACTGGGGATGTGCCCGCAACCCAGGTACATGCCCTTGACCGGAATCGAACCTGGGACCCTTCAGTCTGCAGGCCGACGTTCTATCCACTGAGCCAAACCGGTTTCAGCCTCGGATTTTCTTTAAAACAATTTTCTCCTCCTTCTGCCCAACAATTTCTCATCTCATGAATCACTGCAACTGCTTCTGTTATAGCATGCTTACACTAGTCCTCTCCCGCTCAAATCCTCATCGGGTGCTTATCTCGGGAAGCGAATGTGCCAAGCACCCTGGGAAGAAGAAAAGCTACAGCCAGTGGGGAGTAAGATGAGCACACTACAAAAACTGCTAAATAATGAAAGGATTTCAGTAACAGTTCACCTGTCTGCCTACTCTGCTGCCAGCCCTTTGCCAAATCCAGGTATGGGAGGGTCTGCCTACACTTGCCAGCGAGCCTGGGGTTCTCCTTTAGCTCATGACAAAACCCGTAACAGCCTTCACCGATAGCCGCCCTGGAGGCACTCAGGATCTGTTGCATGTGGCATGATGTGTTTTCTCTTCCTTTTGCCCAACAAAGTTAGTGTCTAGCTTCCAGATCAAACACATTGCTTTTCTCATATGGTTTACTTTTTCTTTTATTGGAGAAAAAGATCGATTTGTTGTCCCACTTATTTATGCATAGATTGTTGCATGTGCCCTGAACAGGGATTGAACTTAACCTACAACCTCGGTGTAGTGGGATGCCGATCTAACCAACTGAGTGACCTGGCCAGGGCTGAGTCACTTTTAATTAACATAAAAAAATTTTCTCATTAGTTCTGACATTTTTTTTTTTCCTGCAAGAGCTAGTAAGAGTAAATTAAGGGTTTGAGTGTGAATGCCTGTTGCTCAAACGAGAGTTCACAACTGTCAGGCCAATGTGGCTCAGTGGTTGAGGGTCAACCTATGAATCAGGTCACCCTTGGATTCCTGGTCAGGGCACATGCCCCAGTTTCGGCCTTGATCCCCAGCAGGAGGCAGCCAATCAATGATTCTCTCTCATAATTGATGTTTCTCTCTCTTCCTTCTTCTTCCTCTCTGAAATGAATACATAATTAATTTAAAAAAAAAAAAAAAAGAGGCCCTGGCCAGTGTGGCTCCATGCTGGAACATCTGCCCAAGGACCAAAGGGTCTCAGGTTTGATTCCCGGTCAAGGGCTCATACCTGGGTTGCAGGTTTGTTCCTCAGCCCTGGTCGGGGCATGTGCAGGAGGCAATCAATTGATGTGTCTCTCTTACATCAATATTTCTCTCTCCTCACCTCCCTCCCTCCCACTCTAAAAATTAATTTTTAAAAATATCCTCTGGTAAGGATTAACAACAACAAAAAAAGAGTTCATAACCACAGTAGGCCAGAGGAAGGACATCTTAGTTCTTTGTTCCCACTAGGGATTAACAATGTAACTTGAGCTGATTAGGTCAATCTTTCCAAACCTTGGATTCTCCATCTTTTGTTGTTGTCATTAATCCTCACCCAAGGATATTTTTCCATTGATTTTTTAGAGAGAGTGGAAAGGAGTGAGACAGAGAGAAACAAGGATTGGTTGCCTCTCGCATGCACGCTGACCAGGGCTGAGGATCAAGCTTGCAACCGTAGTATGTGCCCTTGACCAAAATCAAACCTGGGATCCTTCAGTCTAAGGGCTGATGCTCTATCCACTGAGCCAAAACTAGGACTCTCCATCTTTAAAAACATGCACCTACTGCCCTCGCCGGTGTGGTTCAGTTGGTTGGAGTGCCGTCCTATAAACCAAAAGGTCGAGGGCTCAATTCCTGGTCAAGGCACATAACTGGGGTTATGGGTTCGATCCCCAGTCAGGGTGCATACAAGAGGCAACTGGTTAATGCTTCTCTCTCTCTCCCCCTTCCTCTCTCTAAAATCAATAAACATATCCTCAGGTGAGGATTACAATGAAAGAAAAAAGCACATACTTGTATGAGTCCCACCTCCCTGACAAGCATAATTTACCAAGGTGTGCCAGGCACTTAGAGAACTTCAGCAAAGGCCTTGTGAGAAACCCATATACTCATACAGCCTTTAAACTTCCTCGTGAAGGAAACCTCCAATTAACTTCAGCAGCATATACTAGTACATGCCACGGTGAAACCTTTCACTAGAAGTTTCCGTAAATAAGATCTTCCTTTTATGCATCTTGTATTTCAGAATTAAGCAGGATTCCTAAGTAGTACTTGAAAAACATAATTTAGGTACCTCAAATATTGTAATTTGTCAAAAGAAAAATTCATCGGTTTTATTTTATTCAGAAAGTTGTTGCCTTGATAAAAAAGAAGAAGAAGGAAGAAGGAAGAAAGAAGAAGGAAGAAGAAGAAGAAGAAAAACCCACAAAGGAGCCCTGCCAGTGTGGCTCAGCGTTGAGTAACCCAGGAGCAAAGAGGTCACCAGGACTGAGGTCAAGGCACATGCCAGTTTACGGCTCAATCCCCAGTAGGGGGCGTGCACGGGGCAGCCATCCATGATTCTCTCTCTCATCATTGACTTCTCTCTCTCTCCCTTCTTCTCTCTAAAATCAATTTAAAAAGAAGGAATTGAAAAAGGACTAAAAGACTCCCTTTGTTTAATGAGATGCAAAAGGGGGGGCTAGCTTAATTCCACATTAGCTAATTAATATTTATCAATGTGTTAGTTTGTAAAACTAACATCAATTTATACATACCACAATACATTGTAAAATAAAAAGCTTAACTCGTCTGAGTTATTCTGTCTCAAAAGCAAACTAGATTACACTGGATTACAAGTGTCACCAGACTTGCTTTGGAAACATAATGTTGAACAAAATCACAAATCCAAAACCTTTCATATGGATCTAAAAAAAGTCTTTTGTGCATATTCGTTGGGCATCAAAGTATCAGGCCAAGAACTGGGTCCCGTCTGCTGACATTCTGCTCTCTCCTCCCCCGAGGGTCAGTGTGGCCAGGCGCGCCATCCAACCCTTCAGCCTGGGGACGCACAGAACCAGACAGAAACTATCAAACGCGACGTCAGACCTAAGGGCCGCTGCCTGGTCCCTCGCTGTCTGCCCCCGCGGGCGCCTCTTTAAGTTCTCTCTCCATAGGCAGCGGGAGTGCCAGGCTCCTCGGAGGGATCGCTGAGCTCCGGCTCCTCTTCCTCCAATACCTGTTTCAACCAGCGGTCCGTGCTGGTCTCGTCCCTGACGACGCACCAAATGAGCAGAATCATGAGGGACAGGCTTATGGGCAAGACCCTCCACCAGGGTCGCTGCTGCTCCTTTCCCAGGGAGTGCTCCACCGTCCAACGGGACGGGCTGGCTTTGCTGGTGGAAAACGGAATGGGGCGGTCAGGATCGTCCTCTTCCTCGCCCTTGGCTGCGGACTGGGCCTGATCCCGGCCACCGGGCGGCGGATGCAGGCTTCGGGAAGCCCAGCGCACGAGCCTCAGCGCCCGGGCAGCCCTGGAAAAAAAAGAGCAGTGAGCTTGCCGCACGCTGCGCCCGTCCTCCGCCCCGCCGAGATCGAACAGAGCTCACCCAGCCGCCGGCGCACACAGCACACAGCTCATCACGACCTCGGCTCTGCGTCGCGCGCCGCGCACGTCAGTTCCGTCGCGCGAAACCGGAAACCAGACGCAGTTCCAGGTCTCCACTCACGACTACAGAACGTGGGACCACTCGCGCAACGGAACTGACGCAAAGTCTCTCGGCGGCCACTTCCGTCGCAGGTCGGCTCGAGGAGCCGCGAGGGAATGATGGGAAATGTAGTTTTCTACCGGCCCGAAGAGGTGGTAGCCTGCGGGTTCCTAACCTGCGGTGCAGGGATTGAGGCCAGCCGGCGGAGCGGGGTACTGGCGTCTTATTCCGACAAACGGGTTCCCTAGCGGGCAGAACCGCCCCAGATTGGCGCCCTGAGCCTGCACCCCTCGCGCTGTGCTGGCGTAGTCCCTGGACGCTTCCTGGCTGCCTTGCGACGCCCCAGTTGGCTCTCCTCGTGGGACTTTGAGTCACAGGAGTCATCTTGTTCCCTCGATTAGTGTTCCCCACTAGGATCGAGTTCCGTGAGCACATAGCCTGCCCGTGGGTTCCCCCCTGGCAGTGAGCACCCCTGCGCCCTGGGACCGCAGGCATCTGCACCCAAAGCTGCTCAGGTCCCAGGGCTGGCCAAACCGCTCTGCAAGACAAGCTTTACCGCGCAAGGCCAGGATTCCCTAACCCTACGCAGCAGGGCACACCTAGAATCATAGAAGCCATCTATCTTGCACTTGGACACATCCTCCTCCAGCCCAACGGAATCACGTTGCACGAGATAGCACTAATCCTTTGAGGCTGCAGTGTGCTCCGGTTCACCTGGAGTCAGGCTGAGAGGGTGTCCTGCGGGGATCCCAGGGTTTCTGCTCTACCTGGTACCCCAGTTGGCTTCTTGGGAAAGTTGCTGGAGTATTCTACCCTCAAGGCAAACTGGCCCTGGCTCTGTCTGAGCCATCCTGTCTGAAGACCACATAGGGAGGGAGGTACAGGCATCATCACAGACTCTGTGGGGATGTGTGTGTGTGGGGGTGGGGGTGGGGGTGGGGGGCGGATGATGGGGGTAACTTAGTGACAAAAATCAGGTCAGGAGGCCACCTTGTGGACTGTAATGTGCTGCCTCCCTAGCTCAGCCTCTTTGCCTCTGGAGCCCCCTCACCTGCACCTTTTTTCTGGCAGAAGCACCAGACTCAAGACCAGTTTTGCACCCTCAGGAACTCTCCAGACATTAGAGCAAGGGTGGCGGGCTAGAGGTGTCCTGAACTCAGCAACATCTGGGAATGTTCCCCACCCCAGGAAACCTAGCTCCAGATGCTTGGCAGCAGTTCAGCTCCCCACCTAGGAGTTCAAAGTTGCTGTGTCAACAGACGCATCTGTGTACCCAGATCCTCCTCATTGGGCCCCACTCCACCATTTCCACCCCAGAACCCCGCCCAGAATCACTGCCCAACCAAATGGCCCACAGGGACTCCCAGGAGCACCCACTGTGGGTGGTAGGAGGACAGGGCAGGAAGTGGGAGGAGGGGCCAGAATCTTTCTGGAGGAGGTGGAGATCAAAGAGCCCTGCAGTTAGGTGTGGAGTTGCTGATTAGGCTGATGCAGCCACCTGGTTGGAATGCTTTAGGGCAGTGGCTCTCAACCTTCCTAATGCCGCGACCCTTTAATACAGTTCCTCATGTTGTGGTGACCCCCAATTTCATTGTTACAAATTGAACATAATTAAAGCATAGTGATTAATCACAAAAACAATATGTAATTATATATGTGTTTTCTGATGGCCTTAGGCGACCCCTGTGAAAGGGTCGTTCGACCCCCAAAGGGGTCAAGACCCACAGGTTGGCGACCCACAGGTTGAGAACCGCTGCTTTAGGGCATCAGGGCACAAGCTGCACTGGGACAGCAAGTGGAGGCAGAGCCGGGAGGCCAGGACAGGCACTCAGGCTTCACTCTGAGGGCCCACTAAGCGCGTCTCAGTCTCGATGACTGCCCCGGATGGGTGACGGAAAGAAGACATCTTGCATGGGTGACTGAACCCCTCCAGCTTCTGTTTCATCAGCTGTAAAATGTCACGCCTCCTTAGCAGGCTGCTGCTAGGACTGCTTCTGTGCCTGGGATGCCCTTGGTGGACCCCAGGACAGCTGTTATGATTAATAACGGAACAGCATAGAAATGTCCTATCCTGAGGCAGTGGAGGGAATTCTTGTTGTGCCCAGATTTCAAGATCCCCAAGAAAACCACACCAGGGAGCCAGCCAGTCCAATGCAAAAGCAGAGGGTCCTTTATTGAGCTAGCTCGACTCCCCCTCCTGGCCGACGCAGCGACCGGAAGCAGAGTGAAACCGCCATGAGAGAAACAGGGTTTTAATAGGGGGTGGAGTGAGGGGAGGGGAGCTGACTGTGGGCCCTGCCAATTGGCCAGGCACCAGTCGGGTCTTCTTACACAGGATGTGGTCATCTCTATGGCGTGCACGTCCCTTGATTGTCATTGGTTAGTTTAAAGAAATCCCGGGCGTGGCCAGCAGGGGCCTGGGCTTCCGGGAAGAAGGTACTCTCCTGAGCACATGGCGGCTGCCCCAACATGGAGGGTACGGGGCAAGATGGAGGGCATAGCCCTCGCCCTTTCAATTCTTACCGCCACTGGCTCCTGGGGCGCTCTGAGGCCAGGGTCTGGAAGGAGCAGCTCATGGCCATAACAAGGAATGAGCAAACCCGGGTGTCCGGATGACCCGTCCTTTGTCCCAAGCTCCTGCTGCGCCTTGGTCTCTGTTGTAGGTAAAGGCCTGAGCAAAGAACATAGCTTTGTGGAGTCTGAAGAGGATGGCAGCCCCTGGCCCCCATGGGGTGCCTGGTGCTCAACAGGTCTGCTGTTGGACATAAACTGTCAGAGGACATCAGCATGAGACCAGGCCACGCCATGACTGTGATGGCTCCACATGAAACACACCCTCTTGTAATCACATCTGAACACAAACAAGGACACAGCCCAAACCTCAAAAAGGAACAAGCACCTGTTCTGGCTAAAGGAGGGAAGGCTGTCCTTTACCAGCCATGGGGGAGCCTTTCCTCCCCTGCCCTCCTTCTGATAAGATATATTAAGACTAGAGGCCCGATGCACGAAATTCGCGCAAGAGTAGGCCTTCCTTACCCCGGATGCAGGCACCGGTTTCCCTCTGGCACCCAGGACCCAGGCTTCTCTCACAGACCTGGCTTCATCTGGAAGGTTGTCCGGAAGGATGTCTGGCCTGATTAGCATATTACCCTTTTATTATTATAGATGCTGTACTAGAGGGCTGGGTGGAGGTGGGCGAAGGTGGGGGAAGAAATGGGGACATCTGTAATAGTGTCAAAATAAAAATAAATTGGCCCTAGCTGGTTTGGCTCAGTGAATAGGGCATCAACCTGCGGACTGAAGTCCTGGTTTTGATTCTAGTCAAGAGCACATGCCTGGGTTGCGGGCTGGATCCCCAGTAGGGGGCATGCAGGAGGCAGCCAATCAATGATCCTCTCTTATCATTGATGTTTCTATCTCTCTTTCCCTCTCCCTCCCTCTCTGAAATCAATAAATATATTAAAGTAAATAACTAAATAAAAGTAAAACCAAGAATAAAATATGCTGTACTGGGCCGAATGGTGTCCCTCACAAATTCACATCCACCCAGAACCTTAGCACGTGACCTTATTTGGAAACAGCGTCTTTGCAAATGTAATTTGTTAAAATGAGGTCATAGGGGACAGGGTGAGCCCTAAGCCCCATGACGGGTGTCCTTATAAGAAGAGGAGAGAAGACCCTGAGCACACAGGGGAGGAGGACGTGTGAAGAGCCAGAGGCCAAGGGGTGCCCGGGATTGCCAGCAGCACCAGACGCTCAGACAAAGGCCTGAGGAGACTCCCCTGGAGCCTTCAAAGGAAGTACTGGTGTGTCCCTGCTCACACCTTGGCTTTGGGTTTCTGGCCCCCAGAACTGTGAGAAGACAACTTTTCTGTTGTTTTAAGGCATCCAGTTGGTGGTCCTTAGTTAGGGCAGCCCCAGGAAACTGAGGCAGGCACCCATTCAGAGAGCCGCCTGCTTCCTGACAGTGTGTAACCCAGAGCAGAGCCTCTCACCCAGCCCTGGCCTGAACCCACAGCCCTTCCTAACTCCCTTCTACCGAGACATCCGTGTCCCCGGGGGCACATTCTCCTGGCTGCAAGCAGATAAACTCACCTTGTCCAGCCACAGGTGTGCTCCGGCGGGGGGCAGTGACAGCCCCAACTACTATGGTGCACTGGACCCTTCGATGCCGTGGGGCCCACAGTGGGCAAAGCCACAACCAGATGGATCGAGGGCCTCCTGTGTCTCTGGGGCCCTCCCATCGTCCCCCCACCCCTGGCCCCAGCAAGCCCAGCCGAGCACTGGGTGACAGGTACCTGGTACGGCCAGCCCTGCCTGCTCTTGGTCATGGTCCCCCTCCCCGCCTCCCAGGGACATAAGCTAACACCTCAGCCTTCATTATCTCAAAGCACACAGAGAAACCTCGCAGGAGGCCTAATGTCCCACTAATGGGCAGGAAGGCTGCAGCCCTTGTGTGCCCAGTGCCGGGAATAATTCATCGTAGCGCCACTTGAGAGCTGACATATTGGAGCTATTGATTTTCCCTGGGACGATCGATACGGGATGCGTGGAGACGGGCAGGCCCACCGCCTTTGGAAGGGCAGAGCCTTTCTCCTGGGGACTGAGGCCTGACAACAGGTGGGGGCTGGTGGGGACAGGATGGGCACAGACCTCCGAAAGGCCCAACGCTGCCCCAAATGGGAAGCTGGCTGGGAGCAGATGCTGGGACATATGCTCGGGCTCTGGGCCTGGCAGTCAGAATGCCTGTTCCCCAGCCCCACTCTAGGGGCCCGGTGGGCGGCAGGGGGCTGGGGGACACACATGCCACTTAACCTGGCTGGCCACCCAACATGGGCTGGACATGTGTAGGAAACTGGGTCCCTCTGCCCATCCAGGGTCCCCTCAGGGTGTACCCCAACCCAGCCTCACCAGTAACAAAAGCAAGTCCACCTGCCAGACCCCTGCGTCCATCATGAACCTGGCCTAGGGGCAAGGAAGGGGATACTTCTCTGACGCCTATTGAGGCCCCAGATCTGCTTCTTTAAATCCTCTCACATCTGCCCCCCCCCACTCTTAACCCCTCAGACTCTGCCTTGTGGCTCCATCACTGATGGCTGGCACGGTCGTACCCCTGCCCCGGTCTCTGGCCTCAGGCGTCTCCTGTCCAGATGTCCTGCCCACACACCTGTGTGCGCTGGTCCCCCGCCCCGCTCCAGAAGTCTGTGTCTTAGGCTGGGTTCCCTCCTTGGTCTCTGGCCAGCAGAGACAAGCACTGGGTGATGCCAGCAGAGAACAGGGGCCACTGTCTGTTGACGGTATTCCCATGGCTGGTGAGAGCGGACTCCTCCTCCCTGGGCTGCTTAAGGGACCCAAAGCTGCTGCCGAGACTCCTCTGAGCAGGGGCCTGGGGCAGAGGCCAGGATGGGAAAGGAGTCCTGAGGAGGTGCAGCCGCACGGAGGAAGGGGCAGGCCCGGGGCTGACCACCGTGGGCCCCCTCCCCATGAGAGCCCCGACCTCAGATCTGGTTTCCGTGACCGGGAAGAGCTGGTGCCTGGGCTCCCCTGGGGCTGGGAGGAAGGTCCAGACCCCCCAGCTGGGCCCTGAGGTCCTGCGGCCGCCCAGCCCACTGTCCAGCGGTGCTGCCGCCTGGGAGCTCCCTTCTGCTGCTGAAACCAAGGAGCACAAGCCGAGCGGTTGACGACACGGGTTTGTGACCGGGCGTGGAAATGGGCTTCCCCGGCCGAAATCAAGGTCTGCAGGGCTGCGCTGCGGAGGCGCCAGCGGAGAATCAGTTCCTTTCGCTTTCGATTCTAGAGGCCGCGCCATTCCTTGGCTCGCGGCAACCTTCCGCCTCCAAAGCCAGCAGGGACTGCTCCTGTGCTCACCTCCCCTCCTCTCACTCGGACCGCTGGCCTCCCTTTGATAGGGACCCAGTATCCCTCCTCGTCACGGTCCTTCCTCAGCCACCTCTGCAGGTTCCTTTGCCATGTGAGGTGACATGGCCGAAGCTGCTGGGGCTTAGGGCCCGGACGTCCTTGGGGTCCATCATGCAGTCGACCACAGGGGTGCCCGCTCCTCGAGGTCTGGGTCCTTGCAGGCTGTCCCGTCTGCAGGACCCCTTTCCTGCAGTTCGGCCAGATGAGTTCCTGCTCCCATCAGCACCCGAAAACCGCCTCCTCTGGCCAATTGGGGGGGGGAACCTTCTTGAGGGCAGGGTGGCATCTCATCTTCCTCAGTGCCCCCAGCACCCAGCCCATGCCTGGCACGGAGGAGGCCTGGAGGCCAGAAGCGCGGGCCTGACACTGGCCCCTCCTGACCAGCAGCAGGGGGCACTGTGGCTACAGCCTGGGCAGCTGCTGGCCTGAGGGCAGCGATTTTCAACAGGTTTCATTTCATGACACACATAAACGAATTAGGGAAGTTCTGTGGCACGCCAAAAGATACGCTTGTGGCCCATCTGACAAAAGAAAAGACCCGCTTTACACCGGACGGCTGTTGTATTGGCTGTTGTCGTCTTTTCACTTGACAATCTAAGGGAGCAGGGGTCAGTGCTCCTGACTGAACAGTCGGGTATTGCATGTGTAAAAAATTCTTGTGTCGCGACAGTGTGCTAGGTGGCACACCGGGTGAAAATTGCTGCCCTGGGGTAGGGCAGGTAACAGTGGGCAGCTCCCTGGGCCAGCAGGAGGCAGAGCAGGACCTGGGCAGAGAGAGCCCAGGGGCCCCAGCAGCCCCAGCACCACCTGGGACCCCACCCAAGGCCTCCTGCAGATCCTGGCTGACAGCTGGGCAGAGAGAGCCTGGGGCAGGGCCCCCTCACAGGCAGGATCTGGACAACAGTGTCATCAGACCACGGAGTCTCGGAGAACTGCGGCTACGACGGAGGTCAGTCTCCAGGGGACTGAGGTCCAAACACGGACTGGACCCATGCAGCAGATCCTCGCCAGACACCCCCACCTGAGGCCGGCTTCACCCCAGGCCTGCTGAAGGGCGCGTGATGACCAGTTGTATCCATAGGCCTTAGGGAGGCCTGGCCTGTCACACACCCCTCCTTTCTCCCTGAAGCCTTTCCCTGGGCCTGCGGTGGCCCTGCCTCCCCCCACCCTGGTCCTACTCCAGGCAAACAACATCCGCAGCTTCAAAGACCCACGCATGGCAGGTCACCAACTTGGCCCGGGCAGGACCTGTTCCTGGGGTGGCACCGCACGCCTACATGTGACCCTCCAGATGCCTGAAAAGTGACTGGCAGCAATCAGCAGGGCAGACCCCCCCTCGACCCCCGTTTGCAGGGAAGTCCTGGATATCACTGGTGGGATGGCGTCATCTCCTCCTGAAGGGGGTGGGGCCTGGGGCTGAAGGGCAAGGACTCAGGGAGAGGTGGGGTGGCATCCGACACCCTCCCATCCCCTTGGATGGGTGGCCCCCACTTTGGGGAGTAACAGTGGGGCCCAGGGGTGGGACACATGCCAAGCTGGGAGGGGCTGCTGTTCTGCCCTCAGAACCTGGACCACAAGCGGTGGTGGCTTTGGGAGCCACAGTGGATGGGATGCTGGGGTCCTCCCAGCCAGCACCGCAGGGGCTGGTTCAGGGCAGCAAGGCTCTTGGCAGTGGCCACAATGATGGGTGGGGGTGGGGGGTACATGGTCACAATGTACCCCAAACTCAAGTCCCCCTGGACATCAGAATGTGACCTGATGTGGAAATCGGGCCTTTGCATTTATGATCAAGTGAAGAGGCGTTCAGGCTGGAGTAGGGTGGGCCTGACCCAGTGGTGGTGCCCCTGTAAGAATAGGGAGCATGGACACGGGCACTGGCATGGGGACAGCCGAGTGACCAGGGAATGCCAGGGATCGCGCAGTGACACCAGAGCCCAGGAGAGAGGTGTGGCCGGTTCCCGACCAGAGCCTTAGAGAGGAGCCAGCCCCGAAAACCCTGGGTTTTTAAAATTGGTTTTAGAGAGAGAGGACGGGGGAAAGACCAATTTGTTGTTCCACTTATTTATGCATTGCTGGGCTGATTCTTTTTTTGTGTGTTAATCCTCACGCGAAGATATTTTTCCGTTGATTTTTAGAGAGAGTGGGGGCAGGGGGAAGAGAGAGAGAGGGAGAAACATTTATGTGAGAGAGATGCATGGATTGCAGAGATTGAGCCTGCAGTTGAGATACGTGCCCTTGATCGGAATCGAACCCGGGATCCTTCAGTCCTCAGGCTGACGCCTTATCCACTGAGCCAAACCGGGTAGGGCAGCTGATTCTTACATGTGCCCTGGCCAGGGATCGAACCTGAAATCTTGGGGTATTGGGACGATGCGCTAACCAACTGAGCTACCCAGCTAGGGTCCGAAGAGACTCTGGACTTTAGAGGTCTGGCCTGCAGACTGGGAGAATCCCTCTCTGTTCTCAGCTGCTGCTTGTGGCGATGGTTACGGCGGCCTCAGGACACAATGCAGCACCACAGGGCAGAGGGGCTGGGGCCTCCAGGACATGGGAGGTTGGCAGGGGGCAGACCCTCGGGGTCCTGCTCCTGGTTGTAACACATTAGGGAGGTGTAGCAAGTACGCCCTGCAGGCAAGCTCCACAGGCTGGGAGGGGGTACACCCCGGCCCCCCCCCCAGAGGAAGGTGTGGGAGCCAAAAAAGGAAGCAGAGAAGGGAGGTGCTGTCTCCGCCTGGACCCTGGGGAGGAAGCCCTGGGGGAGGAGCAGGGGTTCAATGGCAGCTCTGGGGTGAGTGAGGTGGCAGGAGAGGGCGAGCAGGGGCTCCAGGGGCCGTGACAGCATGAGCCCCCCACCTGGGCCCAGTGGTGGTCCCCGGCCTTCCTCCCTCGGCCTGCTCAGGTGCGCTGCTGGCCAGAGCCCCGCGCACCCAGAGCGCCGCACAAGCAGGATGTCCTCTAGAGAAGGCTACTCCAGAAGTCAAAATAGCATGAAATTTAATTTTCCGCCTATTTGACAAGGCTCGGTCGGGGCCCCAATCAGCGGTGGAGATAAGGGTCCTCGGCCGGGTGTGAGCCAGCTGGGTGCGCAGCAAACACTCTACGGTCCCCAGGCAGGCCGAGGCTCCCCCTGGCTGGGCCCTGGTTGCTGGGCGCTAAAGCAAACGGATTCTATTTGCCCAGTCTGCGATGACAATGCAGTCCCCAAATATTTGCCAGCCTGGCCGGCAGCAGAGCAGCTATAAATGCTTGAGCCCAGGTGCAGGTGGGCCTGCCCCGCAGATTGCAGGCCTCACAGGTAAGAGCAGCGCCGGGCAGCAGGCGGGAGGCTAGGGGGTCTCCCTCCGGGAAGGCTGTGGGCCCTTCTGACCAGGTGGCCTTTGGGGGCCACCTACCCACTGTGGGGGTCACCAGCAGGGTTGCACAGGGTCAGGCCATCTAGGCTGGGACATGGGGCGGGGGTACTGTCCTAGCTCCACATGAGCAGCCACCCCACAGCTGGGGCCACTAGATGCCCCCACTAAAGGGCAGAGGGACCCAGCCCTGAACCAGATGGGAGCACGGCATGGCCAGCAGGCTGCAGGGAGGGGAGGCCGTGCCCCCCAGGTCCGCCTGACTCCCCGTGATGCCTGTGGACTCACCCGGCCCCCAGGGAGGCGATTTCTG
The DNA here is from genome assembly GCF_014108235.1 of Myotis myotis. Taxonomy (NCBI): domain Eukaryota; kingdom Metazoa; phylum Chordata; class Mammalia; order Chiroptera; family Vespertilionidae; genus Myotis; species Myotis myotis. The sequence goes on along the minus strand of NW_023416357.1, from coordinate 102,930,422 downwards.
ACAATCTAGGAGCCCCTTCTCCTGCTCTCCACATCACAGTCCCTTCCGTCCTTCCTTCTCTCCCGGGTTCACTCATCGGCTTCCCAACTGCAGGGGGCAGGCCAACAGGCCCCTGGTGGAGGAGGCTTTGCATTCAGAACCAGCCCCCAGCCCCCTGCTTGGCTGCAGGTCAAGGGGAGAGCCAGAGGCACCCCTGACAGTCTCCTCCTCAAGCCCCCGCCCGATCCTCCCAGCCCCATCCTCCCCGCCCCATCCTCCCAGCCCCATCCTCCCAGCCCCAGCCAAGAGGAGGCCACCGGCCCCTTTCGCCTCCTGCTGACCCGCCGCACCATGGAGCATTGTTTCATTCACCCCTGGCTCCCAGAAGGGAACAAATGAAAGCCTGGCACTGTGACTGCTCTTATTAGAATTAGATGGGACGGCAGAAATGGGGGTGGGAGAAGCCCCCTGAGGATGCCAAGCCCAGTCCCCTGGCTCAGTGTGGGCATCTCAGGGATGGTGGGATGCTCCCAACCCAACACTCCTGTGAGGGGGCAGACACCACCTCCGTGAGCCATAGCAACCTCAGGAACCATAGCAACCCCATCCTGGGGCAAGGGCTCTGCCCTCCAAGGCCCCAAACCCACTCTCACCCCAGTGCCTGGACGCCTGCTGCCCACCTCCCCTGCTTCTCTCTTCTGTGACTTCTCTCCCCAAGTCGACTGTTCCATGGCACCACCCTGCCATCTACCCCCCACCCCCACCCCCACTGACCACCCTTCAGGATGCGCTGCTCACAGGACCTGACCATCCACAGGCCGCTGGCTGTTCTAACCCCCTCGGCCTGCACTCTGCAGGCTCCCCCCACCCTGCTCCCACCACGCCCACTGCCATGGTGCCCTGCCCCATCTCTCCCAAATCTCACCCACTTCTGAGCTCAGCACCCTCTCCAAGAACCGGTGGCCCTAGTGCCCAGTTCCACCAGGGGCTGCAGGCCCTGACTGATAACCTGCCCCCTCTCCACCCCCCTCCCCGCAGGCACCCGCTGCCCGGAGGTCCCCGAAGCTCCAACGTGGAGGACATGGCTGCAGGCGTGATCCAGCCTCTCTGTGACTTCCAGCTGCCCCTGCCCTCCCTTCGGCCCTTCCTGCCCCCAGACCCAGAGCCCCCGGACACTTCGGAGGAGGAGGAGGAGGAGGAGGAGGAGGAGGAGGAGGAGGAGGAGGAGGAGGAGGAGGTAGGGGAGGAAGACGAAGAGGATCTGGAGGGTGAGGGGCCAGGGGCCCACAGCCCAGCCCCCCACAGCTCAGGTTGGGCCATAGTTGCCCCAGAAGAGGCCCCTCCAGGTCCGAGCAGCCCCGAGATGCCACTGCAGCTGCTGCGGTTCTCTGAGCTCATCAGCGGCGACATCCAGAGGTACTTTGGCCGAAAGGACGGGGGGCAGGACCCAGACGCCTGTGACATCTACGCCGATGGCCACCCCGCCAGCAGCTCAGCCAGGGAGCTTTACTATGCAGACCTGGTGCACCTGGCCCAGGGAGGGTCCCCCAATGATGACAAGGCTGCTGAGCCTGGGGTCCACTCTCCCAGGGGTCCCCAGGGGCAGGTGCATGAGACAGGCCTTGGCGGAGAAAGGGTGCAGCCGCTGGGGCCCCTGGCCGAGTTGTTTGACTATGGACTACGGCAGTTCTCAGTGCCCAGGGTGTCCGCCAGCCACCGGCTGAGGCTGGAGCAGAAGTACGGCCACATCAGACCCATGACGCAGAGGAAGCTGCCCCCCTCCTTCTGGAAGGAGCCGGCGCCCAGCCCCCTGGGCCTGCTGCACCCCGGTACTCCCGACTTCAGTGACCTGCTGGCTAGCTGGTCAGTGGAGGCCGGCCCAGAGCTGCCAGGCAGGGGCACCCAGGCCCTGGAGGGGGTGCAGCTGGCCGAGGCCCAGTGAGCTGTGGCAGCGGGTGTCTGGAATCTCCAGCTCTGGGCTGTCCTGGGAGGGACTGTGGGGCCCTTGAAGATGGGTGGCCCTGGTAGCCACCAGGAGGACAAACCAGTTTAGGTGGGGACTTTCCAGGCCCAGGAAGAGGGCCAGGGCTCATCTGGGACCTGGAGCTGCCACCACCAGAGGCCACCAGGGCAGGGATGGCAGGGGCTGAAGGCTGCGGCACCCGACCCGGCCACCCTGGCCTCCAGCCCTTGGAGCTCTGCCCACAGGAGGGAGGACAGGACAGAAGCTGTGGCCACTCAGAGGCTGTGGGCTCAGGGGGTCTAGACACTGTGCCCAACCAGCCCAGCCCCGAGATTCCCCAGGCGAACGCGCCCACTGCCCACCCACTGGCCGGTCCCAGGTGGCCCCTCCTCAAGCCCCGAAGCAGGTGGCAGGGCCAGCTGCCCAGAGGAGCCACGTTTTCTTGGCAAGGCAGGAGGAGGGTGCTGCTGAGTGCACGAGCAGATACTGTTTGCTCCCCGGATTAGGGCGGGAAGAGCCGCTTCTCTGGTGGGCACCTGGCAGGTGTGGAGGGCATGGGTGACAGACACAGGTCCTGAGGCTGGGGTGGTGGTGGGGGAGGGGCAACCAGGAGTGGCTGTGGATCTCCGGCCCAGGAACACGGCGGGGGCTGGGCTCCCCTAGGCTTGGGCAGGAGAAGGGCATCCTGGGAGTCTGGGGACAGACAGGCTTCAGGGATGGAGCCTCTTGGCCACTCCCACCGCCTGGGTCTCCTGACCCCCTGGAGGGAATGCCAGGCCCTGACATACAGGAGTGGCATGTTTATTTCTGGAAAAGGGGCAAGATGGGGAGCTGGTGGGCAGGCTCCTGGCCAAGGGACCTCTCCAAGACTGTCCGTGGCCTCCACTTGGCGACCTGGTTCATGAGGACCGCCTTCCACTGCAGCCACCTGCCCGGAGACATGGCTCAGGGCTCACGGGCCTCGGGGCCTCCCCACCCCTGAACCTAGACCCCGAGGCAGCTCCCCACTGCTCACCTCACTGCCTGATACACGCCCCAGCGGTTCACGGGGACCAGCTCGCCAGAGGCCACATTCTTGATGAACTGCTGTCTCACCAGGGACACGAGGACCTTCCTGCTGTCCAGCGTCAGGGCCCATGGGCCCTCCAGGCACTCCTTCAGCGTGGCCATCTCCTCCGTGCGCTGGGGGCAGGGGCAGGGGCGGCCTGAGCAGAGCTGAGGTGGGAATGAGGGATGGGACCGAGGGGGGCCTGCAGGCAGGATTATCTTCCTCTGGGCAAACCAGGGCCTTATCTGCCTGGAAACGGTGCTCAGGCCAGACATGCAGACAGACAGACAGATGGCGGGGAAGACTGAAGACAGAGGGTGGGCAGGCTGGGAGGGGCCAGGGGAGCTGGTGGCCGGGCTCTGCACAGAAAGCAGCCCACCCTCTGGCCTGGGACCCCGGAGCCAGCCCAGGCCGCTTCTCACCATCTTGATTTGCGAATTAAACTTGAGGTTCTGGATGGTCTTGTTGTCCTGGATGCTGTTTTCCAATTTTATTATTTGGTTCTGAAACTAAATACTGCCCCTCATTCGTGGACATGGAAGCAGCCCCCCCCCCCCCCCAAGAGCAGGACCTGGCCCCTTGGTGGGATCGGGGGCATTATAGCCCCGCGATGGGGGGGGGGGGGGACAGCTAGGGCTCAGGGCGCTCCTTTCACTGCGATTGCCGATGCCCCAGCGTGTGGGGCTCCAACAGTGCCTCCACTTGGAACTTCCAGAGTCTAAGGCGGGGAGTCCCCCAGCAGGACATCCGTGAACCTCCCTGGGGACCCTCCACAGGGGGCTGCCCCCCTCTTCTTAGCGTGACGGGCACTGGGGCCCGAGAGGGTACCGTGGCCAGCTTGCCCTGGATCTCGGCAATCTTCCGCCCGGGGTTGCCCTCCCTGAGCAGCTGCACGGAGGACAGCAGAGCAGCCAGCTCCTGCCGCATGGCCTCAACCTCGAACTCTCTGTGGGTACGGGAGGCCAAGGCTGCCAGGCTCGGGGGAGCGCTCTAGGGTGAGGGGCAAGGTGAGTAGAGGGAGGATACCCTGGGCAGAGTAAGGGGCGTTCTGCTCTGCCACACCCCTCTAGTGGGGGTTGGAGTGACAGAGGGAAAGATTCGGGAATCCATGCAGGCTGCCCCCAAGCCAGGGCTGGGAGGGGTTAGGGCTGCCACATGCTGGGAGCTCAGGTAGGAGCACCTGAGAGAAGGCTTGTTGGTGCAGCAAGTGGTTCTGAGACAGCTGTGCCCTCCCGGCCACTCTCTGGCGGTCAACCCAGTGGAGTTCCCTCCCCTTCCCAGGTGCGGTCCTGCCAGACTTGCTCTGGGAGCGGAGCCTCACCTGGCCTTGCCCTCAGCAGAGATCTTGAGGTCCGAGTCACTCTTGTGCAGGATGCACCTGTCAGAGACAGCTTCTATCTGAAACGGAGCAGAGGCTGCGGCGGGCTGGCGACTAAGGGTGGGCACGCAGGGGAGGGGCGGTCCGACCCCAGCCCTCACCCACCTGCCGAGGCAGGCTGTCCACTGTCTCCCGCACCTCCCTCAGGTAAGCCTGGGCCTCCTTTCGACACCAGGCCAGGCCCTCCATCGATCTCCGCTCCGCACCTTCCCGCTCACTCTTTGCCTAGGACACAGACACCCGGTGAGGCCCGGAGTGTGGACAGGGAGGGTGGACAGACAGACTGGGCATGCCTCTGACTCTGAGCTCATGCACACAGGCCTCGCACAGGCCAGCCAGGCCAGCCACGCACCCTCCAGGCCTGGCTCAGCCCCTCCCCACCCCTGCTGCCCCCGGTGAGTCAGTGGGGATAAGGACAGAGAGAAAGACAGTCCTCCCACACTGCAGGAAGAGGAGGCGCAGGCAGGCCGGTGGGCGGCCTGCCCCACAACCAAAGGGTGTACATGTGTGCTCACAGCAGCGCCCTCCGTGTCACCAAAAAGGGCCAGTGCCCATCACTGACAAATGGGTAAACAGTTGTGGTCCATCATATGGTGGAACAGCACTCAGCCCCCAAAAGGACAAAAATGCTACAACACGAATGGACTTTAAAAAAGCCATCAGCAGGGCGGGGGGAAAAGGAGATATATGTAATACCCTTTGTAATACTTTAAGCAATAAAACAATTAAAAAAATAAAAAATAAAAATAAAAAAGCCATCAGCGAGGGAAGCAGACACAGAAGGTCACATAGTGTTTGACTCCATGTCTTCGAAGTGCCCAGAACAGGCCAATCCACAGAGACAGGAAGCAGATGGTGGGTGCCGGGGTCCGGGGGCGGGGCGGGAGTGACTGCTAGTGAGGACAGAGCCTCCTTTTGGGCTGATGAAAACCTTCTAAAAGTGATTGTGGTGGTGGCTGTACAACTCTGAATACATGAAAAACACACTGAATGACACACTTTAAAAGGGGGAAGTGTACGGTGTATGGATTAAACTTCAAAAAGGAGAAAAAAGAACCCAAGGGGCAGAGTTGCTGTGCTGGCCCCTGCATGGAGCCCGCTGTGTGGTCAGGCCTCTGGGCCCCTGAACGTCTCAGCAGCTGACCTGGGCTGCCTGCTCCGAGCAGGAGGGCTCTGGCCTCAGAGCCGCCCTCGGCCTCACAGACCGTCACTGGGGACTTTCGGGACCTGCCGGTCCGGCCTCCACCCTTAGGGAGCCAGAGCGGCGCCAGGACCCCAGCTGTCTAAGCTGCCTTTCCCCCAGACAGCCTCACCTCACACAGCTTCTGGGTCAGCGTCTTTTCCTGCAGGTCCAGCCTCCAGCTCAGGGCCAAGAAGTGGTCATTCAGGTCCCCCACCTGTCTGACCAGCTCGGCCACGGACGCTTCCAAGGCCTGCCTCTTCTCTTGGAGCTGTGGGAGGTCGGGCCGAGTGTGGGTGCTGGGCGGTGGGGGATCCCACAAGGAGACTGGACCCAGCGCCTGCAGCCCTCACCAGCTCCAGTGTGCTCTGCATCTCCTGCCGAGCTTCCTCGCTGGCCAGTTGCATGGCTTCCATGTTCTCCTGCAAGTAGGCAGCCAGCTCCCCAGCCTGGCTTTCCTCCAAGTGGCCCTTGGTGTCCCTGGGGGTTGGTGCCACTGAGAGAGACTGTCCCTCAGCGGAGGTTGGCCCGCCACTCAGAGCTGGGCCAGGGAGGGGAGCCTGGCTGCTGGCTCCAGAACCTTCCAAGAAACTCACTGGAGCAGAGGATGGGAGTGCCGTCACAGGGGCCACCAAAACAGGGCTGCGTCCATCGCTGCCACAATGAGTCCCCCCGTGAGGGGCAGGCTGAGGGTGCGTGGCTACTCTGCCAGGCACCCCACTGGGCCTGACACTGGGATCAGGAAGCTGGGGTCCAGGGAGAGGGGCCATTTCCATCCACCCAGCCTGACAACTCCCGCGTTCTCTGCCCGCTGCCCCGTTTGGATACCCACTGGGCCTTCTGCTCGGCCAGCAGGACGCGGTTCAGTGACACCTGGTTCTGGCGCACAAACTTGGTCAGCTGGACCACGGCCCTGTCCAGGCCCCGGCACTGCTCCAGGAGGTAGCACTCTTCCTGCTGTAGTGCAGAGGTGGCCTGAGACCTGGGCCCCCACCAGGTGCCCCGCCCGTGCCCAGCCCGAGCTGCCCACCTTGCACTGCCCCCGTAGGGCCTGCAAGCGCTCCTCAGCCAGCTCCTGGAGATTGCGCCACCTGCTTTCCAGCTCCTCCCGCAGGCTGCTCTCCACCTTCAGCCGTGTGCTCTCTGAGGCCTTCATTCTCTGCGGGAGACCCCGTCCACTGCTGTGAGCCAGGGAGCAGGGGGCACAGCAGAGCCCCGCCAGCTGCCAGCTCCCACCTTCTCCAGGGCCAGGAAGCTCTTCTGCAGGAAGCCACACAGCTTGGCCTCCCTCTTGAGGAAGCGAAGGCTCATCTCCTCACCCAGTTTGGTCACCTGGGCCTGTGGAGGGGGCACATGGGCACCGTGCTGCCACAGTGCTGGGCGCCCTCTTCCCACAGCTGCCCCCGCCCACCATGCCATCTCAGACTTGTTTTCTTGCCCAACCGTCTCCATCAGGGGGGCTCTGTGTGCTGTGTCCCTGGCTGTCCCTGAGCCTAGCAGAGCTGGGCCCGCCACACCCTCCTTAGGAAGAAAGGCAGGGGTCACATGTCCTCCCAGAGGGCCAGGCACAGGGTTGTGAGGGGTCTGCAGGCCAAGCTCATGTAGGTCTAGAACACACTTGGTGGCCACAGCAGTGACGATCGGAAGAAGGCATAGCAGCTACCACCAAACCAGACCCAGAGCTGGGAGCCTTAGGAAGGGAGGTCGAATGCATGTGCTGGTGCGCCCCAGCCCTGGCCAGCTTCCCTGCCTGTGCAGGGTGACCTGGAGCAGGACTGGGCAAATAATCTGTAAAGAGCCAGAGAGTAAATGTTTCAGGTTTATGGGCCACAGGGTCTATGTACAGCTCCTCAGCTCTGTGGTTCCAGTGCAAAAGCAGCCGTGGACAATAGTAAACGAATGGGAGTGGCTGTCTGCCGATAAAACTTTATTGACAAAACCAGGTATGGGCCATAGCTTGCAGACCCGGGCCCTAGAGTGGGCTGAGGGAAGAGGCAGGCATCCCACCAGGCGCCTGTCACGTTGGGAGTCCCTGGGGCCCAATGCCACCGGAGCCCCTGGCCAGTGGGCAGCAAGCAGCCACTTGAGGGAACCAGGCGGGAGGGAAACTCCCGAGCTGAGCAGCCGAGCTATGCGGGCAGCAGCTGGGGCCGCCCTGGTGTGCAGCGCAGTCCCTGGTCTCTATTTGCAGAGCGGAAGAGGCTGCCCCATCCCCTGACCCACCTCCTAGGCCCGTGGTCGGCAAACTGCGGCTCGTGGGCCACATGCGGCTCTTTGGCCCCTTGAGTGTGGCTCTTCCTAAGCCTTAGGAGCACCCTAATTAAGTTAATAACAACGTACCTACCTATATAGTTTAAGTTTAAAAAATTTGGCTCTCAAAAGAAATTTCAATCGTGGTACTGTTGATATTTGGCTCTGTTGACTAATGAGTTTGCCAACCACTGGCCCAGGCCACCCTACTCCCGCCTCCCGCTGGAGGGGGAACTGCAGCAGCCCAGGGGCCCGAGCACTGGGAGGTGCGTCTTCAGGAAGGTAAGCTCTGCGGTGCATGAGGGCAGCACCAAGGTTGAAAATGGCCGAGGGGCTTTGAGGTTGTTTCTTAATTTGGGTGCTGGTTGCACAGGAAGGGGAGGAGGAGCGGTGGCTGAGCTGGTGCTAACGACACTTTCTCTGATGAAGGTGCTCCATCTCAGCGCAGCCCCATCTGCAGCCACTGGCCACACGTGGCCGCTGAGCATTTAAAATTTGGTTCACATGATGGAGGAACTGAGTTTTAAATTGTCTAAAATGTTAACTAATTTCGCCCTGGACGGTTTGGCTCAGTGGCTAGAACGTCAGCCTGCGGACTGAAGGGTCTGGGGTTAGATTCCCATCAAGGGCACGTACCTTGGTTGCAGGCTCCTGGCCCTGGTAGGGGACATGTGGAAGGCAAATGTGTCTCTCTCACATCAGTGTTTCTCTCTGTCTCTCCCTCTCCCTCTCCCTTCCACTCTCTGTAAAAATCAATGGGAAAAATATCCTTGGGTGAGGATAAAAAAAAAAGTTAGCTAATTTCAATATACAGGGCCACCTGTGGCTAGTGGCCACTGTATTAGACAGCGTAGGACTTGGGGTCACCCCCCAAGTCTGATCACGTGGAGGGAACTAAAAAGATAGCTGGAGAGAGGGAGGAGCCTGTAAGGGGAAGGACACAGGCTGGGCTGGGCGTGTGGGGGTTTCCTCCAGACGGACCCTCTCTCTGGCAGCCTAGCTGCCTGCCCGCCCTGCCTGGTACCTGCAGCCTGGCCACCTCCTGGTCCACCTTCTGGCTGGCCTCCTCCTGGCTCCTTTTCAGGGCACTGCAGGCCACCTCCCGGTTCTGCTCCTCCTGTTCCAGCTTCCTGGCCAACTTGGTCAACCTAAGGGCACTGGCCAAAGGTCACAGCAACCCGGCCAGCCGGAGGGGCTAGCTGGGGAGCCACAGGGAAGCTGCCAGGGCCTTTCTCAGGCCAAAGCTGCACTGGGGGCCCTAGGCTGACCTTACAGGCCTGAGGAGCAGGAAGTGCATAGCTCACCTGAGCAAACACAAAGAGGGGGCAAGACGCTGGTGTTCCTGCAAGCACCGCCCTCCCCCTCCGCCCCCTGGCCCCCGACGTGGTGAGAGCTGGGCCCTGGTAGGGAGGGACCTGTGGGAAAGAGGATGGTTGGGGACCCAAGTTCAAGTCTCTTTTTCCCACAGAAGATCCACAAGGTGTCTGAGGCTCCCTGTCAACCGCAGCTTGGCACCGAGGGTATGTGAACACCTCCCTGCCTTGGTGACGCCCACATGGCCACACACAGCAGGTCCAGAACTAGCCCCTGGGGAGGGAGGCGAGAGGTGCCCACCTGAGGTTGGCCTCCTGCTTGGTGCCCTTCCGCTCTGAGTCCTGGAGTGCCTGCTTCCTCCTGATCTGGGTCAGGGCCTCCCGGACCTCCACCAACCTGGCACACAAGAGCCGCTTCTGCCTGGGGCCTGCCCGGCTACCCTCCTGGTGGCCAGGAGAAGCCCAGAGCAGGCTGGGCAGCCTTCAGGGGCTGGAAGTCCAGCCAAGGGCCCCAGCAGCAAGCTTCCCACCCCTTTCCCAGGCCTCTGTAGGCTGCCAAGGCTCACACAAACCCAGACCTTTTGAGTTCTGCCATGGGCATGTACTGCTTACCGGGGCAAGACAACTAACTGGGAAAACAAAACCCTGTGGCTGATGCTCTGAGGGGTCCGGCACCAGCCACTGCTCTCCCCAACCCCTTCCCTCCTGCTGAGACCGACACCACAAGCATGGGGATACCTCTTGTCCAGGGCCTGCATCTTGTTCTGGTTCTGGGGGCTGGGGAACTGCAAGGAGGAGGGTGTGGGCTGAGTGTAGGCCTGGGCCCTCACAGCCTGACCAGCACAGACACAGCCTGTGGGATTCTCTGGGCTCCCAGCCTGGGCAGCAGCATTGAGCTGGGCTCAGGGTCCAGGAGGCAGCTGCCCGACCCCTGGGAATGGGGGAGCCCGGCCTGTGGGTGGGGATGAGCTGCCTCCCAGCCGGTGGGTGTCTCACCTCCAGGGCCTCCTTTTCAGGGACCCAAGCTGCCTGTTGTAACTCCTGCTTCAGCTTCCTCAGCTCCGAGTCTTGCAGCTGCACACTGGCCTGCACCTGGCGCAGCTCTTGGAGAAGGCTCTGTGTGGCACGCTCACAGTTCTTGTGTCCCCGTAGGGACACCACCTCGGCCTGCAAGTCGGCCACCCTGGCCAGGACGAGGAGCAGGCCGAGTCGGCACACGTGCCTTGGGGCTGATGTGTGGCTCTCCCACTCTGCCCCCGCGGGGCTCACCATTGCTCCAGCTGCTTCCAGCGCTTGGGGGTGTCCTGCCCTGGGACGGAAGTGGTGGACGCCAGGCAGCTGGGCTCATACCTCTCTGAGATCTCCTCCAGACTCAGGAGCTCGGGGCTGGCCAGCCCTTCCTCCAGGAGGAGCCCCAGGTCCTCCAGGGTGATAGTGCTTAGCTGAGAGGGGGGCGAAGCCCCGGATGAGGAGTTGCAATCAGCCAGCTCTGCAAGAAGGCACCTTCGAGCTCGCCACTTGGCCTTCTGGGCTGGCAGGGATGCTGGTTCCTGGATGGAGCTTAGGATAACGGGCCCAGAATCAGTGCGACTGCCACGGAGTGTGCCTGGCCAGCTCACTGGGCTCCTTCTGCTGTCACACAGCCCGGCCCAGAGAGGGCTCGGCTCTCACTGCTCCACTACCGGAAACTCGGCCTCAGAGGTGCACTCCCTGCCTGAGGACACAGCACTGGGCAGCAGAAATGGCACAATGTCCTGCCTGACCAGGCCAGAGGGAGCCCCCAGGCTGTGAAGCTACCTGGGGATCACAGCCCTCTGCAGGCCCCACCCTGGACCATCCTCCTGGCTCTGACCCCAGTTGCACCTGGTTCACTGGACCCAGCTTCATCAGCAGCCACTGTTTTTGGCTTCGGCCACTGCCAAGAGGCCCTGGCCTAGCACCCTGTGGCCGTCCAGAGCTGGAAACCAGGGTGGTTGCAGGGGGAGAAGGGGAGTGGCTGGGGGAGGCAGGGAAGTCAGCCCTGGACCTTGGGGGGGACACATGAGGTGTGAAGGGATGAGCTCCAGTCCTCATATCTCACCTCCTTCCAAGACAATACCAAGGTAGGTAGGGCAGCGGGGCTCTTCTGGAACCTTTTCCTTACCAGAACTTCGTGAATTTCTGGCCCAACTGCCAATGGAACCTGAGCCCTCAACTCTCCTGTTCCTGCAAGGCCTCCCCAACTGCCTGTTTCTGGAAGGATATGAGGTGGCACCAGAGGTTAGGGCCAGGAGACCTCTGGCCTGGACAGGAGCGATGTCAAGGAGCAACTGCTGGCTCCATGGTCGTTAAACCAGAGCAGGAAGGCCGGGACCCCAGACGGACTGAACACAGCCAGTCCTGCAGCCAAGAAAACAGGCCCTGAAGGACTATCAAAGGAGACAGGGTGTTGCCATAGGTGTGGGCTACAGCGGGACATTAACTTTCTTAGCAGCCACAGTAAGGAAGTAGCCAGAGGGAGCCTGGCTGGCATGGCTGTGGTTGAGCATCTACCTCTGAAACAGGAGGTCACGGTTCAATTCCTGGTCAGGCACAAGCCCAGGTTGCGGGCTCGATCCCCAGTAGGAGGTGTGCAGGAGGCAGCTGATCAATGATTCTCTCTCATCATTGATGTTTCTATCTCTCCCTCTCCCTTCCTCTCTGAAATCAATAAAATGTTGTTTTTTTGTTGCTAAGAAAGAACATGACAGTTTTAAAATAGCAGTAGCAGGGTACTGCCTTTGATTCAAATATTTTAAGTTCTTGTTTTCTGTAACTGAGTGCTTGCTGTTCCTGAATATGCAAGAATAACTTTTACACCATTCCCACCCAACACTTGATTGGCTTTGCAGAAAATAAAGTTCTAAAAAATATATAAAATTCATTAAAAAAAGAAGTAGCCAGGTGGAGTGAACTTCAATAGTCCATTTAACCCAGTTCATCTAAATACCATTTCAACATGTACTCAACACAAAGTGAGTGACATGCTGTCCTCGCTTCCTCCCCACCGCGTGCGAAGGCTGGGGAAGGTTAGGTCTCACTTCAGGCCGGTGCACCAGCCCCTCTAGCCCCTCGTCCTCCCCATGTCACCTAGACCTGCCACTGAGGGCTGGCTGGGGCTTCCCTGGGACAAGAATGCTTGTCAACTTCTCCTCCAGGGGGAGCCACACCACACGCCTCGTGGCCAAGCAGGTCAGGTTGGAGACAGATGTGCTGAGCCGCCTGCTGACGGAAGGGCCTCTGGGTAGAAGCCCTCCCACCGGGCTCTGTAGCTGCCCAGGAACACTGCCCAGACATTCGAATGAGGATGCGTGGATGGTGCCCAAGGGTCCCCTCCTGAGGAAGTGTGAGGGCCCAGCTACACAACCCCCTGGTTTCCTGGCCTCTCATCTGTGTCTCCCTCCCAGTGACATCCTCTGGGGTGCTGCTCACCCGCATCACGCAGAGGGTCTCATCCCAGACTCCCCCACCCCATGGCCCTGGAATCCCGGGCTGCTAGACTGTGGTCCATGCTAAGCAGAAACAGGAAGCTGGCGCAGATTGTCTGGGTACAATTCCTTTATTTCTCCTGCTCAGACTTCCCACATTCAGATCTGCTCCCCCCACAGAGGACTCCCCACCAGGACTGGCCCCACCCCCTTGGAAGGGGCTAAAACCAAGGCGCAGCACCCACCAGCTCCCACTAAAGCATCTGAGTCACCTCATCAGAGACGGGTGGGGACTGGGGAATCACCTTTAAAAAACTTCCTCGGAGGGGAACAGCATCCCTGCTGCAGTCTCGGCAGCTCAGCCCAAAGCCCAGCGGCGTGGCCCAGAATCAGAGCCGCCCAGAACATGGCTCCTGGCCCACCCCAGCCCCCATGCTGAGAAGACCCGCCTTCCCAGCCTCGGTCCCAGTGGCAACAGCTATTCATCTGGACTCCAGCTCCAGAGAGCTTGGGTGGCATGTGTGACAGAACTCGGGTTCAGGCCCACGGGTGGTTCTCAGCTCTCCTCTGGCCAAGACTTCCTCACAGAGCCCATGGCCTCCCGAGTGCGGTTTCGGCCCAGGGCACACGCAGGAATCTGGAGAACAGCTGACTTCCTGACAGCCTGCTCCAGTCTGCTGCCCCAAGCCCTTGCCTTTGGTCCTTCGGCTGGGCCTTTGCCCAGGTAGGTCCCAGCTGCACAGGCCTATCACCTCACGGCCGCAGACTGGGCCGTGGGGACAAGGCCTGAGGCCTCCAGCTGGCAGTGTCCAGGCGGCGTGGTCTTTCTGGCCAGCACTGAGAGTCATGAGGAGCAGAGAAGCAGGATGGCCCCGCCCTGGGGGGCCTGCAGCACTCAAGTCCACAGGGCCCAGCCTGCTCGCTGTCTCACACACGTGAACACACCATGAACACACGCAAACACGCACTGAGATGCACACATGCACACGCGACCTCTCGCTGGCTCTGAGGAAGCGAGCATTTGCATGAATATCTGCTCCCTGAGGGCGAAGAAACAGGAGGATGGAGAGTGACATCCAAGGGGCTGAGGCAAGGGGGAGGGTGGGGAACATTGACAAGGTGCCCATCGATGGTCACGCTCACACACCACCTGGGCCATCCCGAGGTCTGAGGACAACAGATCTGCTGCCGCCCGAGGAGCGTGTTCAGGACCCCAGGTGAGGTGCCAGGGCCAGGGTCTCACGTTTGGGCCAATGAGAGCTCCTCCAGGCCCCCCTTCCCAAGCCGGTACCTGGCCAGATCTTTTCTGGTTACCAGCCCGACCACCTGTGGGAACAAAGCCAGGTCATAGGAATCCAGTGGCTCCACTCCTCCTCTGTGGAAGCATGTGGGGGGAGCAGCACAGTTTAGGGGAGACCCGGAGGTGGACATATGGCCAGTCTGGATCCTGGGCCTCAGAGTCTCCTGCAGAGAGCACCTGTGCACCTATGGCCAGGGCAGGCAGGCCAGCAGGAAAAGGGGCCCTCTGCCCTCCCTGGCTACTCACCTGATTGTGGTTGTCCACGACCACCAGATGTCTGAGGCCCAGGGCCCGGAACAGCTTGAACACCCGAGGGAGAGATGCCTCCTGCAATGTGGTCAGGGCCTCAGCTTGCCCACTGGCCCAGACTGGCTCCAGCCAAGAGCAGAGGCAGGACCCACCAAGCTCAGGGCTGGCCGTCTCCCATCACACCCGCCGTGACCAGGACATCAAGATGTGTCCTAAAGCACCCCTTCCCCCCATGCCAACCAGCCCTATCCCAGTCATGCTGCTGGTGTCTGGCTCTACAGCCATGCCCATCCCCCAATCTTTGTCCTGGGTGTAAGGACGGAGCTCTTCCCATTTCTCCATGGATTCCACCCCAGCCCTCCCTGGCAAGCCACTGAAGGCCACTCAAGACCCTGCAAGTGGGAATCAGGCACCTGGGGCACCGTATACGGGGAGGGGTTCATGAATTCAGAGAGGTCCATGGTGCACTCGCGCTCATCCTGGGACACATGGATGGACTGGATTGGGGGGAAGCGTGGGTAGGCATCCCGGAAGTCCTTCAGCCTCAGCCGCCGTTGTACCAGGCCCCTGTTGGACCGCTCAACAAACACCTGTGGGCAGCAGGTGACAGGCAGTGGGCAAGGCATGTCAGAACCCCAGCTCCCGGCCTGCATCTCCCACCACCCAGAGGTGCCGAGGAGCCTACCTTGTGCTTCAAGAGGACAATCAGCTGGGAGCGCAGGATCAGGCCCTGGAGCCGAGCTGACTGCAGGGAAGAGACAAATGGCCTTGTCTGCGAGCAGAGCCCAAGTCCTAGCACCTGCCTGCCTGGCTGAGGCCCTGCTGAAAGCTCAGAGGTGCGAACGGGAGGGCAGGCAGTGTCTGAGCAGCAGGTCCAGCACGTCTGCTCGGGGACCTTGGCTCTAGTCAGGCTCCCCGTCACACCCCCCATCAACGTATGGTCACAGTCGACGGGCACTGGCTTTGCCGAAGGCACAGGCTTGCTAACCCCCAAACACCTGGGAGGGGCAGGGGGACTCACAACGAAGAGCAAGGAACCAAGTGCCTGGGTTGCGGCATGTGCTGGGGGGAGATGCAGACCCGGCCCTGACAAAATTCATCCCAAACCTTTGGGAGTTGGGACTGGGTGGGCCACATGTGCTGTCAGGCCTCTCCTGACAACAGGCACAGCCACGGCTGACGGTGCGGCGTGGGGTATGAGCATGACACTGGGCCTGGCACTAACCTACCCACGGGGACAGCGCTCACACAGCTGTGGGACTCGGCTCCTTTCAGTTAGTGGACTTCCACCATAAACCCAGACAAGTCTCTATGTCCCTACAAACCAGCCCTGCCCATGCCCTGCTTGACAGGTACAGGGGAAGAGTATGGCTTCCCTGTGAGGGAGGGAGGCAGGACCTGGCCTGAGGCCATGGGCTCCTGTGGGACAGCAGCGGACCCAGGTCCACCCACCCAGGCCCTGTACCTGGGTATCGTCAGTGGACTCCACCACAGGGAACCCGTTGTGATTGGACGCCGTGTTGCTGAGCACATCCACGATGACGCCCACTTTCTCCCTCCTCCGCAGGCAGGTGACCGGCGTGCTCATCACCTCCCTGTGGGAGAGCACACACTCGTCCACTGTTGGCCACAGGGTCACAAACCATGTGTCCCTGGGGGTTCCTGAATGGTCTCTCTTCACAGCAGAAATGAAGTTCAACCGGCAGGAAGCTGCTGGACGCAGTAGCCACGAGAAGGGAAGTAGGAAGCCCGGAGGCCACAGAGCCCCGGTGCTGCCCTGGGAGAACTGCCCTGGGTGGTGCCTGCAGCCCCGACACCTGCAGAGCATCTCCCAGATGTTCGCACACAGGCGGGTGGCTTCCTTCCTGCTCCTGGCTGCCCACACCCACCCTGCCAGAGCGTCGGCACCACTCACTGTCCGCGACCTAAGTGTGGAGAGGAAGCCCCAGGCCTGCAGGCCATCAGCCTAAACCAAGACGGGGAGAGAGGTGATACCTGGCGGTGAGCGAGTGCGAGGTAACCGGGGCTTCCCAGTGCAGGAAGGGCACACTTTGCAGCTGGATGTGCATGTCGTACAGGCCCTGGGGAGGAGGGGACAGGCATCAGGCACAGTACTGACATGAGGGAGGGGTTCCAGGGTACAATGACCAGCTACCAAGGGGGGATTCAGGGAGAGCACTGTGCCTGTCTCTGAGGGAGGGGTCCAGGCACACTGTGCCTACCACCAACGTGGGGGATGTCTTTGCAGGGGCCCCCTTCCCTCCTCTGCTGCTACAGAGCCCAGTCCCCACATTCTCAGGCTCTGAGACCAGGGCATGGGGATGGGACCCACAATGAGGACTAGGCAGGCAGGCCTTTCCCACCAGCTGCACCTCAATGAAAATGTCTCCTACGATCTTGGCGGTCATCAGGACCAGCATGATAGGGAAGCCATAGGTCACATTGCTGGTGGCCTCCATCATGATAACTGTCAGGCTCAGCGTCATCCTCACGATCCCACCTGCCCAGGGAGGGAGAGGTGGGCTGGGGTGAGGTAGGGTGGTCTCGAGCCCCTGTAGGCCACTTCCACCCCGCCCCTCCCTGCCCACGTTCTCTGTGCAGGGCCCATCACCATCCATTCAGGAGGGCCCAGCTACACCCTGCAGGGAGTGGTCGATGACACTAAATTGAACACCCAGACTTCGAGCTCCATGAGGTACCTGCCCCTCCTGACCTTGGGTTGCCCACGTGGCAGACAGGACTCACCCAGTTGGGCAGCTGCTCCCATCAGGGCGTACTTGCCAGGGTCTGCCCAGATCTGTGGGGATGACACAGAGGTGGTGTTGGGGGTGGCACCCCCTGCTCAAACCCACCAAGATGCACGAGGCTGCCTGGGCTCAGCAATGTCACATCCAGGAGAGCTTATGCACATGTGCAAACAGCCTGCTCCTCCTTAGTAATACAAAGCCTGGAAATACCCACAGAGTGGCCCAATCCAGGACGCCCTGCACGAATCACGCCGTCGGCGTAAGCCGGAGAACTCGGCAGCACGAGACAGAAGGACACTCTGCGTATGGAGGAGGCAGAGCTACAGGTGCGTGCAGGGACAGAGGCCAGCACCATGTGTGCAGTGACTGTCATCTGCAGAAACGCCTGCACCGCACGACGAGGGAGTGCCAGGAGTGACAATCCAACACGTGCTACCAGATGAGCTCTGAAAACTGCACGCTCAGTGAGGGAAGCCAGACACAGATGGCACCTGGTGTGCACATAAAATTAAAATCAGGGTGTCCATGGTGGCAGGTGGAGAGGGAGGCCAGGGAGGCCGCGGGGCGCAGGGCAAGTCCTGTCACACACAGAGCCAGTCACCAGTGTCCGCAGCCTGGGCGCCCAATCCTTCCATGTCACCTTCGCTCACTGATAACCACTGAGTGTCTCCCCCCAACATTGTCTCTGGACCACACACATGGACGGCTACATTAATGGCATGTTCCTATCGAACAGCAGCAGCCAGAAAACTACGACCACGTAAAAGGACCAGAGGCTCTGAGGCGCTGACCACTGCACTGGGAGCCCACTGCCCTCACTCACAGTGGCCCCGAGGCTGGAGCACCAGAACTGCCCCTTCCCTCCAGCCCAGCTCTGGTCCTGAGTGCTTGTTGCATGGAGACCCCACTTACTGCGGCCCCGGTGAGGTAGGACAGTGAGATGCCGAAGAGCCGACCCCAGGCAGCCCCAATGAGCAGGGATGGGATGAAGACGCCAGCAGACACTGTCAGCCCATAGGTCCAGCAGGCCAGGAAAAAGTAGACGAGGGTGAAGAGGCCAAGGGTCATAGGGTTGTAGGAGCCTAGTAGAGAGAGGCTGGCCAGTCAGCACCTCCAGGTCATATCCTGACCCCTAGACACCCCCATGAGCCCCCGGAAGTGTCCCCATTTTCAGAGGCCAGAGCATGGGGTTTTGGGGCCTGGGTCCTTGGAGACAGGAGGATGGTTGCCCTGCCCGGGGACGGAGGGAGCCAGGGCAAGTGGGGCCCAGTGCAGCCAGCAGGACAGTGACCTGAGGCCAAGAAGGTGACCATTGAAATCGGTGTGCAAACAGCTGGCACCACAGGGGTCAGGAGAGAAGGCCACCAGCCACATTCCACACTAGGTAACTTCCAGAAACCCCAGAACAGCATGTCAGGAGGCCTGGTGCCAACTGCAGGCTTCACTCAGCACTTTCTAGAAAGGGCGTGGCCTTTCCCCACATGTAAATGCTTCTCTGTTAAATGTGTGGATTCCTGTCACGTGCATAAGGACCGGAAAAGTCCCAGCAGTCTTATTTGTGACAGAAAACCATCAGAGACAGCCTAAGGGTCCTAAGGGGCGAGATGACGCTAGAGCAGCACCAGGGAGTAGCACCATGGAAGAGTCTGACGCCATCTACTCTGGCTTCTGTGCCCAGTGTCGGTGGGCTGTTGCAGATCAGGCCCGAGGGGCAGGGCCCGTGGCGATGTGCATCTGACAGCGCTGAGCACGGGCACACACCTGGGGGGTCGTGGAAAAGGCCGACCACGCTCTTCTCCGGGGTGTTAAAGAAGGCGGCAGCCATGGAGTTGTACTCGCCATCTGCACAGAAGAGCTGCAAGGTTGGGAGAGAGGACGGGCCAGTGGAATGGGGCAGTCCTGCCCAGCATCAAGCGCCAACCACGTGGCAGGATGAGGTCGGGCTGCTGCCTCGGAGGGGAGGCAGGCTGCGTTTCTCGGGTCCATACCCACAGCCCCCACTTCTGAAGTCCTCCTCGTCCTTGTCAGGCCACATTCTGGGAGGAGGGCCGGGGAGACTCCAGCCCGAAAGAACACCAGCTTTCCCGACACCCAGCAGGCTGCCTGACCCTCTGAGGACACACCAGCCTGTGTTGTCCAGAACTCTGAGTTCCGCTGTGCCACCAGCTCTCCTGCCGGGACTGGGGAGCGAGTGCTCCTCCTCAGAGGCCTGCCCTGCCCCCTGCCTGGTGGCCCAACCTCCTACCTGGAGGGGGTAGGACACGGAGTTGCCTTGCAGGGGCTGGCAGTCCCGGGACGAGTAGATCAGCACAAAGGCGACAGTGGCTGTAACAGCGGCCACCAGCATGGCCTCAATCACCTGGAGGCAGGGCCGGTGGATGTACCTAGAGCAAACACTGGGATGGACCAGGCCTCTGGACACCTGGGCAGTTACCAAGGCAACCTGGGCCTGTGATAAGAGCTGATAGTACTAAGAGCTGATAATACAACACTAATTAGGGGGGTGATGCAGCACGTTTAGTCATCAACCTACCCAGACTCCTGCACGTCCTCAGATCATCTGGATGCTCTCCAACATCATTTAAGTTTTTGCAGAAGGAGGAAGTGCTTCCCCAAGCCCAGAACTCGCCTCCCCCGCCCCCCCGCCCCAAAGCTCCAGTAATGGCTCTCCAAATGGTAAGAGAAGCCGTGCCAGCTAACTATGCTCGGGCTCAAGATGGCCCTGGGCAGACCAGACTGAGGCCAGAAAGACCCTGACCCCAGGGCTGCTGGATCCACAGGCAGTGCCTCCCCTGCCAGGCCTCCCCTAGCCTTACCCCATCCATCCCCCAGCCCCATGCTGTCCCCTCACATACAAGCCATCACAGAGCAATGCACACTGGCAGGTGGCATTCCATGCGGCCCTGTGGGCACACGGCTCACAATGAGTCCATTTTCAAAGGCCCCAGGAGCCACAAATCAGGTTTCTCACCTAATTCGAAACATCGTCAGCCAGTAATTCAAGGCATTGAACACAGCCCCAAGAACACCACCTGCGGCCAGGAAGGAGTCCCGTGTAAGGACAGCTGGGCTGTCCAGCAGCAGAGGGACTGGGGGGAGGGGGGTCTGTGGAAATACCTGCGCTCCATCACCATGCTCTGATGGACAGACAGAGGGCCTTATTTCTGAAAGGCTTTGCCTTCCTTTCAGGGAAAAGGTTTTGAGGGTAATGGATGCTGTTGAGGGGCCAGTCCACTTTTTAGATGGGCTTCCCAATGGAGAAGCAGAGCTCTGGTTTCTTTATGGTGCGGGTTTCTCCCGAGGTGGCCCTGGAGGAGCCATTTCAAAGCGGGCCCTGACCCCACCACATGCTTTGTTCCCACTGGGGGCCGCCATCTCGAGTGATGGAGAAGTGTGGGGCCAGGTGGGTTGGTGTCCTTCTGGGGATGGCCCTTACCCACCACGCCCATGGCGATGAAGATGGGGATCTCGTGGATCGTGTACACCATCGTCTGTGCAAAGAGGAAGAGCAGATGTTCTGTGAGAAAATGTGTCATCAGTTTCTTGCCACTCAGACTTGACAGATGGGGAGGCAAGGGGGCAGGAAGGAGAGACCTAGGAACACGTCTAGTGACCCAAACAACCCAAGAGCTCCACTGTGTTCTTGTGCAAGGACGTCCCAGGAGCAGGGCCCCCTTGCAATGTCTGGCAATTGCAGTGTCTGGTCCCGGCCTTCCTAGAGGCACCGGTCTCTCCTACTCACCCTCCCTAAGCTGGTGCATGAGCGCCCAGGACCACAGTCTGTGTCACTGTCCAACAATCTGCAGATGGTGGAGGCAGCCCTGAAGGTGCCCCTGGGCTGGCTACCGGGGCATCCTCCCCTGCACAGCCAGGTTGGATGTGTGCTTCCCAAGAGCACCCCTGGCCCTGGTGCTTATGAACAGAGCTCAATCTCAGCGAAGAGATGGAGTTTCCCAAAAGCCCCAGGTCTCAGGCTGAACCTTAAGTAAACAGCCTGGCCGAGCACCGAGAACCAGAAACAGTGACTGGGACAACGGGCCACATTACCTCCGTGTCAAATCTTCCAAAATTGATGAGGCCAGGGCTGGACAGGTCCCAGATGTTTCCATGGTAAATGCTTAAGACGAAGTTCAGTGTGAAGGTGGAAATCATAGAAGCAAAGAACTGTGGGCAGAGAGAGAAACAAGCACCATCAGAACAACAGTACCCACCGGGAGGAACCTGGGAGCTGGGGAGGGGCTGCCGGAGAAGGGGCTGCTTCTCTTTTCACTCAGGAGGCACCTGGAGCCCCTCCAAAAGCTAAAGGACAGGAGGCTGGGCAAGCCAGGCCACTGTGGGGTCAAGCCAGGACAGAGCCGAGGAAAGGTGTATGAGGTCTGGGGGTTCCCAATGAGGAGTTCAAGGAGCCCCAGGGTGGAACAGTGACCCGACTGACAGGGGAAGGGCAGGAGGCAACACTTCAGGGTCAAGTGAGGTAGAGCTGGGCCATAAAAATCCAACGGGGCGTGGCTCCAACTACAGCTCAACAGGCCCCTCAGGAGAGGGCACCGAAGCGTGGGCCCAGAGTGTGGTGTCCACTGGACCACAGAGGACAACAAGGTGAGACGTGGACGCTGCCTGACCTGGGGAGAGGCGCCGTCTGTGGGCACTTACGATTCTCCACGTCAGGAACTGGTTCCAGAAGGAGGCACCTTCCTCCAAGCTGAAGAGGACCCCGCCTGGAACGCAGTGGCCCAGCCTGAAGTTTCTACCCAGGCACAGGGAGCTCCGCACCCAGAGCCCCTCACACCCAGACCCACGGCACCAAGCCCACATGAGAGGCAGCCATGGGGCCTTTCGGGAGGCACCCCACATCCTCTCCACCACCCAGCACCGAAGTCTGCAAACACCAAAACTATTCCTTCTCAAGGCACGGACAGCCTGGCTTGCCCAATACAGGCCGTCACTTGTCAACCAGGCAGGGCCCCTGCTCACCCACAGGGGCCCCAAACGCAGCAGACACTCCCGCCGCGGCTCCTGCCGAGACAAAGTCTCGCTTCTCCGTGTCTCTGCGGAAGTACTCAAAGATCTGCAATGGGGCAGAACAGACAGGAGCAGGACATTAGCCAGCTTCCCCAAGGGCACTTCTCAGAAAGGGACGGGGAGAGAGGCAGTGGAGGGAGAGGAAGAGTCTCTAGACAGTCAACTCATCAACTCCTGGGTTCACAAAGACTGCAGAACCGAAGAGGCAACAAGAGAGAACTTCCTTGCACACCAACAACCATGAGAAAACAATGAAGAGATTCTATCACAAGAATTAAACTTTAGGCCCTGGCCGGTGTGGCTCAATGGGTAGAGCATCAGCCCACGCACCCAAGGGTCTCGGGTTCCATTCCTAGTCAAGGGCACATACCTGGGTTACAGGTTCAATCCCTGGCCCTAGGGGGGGGGGGGGCATGTGGGAGGCAACCAATCAATGTGTCTCTCTCACATTGATGATTCTAGCTGTATCCCTTCCTCCCTCCCTCTCTTTCTAAAAATCAACAGAGAAAATAAACTGATGGATAAAACAGATCCAGAGACATAGAAGCATGGAACAGACTGATGAATCTCAGAAGGAAGGCAGGGGTGAGGGGTGAGGAGGTAGAGATTAACCAGGGAACTTATATGCATAGCCCATGGACTCAGAAAATATGCTGGTGAAGGCCTGGGAGGGGTAGGTATGGGGTGGAGGGGGTCAATGGGAAAAATAGAGAACATCTGTAACACTTTTAACAATAAAGATAAATTAAAAAGAAAAAAACTAAAAAAGATCAATGGAAAAATATTCTCAAGTGAGGATTAACAACAACAAAAAAAACCTTAAGTGTATTCTTGATTTTAAAAGACTGTTCTGTAAAAAAAATGTTAACTGTCTCCAAATTCGTATATACATTCAGTGCAATGCCCATCAAAAAGCTGGTGGCTTTCTGGGGAAACGTGACATTATTCTGAAGCGTATCTTGGAAACTAAGCATCTTCTGTCTGCCAGCACGTCACTCCTGACCTCTTTCTAGGTCACACAGGCCTTTGAGGCCATTTCCTCAGGGAAAGGCACACCCACCAAACCCTGCGAACCAGGCTCCGAGTAGACTCCTTGGCAGGCCAGGAGAGCAGGAGGGACCCGCCTTCCAAGGAACATTCATGGTCACCCTCATTGTCGACATCTGCATCAGGAGGACTCACCTTGAAATCTCGCTTCAGTGACGTTGACCTCCCCTGGGAAACCCCAGCAGCAATCACGGAGCCCGAGTGAATCATCGGCCCCTCCTGGAAAGTGCAGGACAGCCCCCATCAGGCGAGTTCAGGGAGAACATGGAGGGCAGAGGGACTCAGGCCCGAGCAGCGCTCCTCCGGCTGCATTACCTTTCCCACCGCCAGTCCTCCCACCACGGACAGGATCACACCAGATACTTTAATCACCAGCGTCTGGAACACAAAGGAGAGTGTCAAGTCTCTGATTACAGACTGCATGCTGTCTGAGAACCTGAGCCACAGCCCTGCACACAAAGCAAGACTAGTAACAAAACAACCAGCACCCATGAGCGACAAAGGCACTCGGAGGGGCCAGCACAACCGCTCCCCCTTGAGGTCACTCTGCTCCCCAGATGGGGGCGGGAGAAAAGCATGGGCGGAGGCACGCAGACCAAACACCGGAAATGGCCATGGGAGGAAGCCTGACTTGCCAGCCCCTTGGAATGAGTGTGTCATCAAGAATATTAAGCACGAGTGTTAGGAAAACTTTGAGAGATGGAAAGAGCACACAGCAAGGCTCCCACTCCACGCAGGTGCTCTCATTCTGGAATGCTGGCCCCTGTGAGGAACTGACAAACACAGCAGTGGTCACAGCACGCACACCACTGAAGCATTTCTCTGTTACATAAAATTGCAGAGAAAGTTTTCATCACTTTCCAAAGAAAATGTACAAAATCTTCCAGCACATCCATGCACATGCTCGTCAGCAGCACACAACATGGTCTGGTGAATTTAGGAGGTGCACGTGGACAAACAAAAGGTTTCTAACCCAGCAAAGAATCCCCATGATGGGCACCGTGCTCCCAGCCCAGGGGGTCACCTCCTCACCTTGAGCCGGACCACGTGGGGGATCTTCACCCCATTGAGGAAGCACTTGATCTGGGGGATCCCGCTGCCAGCAGCAACTGGCTGGAAGGAGAGAGAACATGGAGCTGGCCAAGCTGAATGAATGGACGTAGACTGGGAGGCCCAGGGAGACTCAGCCTCATGGGGCTCAGGGTGAGGAGGGGATGACATGGGACTGGACAGGACAGCTGCCTGGGAAGGGGCTTCCCACTTCTCCCCACCCCAGATGTAGAACGACCACTGAGGGGTGCAAATGCTGTGGGGTGTGGGAGGGATTGGGTGTGGAAATGGAAGGAGGTGCAGTGTCTCCCACAGGGGCAGAGTGGGGACGCACTAGGACAGACCAGAGGCACCTATCATGAACTAGCTGAGAGGAACCAGAGTTCCTCGATCTCCCTTGGGAGGGGGGCACCACACTGCACACCAGATAGAAGCTTCTGGATGTTTCCCCCTCTTCCTTCCAACACCTCATGATAAGGGAAGAGCACAGAAAGAGGCAGGCCCTAGGAAGGGCTTCTGGGAGAGTCCTGGAATGAAGGGACCCCAGGAGGGTCTGATCCCCTCAGGTGGGTGGTCCCCTCCGTTTGGACCACTGGGACCTCCTAGAAGTGAGCTGTGGGTTTTCCCATGGTCTTTGCCGTGTGGGGTGGACGTGGGTGCACCAGCAGGGTAAGGAGGGTGTTCTTACTGAGCCGTTTAACATCTGTACTAGTGTGACCGCGGGAACCTCACTGGCAGAAGCTGCAGTAGTTGAGCTGGAGCAGTTCCCACCATCCAGGGCTCCCTGGTGGCCGTACCTCTATGAAGGCAACAATCATGGAGCCGACCAGCACGAACGCAGAATTCAGCGTGGCCCACAGCAGGAGGGAGAAGGACAGCCCCCCTTTCTCCGTGAACTTGTCGATATCTGGGCTCATCAAGGACGAGTATCAGCTCCACCATCTGAGTACATCCCCAGCGTGCCGCACCCTGATACGAGCACGACCCCCAAGTACACAGCGGGGAGTGGGAGGCGGGGAGGAGGTGATGCACTAACTGCACATCTCAGAGACATTCCACTGCCCAGTCCCCACTCTCCCAGTTGGAGGGCAAACACCCAGGCCAGAGGTATCTCCTGTTGGGCCCGCTCTGGGATGCACAGTCACTCATGGGACCCTACGCTCTGCTCTAAGCTCCACCCTGTCTGTGCTGGGCCCCCTCAGAAAAGGATACTGTCCTTGACGACCTTGTATTTCAGGCCGGCCAAGTTCTCCACCATGATGTCGATGAAGCAGGCCACAAGCCCCGTGAGGATCCCTATCATGGCACAAATGACCCAGCGCTTGATCTCCACTGTCCGGAAGGCCTGAGGGGGAGGCACTAGTCAGAGGTGAGTGCAGTGGCAAGACATCAGCCATAGGCTGCTCTAGTGGCGACATGACTGGCCCTGGAATTCCCCAAGTCCATGATGGCAGCCTCAGGTCAATGTCTAAGAGATGATGGAGCATTGGGGTGGGGTGGGGGATGACATTCCCAACCAAGCCACAATCAGTTGTTGACATCTTGGCCACTGCAGCTGACATCTAAGAACAGCCTTCTTTGTTGTATTTGAAATGTAACACACACTCCCTTTCCTGTATCAGGTGTTGGGTGTCTCTTGCTCCAGAACACAAACCAGAACCTGCGGCACAGGACTGAGGGCAGGGAGATGGAGGGGACCCATCACCACCCCCAGGTGGGAGAGTAGCACCAGCCCAGCCCGTGGGTCCCTAGGGCGGTGTCCAGGCTGCCCGGCCAGACTCACCATGTGGTTGA
Organism: Myotis myotis; assembly: GCF_014108235.1. Classification (NCBI taxonomy): domain Eukaryota; kingdom Metazoa; phylum Chordata; class Mammalia; order Chiroptera; family Vespertilionidae; genus Myotis; species Myotis myotis. The sequence goes on along the minus strand of NW_023416357.1, from coordinate 102,904,656 downwards.
TGCGCCGCTCCTCCTCCAGGAACAGCTGGTTCTCACTGTTGTCATAGTCCAAGCTCTGCAGACCAGGGTGACACAGACAACACAGTGACTGGCCCTGGTGTCCCGGGTTCACGTCGGGCAGGGGGTGGGGGTGAGGCTGGAGGGGAATGAAGTGCCTGGGGCGGTATGGGGCAGGGGCACCCAGGGAGGAGGCCCACCTCATACTTGAGGGACAGGAGCTTCTCGTTGTGCGGGATCTCCTTGGGGAAAGGGTGAGGGGGATCCGTATTCTGCAGAGGAAGAGGCAGAGTCACACACTGACAACCTAGCACGCTGAAGAGCAAAGCACAAATGAGGAGAGGACAGAGCACGTGTCTACTCATCTCATGAGGTCACTACTCTCCTGACCCCAAAGCTAAACATGGATGCCACAAGAAAGGAACCTCACTACAAATACACACCCTTTGTGAACACAGACACAAAATTCTCAACAAGACGCCAGTGGGTTAGATCCTACAACACACCAGGAATGCAAGGGTAGTTTAACATCTGAAAATCAATTACTGTAATGTCTGTGGTACATTGGAGAATATATTATTGGTCTTTGTGCCAATTTCTAGCATCCGGCTCCTAAAATCCTGGGCATCTCTGGGTAGTGTCTTATGTGAGCTAATGAGCTGGAGGGACCATAGGGGCTCCTAGGCTTCAGGATGGGGCTAGTTGCCAGAGAGATCAAGGTGTGATTAGAGGACAGGAAATTTCAGTCCCAACATCAGTGGAGGGAGAGGGGCTAGAGATTGAGCTAATCACCCAATGACCAATGACTTAATCAGCCTGTGTAATGGAACCTCCATAAAAACCCTAAATGAAGGGGTTTGGAGAACTTCTGGGTTGGTGAACATGTGAGGTGCTGTGGGGTGGCGCTCCTGGAGGGCATGAAAGTTCTGCATCCTTCCCTGTGCACCTACTGTCTGCTGTTCCTGAGTTGTAGCCTCTATAATAAATCAGTAAACATAAATAAAATATTTCCCTGAGTTCTGTGAGCCCTTTAGCAAATTATGGACCTAAGGAAAGGGTCTGGGGAACTGTGATTTATAGCTCGTCAGTCACAAGCACAAATGACAACCTGGACTTGTGACTGGGGTCTGAAGTGGGGGCAGTAGGACTGAGCCCTTAGCCTGTGGTGTCTGTGCCAACATCATGCAGTTAGTGTCAGAATGAACTGACTTATAGGACAACCAGGTGGTATCCGGAAAAACAGAATTAGTTGGTGTGAGGAAAAACCCCCACATATTTGTTATCAGAAGTTTTGTGAGTGAAACAAGTGTAATGCCACTTTAATAGAATAAAGGACAGAAAATACATATGACCTCAATAGACAGAGAAAAAGCATCTGACAAAATTCAACCCCTCTTGCCTTAGCTGGTAGCTCAGTGGTTAGACCATCACTCTCTGCACCAAAGGGTTGTGGGTTCAATTCTCGGTCAAGGGTATGTAACTGGGTTGCGGGTTCACTCCCGCCCCCGGTTGGGTGCATGCAGGAGGCAACTAGTCGATGTGTCTCTCTCACAGCGATGTTTCTCCCCACACCGCTCCCTCCCACTCTCTCTGAAAAGCAATGGGGAAAAGATCCTCGGTGAGGCTAACAACAACAACAAAAATCAACTCCTCTTCATGATTAAAACACTCAACAACGAAGGATAGAGGGAATTTCCTCAACCTGATAAAGGCTTTAGCAAAAACCCACAGGTAACATCACTGTCAATGGTGAAAGACTAAGCTTTTCCCCTAAGTTCGGGAACAAGAGAAGGAGACTTGCTCTTGCCACTGCTATTCAGCACTGTGCTGGAGGTTCTACCATGGCAATTAGGCAAAAGAATGAAATAAAAAGCATCCAGATTGTAAAGGAATAAATGAAACTCTATTTGCAAATGACATGATTTTATATGTAGAAAATCCTCCAAAATAGACAAAAAACTGTTAGAATGCATTCAGTAAGTCTAAAGGATACAAGATCAGTATATAAATATAAAATTTATTTCTATGCATTGGCAACGAACCATCTGAAATGCAATTAAGAAAACAACCATAGCCCGGCCAGTGTGGTTCAGTAGTTGAGCCTTGATCTATGATCCAGGAGGTCACAGTTCGATTCCTGGTCAAGGCACATGCCAGGGTTGAGGGCTCAATCCCCAGTAGGGAGCATGCAGGAGGCAGCCAATCAATAATTCTCTTATGATTAATGTTTCGCTCTCTCTCTCCCTTCCTCTCTCTGAAATCAATAAAAATATTTTTTAAAGAAAACAACTCTATTTACAACAGCATAAAAAATAAAATATATAAAATAAAATTTAGCCCTAAAATACATATAACAAAAGTGTAAGATTTGTATGCTGAAAATTATAAAACATTGTTGAAAAGAAGGAACCAAAGACCTAAATAAATGAAAAGATATCCTGTGTTCATCAGAAGGCTTAACATTAAGATTAAACACAATCTCTAAATTCCATCTGGAAGCATTAAAGAGATTGACAAGCTGATCCTAAAATCAACATGGAAACGCAAGAGATGCCTCAGAGGCAGAACAACCTTGAAAAAGAAGAGCAAAGTTGGAGGACTCAAACTTCCTGACTTCAAAAGTGACTATAAAGCTACAGTTGTCATGACAGTGGTGGTGCTGGCTCAAGGACAGACCGAGATTAACAGCAGACAATCGAGAGTCAGAAATAAAACCTCACATTTATGGCCAATTGATTTTCTGCAAGGGTGCCAAGACAATTCAACAGGGAAAGTACAGTCACTTCATGAAATGGTGCTGGGAAAACTAGACATCCAAACGCAAAACTATGAACCTGAACCTGTACCTTACACATTTACAAAATTAGTGAAAAACGATCAAGACCTAAAAATATAGAAGTCTTAGAAGAAAACACAGCAGTGAATCTTTATGACCTTGGACTAGGCAGTGGTTTCTTAGATGTGACAACAAAAGCACAACCCAAGAAAATAGGTAAACCAGACTTCATCAAAATTACAGGGTTTTGTGCTTCACAAGGCCCTGTCAGAAAGTGAGACGACATCCACAAAACGGGAAAAAGTTTCTTCGAATCATGTATCTGATGAGCAATTTGTGTCTAGACTACATGAAGAACTCTTACAGCTCAATTATTAAAACAGGAATAACTTGATTACAAACGGGCTCAGAATCTAAATAGACATTTCTCCAAAAAAGACATACAAACGGCCATCAGCACATGAAAAATGCTCAACATCACTGGCCATCAGGGGAATGAAAATCAGGACCACGAGACACCCGAGGAGGAAGTCAAATGCAAGTCTGGATGGACATTTTCAGGACATGTTCCCCTGGTAGCTGTTGGACAGTCCAAGCCTGACACAGGGGCAGAAAAGGACATCACCGCTGTCCAGGGACATCCACCCCGAGATGCCCACCCTGCCCCCAGGGCCCTCCTCCAGCCTACCTGGCATCCCTCTTCCACCCACAGCACCCGCCCTGGCCTGCTTCCTCTCTTTCCATCAGCATTCAACACCTGTCACACACTTCCCCTACCTGGCTTGGCCTTGGGGAACATGGCCCCTCAGACTAGCCTTCCCTGGTCACCTAGGCTCTGGGGGCCCCAATGTCTGCTCCTCATTATCTCTGAACTCTGCTCAGCCCATTTCTGTCTCCGAGTTCTGTATGGCCCTGTCCGTATCTGTCCCTGAGCTCTGCACAGAATTGTCCATGTCTGTCACTGAGCCATACACAGAACTGCCCGAGGTCTGCACAGATTTACGCACGTCTCTCACAGAGCCCTACACCCGCCATCCTCTGGGTTTTCATTTACTGTCTGCCTTTGGCTAGGCTGCAATTCCACCAAGCAGGCCTCGTCTGTCCTTCCTGGGTATAAACGGGAATGACTCCCACTCACTGGGTCCAGAAGCTCATCGTCCGGCTCCACGTTGCTCATCTGTCCGATCTGGAAAGACGCCGAATGGGGCGACTGGAAGCAGAAGAGAAATGACAGGGCACTTAGCCACAAGCCCAAGCTACACTGAGCATCACCACCCCACCAGGACAGCCTGGCCTCATCTGGCCCTGCCGGGAGAGCACAGACCCACACCTACTGTGTGGAGGACGACAGCAGGGCCAGTGCTGGACCCAGGCCTGTCATCAAGATGTCCAGCCTCAGAATGGGAAGCCCAGGCCTTCCCTACAGCAGGGGCCCGGCCCTGCCCTTCCTTGTTTTAGTGAGCTTCAGAGATTAGACACCAGAACCCAGGGCTGCAGGCAACCTTGCTGGTGTCCTCCTGGCCCCCCTCCCCTGGCCAAGAAAAACCCGGGCCCAGAGCGCCCCCAACCCATTCTCCATGTGTTCCCCCATCATGAGACAGTGGTTCTGCCACAGGCCTTCAGGCCAGCTCTCCAGACACGTGGTCTGAGGCCCTCCTCTCCAGGGGCAGGAATACCCTCAAACCCCAGAACCCTCCCACTTTGAAGTGAGGCCACATGCTGGGACCCAGGGGGCAGGTCAACCACAAAGGACAGAAAACCAGAGGCGTGACTTCTTTTATGCCCACTGCTGGGCATGGCAGGGGCCTGGACTAGCAAACAAAACACAGGCATCAGTTACCTTTTCATTTCAGAGAAGCAACAAACCATGTGTTAGCTCAGTATGCTTCAAATATTGCATACTTGACCTCAAATATGATTCTTTGTTTCTCTGCAATGCAAATGCAGTTGGGTGCCCTGCATTTCATCTGGTAGCTACACATGCAGTGGAAAAACAAGCAGCCAGCCCACTCTGTGTGGCTCAATGGTTGAACATTGATCTATGAACCAGGAGGCCACGGTTCAATTCCTGGTCAGGGCACATGTCCGGGTTTAGGGCTCAATCCCCAGCAGGAAGCAGCTGATCAATGATTCTCTCTCATCACTGACTAGAGGCCTTGGTGCACAAAATTCATGCATGGGTAGGGTCCCTAGGCCTGGCCAGCAATTGGGCTCATTAGGGCCTTCCAGCTGCCAGTCGGAGGGCCTCCCTTCCTGGCTGCCGGCTGGGGCATTCCTTTGTTCCGTGTCACCCCCTGGTGGTCAGCGCACATCACAGCTAGTGATAGAATGCCCAGTCTCCGGTCGAACTTCCACAGGGGGCACTTTGCATATTAGCCTTTTGTATATATAGATAGGTGTTTCTATCTCTCTCTCCCTCTCCTTTCCACTCTGAAATCAATAAAAACATATTTAAAAAAGAAAAAAAAGGAAAACAAGCAGCCATGATAGGGCCAAAGTCTGCCGTACACTCAACAATGGACCTCAGAGGGGTATTCAGCCAAAGAGTGCACTGTGACTCCAGTATAGGAAGTTTACAGCAGGTGAGAACTGGCTACTTTTAGGGGGACAGGAAAAGTGAGGGCACGAGTGGGCTCAGAGGACATCAGCTGACTGGAAGTTGTCTGAATCTCCTGGCACTGCTGTAAACAATTGCAACAAATTGAGGGGCTTATATCAAGAGAAATGTATTCCTTCCCAACTCTGGAGGCCAGAATCCAAAATCAAGGTGTCAGCAGGCAGCACTCCCTCCCAAGGCCCCTTTCTGCCTCTTCTCGCTTCTGATGGGTGCTGGCAGCTCTTATTCCTTGGCATCTGGCCGCATCACTCTAATCTCTGCTTCCGTAGTCACACGGCCTCCTCATTGTGTGTCTGTCCAAATTTCCCTCTCCTTAAGAGGACACATGTCACTGGTGTCAGACTATGCCAATCCGACCTCATCTTAACTTGATCATGTTTGTGAAGATCCTATTTCCATGTGAGGTCCCATGCACAGGTTCCAGGGGCTAGGAGTGGACAGATATTTGGGGAGGTAACATGTGAGGTGCGTGTTCTACTTGAGAACATGCTCCACTTGCACAATGTGCACTTCTCTATGTACATATGGTGAACATCCGAAGAACAGGTGATTAATGAGAGAAAGAGCTGTTTTCTCTTCTAAAAACAATTGACAATGCCCCCAAACGGCTGAATCTTATGAGAAAGGCTGTGCTGACCCAGAAAGGGATCTCAGCTAAGAGTGAACTTGAAACAGGAGGTGGCCAGGCACTGGCTGCAGTCCCCACGCTCCAGACAGGACACACGTCATCTGGAAGCATGCCCAAGCTGCAAGTCCAACCACAGCAACACCAAATACACTTCTTTGGGGACATGCCCACACATGCAGACCGGCCAAGCAGACAGGGCACAAAGACGGACAAGCCCAGCTGAGCAATGCCCAGACAGCGTGAGTCTGACTGTGAAAGGAAAATGGGAAAACCGATTTGCCATCCAACCTGACAGATGGAGCCCACAGAAAGAGGCAGTCTGACCACTTTATCTTATTTGTCGCTGATCGTAAAAGCAGCTCAATTACATCAGGCAGTCCTTCCCACCACACCAAGGCAGCCCAGGGTTGAACCCCATAAAGCATTTCCTTTCACATCTAAACGTTTCTGGGGCCAGGCTGTGACCTCACACGCAGCCTAGAGAGAGGAGGGGCAGGACTCACTTGTTCAGGTGACAAAAGGTCCTCTGCACCTGGCCTTGATGCCAGATGAGCAGGGGACGGCACCCTGCGGAACCGTGTGGACCCAGGAGGGCGGATGAGCGGGAGGGGCTGAGCCCTGCCGCTGCCTTGGGCTGGGCTCTCTCCCTTCTCCACACCTTCATGTTTTCATCACCTCTTTTCTGAATTTTATGGGCATCTTTTAGGAACTATCTTTTGTGGTAAAAAGGCCATTTACTCAAAGTTCAATAATTTATTGGGTGTTGCATCTGTTTTCTTCTCTTTCCTTAAACACAAGTTAAATTGAATACTGATTCTTCTACGGACATGCACAATAGCCTGGCTGCAATCTTCCAGAACAGGATCTGAGTGAAAGACTTACATACTGTGCGGTTCCACTGACCTGACACTCTCAAAATGTCAGGCTGCAGGGATGAGAACTAATCAGTGGGGGAGGGGTGACTGTAAGAGGAGGACAAAGGGCTGTGCATGGTAACGGGCATGCTCTGTACCCTGACTGCAGTGGTGTGCTCACACAAATCTACACATGGCCTAATAGCAGAGAACCACATACACGCACTGTGCCGATGTCAACACGGGTTTCTGTATTGCACAATGAAAGATGGAACCACTGGATGAAACTGGGGGGAAGGTATGCAGGCCCTCTCTATACTGTCTTTCAATGTCCTGTAAGTCCATAATTACTTTAAAAATGTAAAAATGTATACACAAATGGGACATCCAACTGAAAATTCTGTGCATCAAAGGAAACAATTAACAAAGTAAAAAGGAAACCTATAAAGTGGGAGGAAATATTTACAAATTATAGATTTGATAAGGGGTTAATATCCAGAATATATAAAGGACTTGTACAACTCAATAACAAAAAAAACCCCACACACCTAATCTGCTTAAAAAAAGGACAAAGGACTTGAATAAATATTTCTCCAAAGGCATACAAATGGCCAATAAGCACATGAAAATATGCTCAACATCACGAATCACTAGGGAAAGGCAAATCAAAACCACAATGAGCCTGGCTGGGGTGGTTCAGTGGTTGGATGTCGACCTATGAACAAGGAGGTCACAGTTCGAACCATGACTTCCTGGTTAGGGCACATGCCGGGGTTGTGGGCTCGATCCCTAGTTGGGGGCATGCAGGAGGCAACCCATCAATGATTCTCTCTCACTGATTTATCTCTCTCTCCTCCCTTCCTCTCTGAAATCAGTAAAAATATATTAATAAAAGAAAACTACAGCCGTAACAGGTTTGGCTCAGTGGATAGAGCATCGGCCTGGGGACTGAAAGGTCCCAGGTTCGATTCCGGTCAAGGGCATGTACCTTGGTTGCGGGCACATCCCCAGTAGGGGGTGTGCAGGAGGCAGCTGATTGATGTTTCTCTCTCATCGATGTTTCTAACTCTCTATCCCTCTCCCTTCCTCTCTGTAAAAAAAAATAAATAAATAAATAAAAATAAAAAATAAAATATATTTAAAAAAAAAAAAAAAACACTACAATGATACCACCTCACACCTGTGAGTTTGGCCAGAATAAAAACCCAAATAGAATAACAAGTGTTGGTGAGGATGATGAGAAGTTGGAAGCTGGTGCACTGTGGGTATGAATGCAAAATGGTGCAGGCACTATGGGAAAACATTATGAAAGTTCCTCAAAAAGTTAAAAATAGGACTATCATAAGATGCAGCAATTCCACCTTTGTATATATACCCAAAAGAATTAAAAGCAGGATCTCAAAGAAGTATGTGTACACTCATACTCATAACAGCATTATGCATAACAACTGAAATGTGGAAGCAACCCCAATGTCTATTGGTGATGAGTGGGTGAACCAGGTACAGTATATACATACAATGGAGTATTATTCAGCCTTAAAAAGGAAGGAAATTCTACAATATGCTATAACATGGATGAACCTCGATGACATTATAGTAGGAGAAAGTAGCTGGTCACAAAAAAACAAATACTGTGTGATTCTCCTTATTTGAGGTCCCTGGAATAGTCAAATTCATAGAGAGAGAAAGTAGAATGGCGGTTGCCAGAGGCGGGGGGAAGGGGAAGTTAGTGTTCAGTGGGCACAGTTTCAGTTTTGCAAGATGAAGAGTTTTGGGGATGAAGGTGGTGATGGTTGTGCAACAATGTGAATGTACTTAACACCACTCAACTGTACACTTAAAAATGGTTAATATGGCCCTGACCGGTTTGGCTCAGAGGATAGAGCGTCAGCCTGCGGACTGAAGGGTCCCAGGTTCGATTCCGGTCAAGGGCACGTACCTTGGTTGCGGGCACATCCCCAGTAGCGGGTGTATGCAGGAGGCAGCTGATCAATATTTCTAACTCTCTATCCCTCTCCCTTCCTCTCTGTAAAAAAATCAACAAAATATATTTAAAAAAATGGTTAATATGATAAACTCTGTTATATGTTTTTACCACAAAATTTAAAAACAACTTAAAGGTTGTTTGCTGTCCTATTCTGCTGCTCTGCATTCTAACATCCTTCAGGCTCCATGCTCAGCACTGAGCGCGCAAGACCTCAGCTAGGGGCTCAAGTCGAAGAAAACAAGTTTCCCAGAAACAAGGAAGTGTAAACTGTAAGACTTGAGCTCAATGGGGGGATGAGGAGGAGGCACTGAGGCTGAGACCTACAGGAAGAAAAGGAGCAAGTTGTGCAGGGGAGGGGCAGATGGGGTGGGAACTCTGCGGAGGGGGTGTGGGGTGCCTCCCAAGGCCTCTGGTTAGGCCTGGGGTCACTCTTGTCCCTGAGCTCTCTGCACTGTCAGGCCATGGGTTCTGTCTGTCGCTCCAGACTGTGAGCTTCCTGAGGGCAGTGGCTGTCCCGTCCACACTGGTCTTGGACAGGAGCCCTTGGGGAGGAAGCAGGTGGCCAGTTGGGACCCTACAAAGTGGGGCTGAGGGTCAGTGGATAAAGAGGAAGGACAACAGGACAAAGACACTGAGGCAGAGGACTTCCTGGAGGGGATGCCCTGGTGGTGGGAACCACCTAGAGAAAGGCAGGAGCTCACTTATGATGAGCAGAATTCAAGGGGCCAGATGACAAATGACGGGCCCACAGCTTCCCTGCAAGCCCCCCACCTCCCTGGCATGCTTAGATGTTGTCTGTGGCTCTGGGCCACCAAGGCAAGGCACAGTCTCATGTGGTAACCCCAGTTCCCAGAGAAGTAAGATCCCAGAATGATTCTAAACACCCCCTGGGAATTCTCAGACACAGCTTCCCATAGCAAAGGTCCCCGGAAATGTCCTGCACTTACAACCACTGTAAATACCCAGCCCCCGCCCCAGAGCATCTGTTTCTGGCTCAGATTTCCTTCTATAAGTTCTTAAAACTGTCCACTTCCTACTGCCCACACACATGACCATGACTTGCTGGCTGGCCTCACCCTCTCCATGCCCCAGCAGCAGACAAGAACTCACTGGCTAACCAATATCCCACACGAAGGGGACAGCAACCTACAGGTAGCTCTGAACGCCTGGTCCTGGATGGACAGAGGCTGAGCTCAGGTTTGTCCCCAGCCCACCATGCCCAGGGTCACGCCTGCTCCTCCGCACTGGGCACTTAGCAGCTTGACCTGGGCACAGGGCAGCCGCTTGACCTCACTCTGCCCGGAGAAGCTGCTTGAGGAGCGGGGCAGGCTGTGCCTGTGCTAAGGTGGCAATGACACCATGATCCAACTCTGGACATCCTGCAATAAAAACCCTAAGGGCCAGGAGGTGATGAGGTCAAGTTCTCACGTCCAGTTGACCAGAGCATTCCCATAGGGCAGTTGTTGGCCTGGGTCTTCATTTTAGTTCAAATGGCCCTGGACTGAGAGCAGCTTACAAGCTGCCTTCTGCTGCAGCACTAGGGAGGGTGCACCAGGCTAACCGTGACCTCAGCCTGCTGGTCCAGAGCAGGCCCTCCCTGCATGAAAGCCAACACCAAGTGGCTCAGCTGCCAGGGGAGCTGCACATGAATCGCAACCCAAAGACAATCACTTTTGTTCAGCTGGCTATTTTGTCTGGGCTTTTTTAATCCTCACCCGACGATTCGTTTAGAGAAGGGGAGAGAGAGAAACAGAAACATCAATGCCAGAGAGAAAAACATCAATCAGTTGCCCCCTGTATGCACCCTAACCAGGGATGAACCCACAACCTAGGTACGTACCTTGACTAGGAATCAAACCTGCAACCTTTTTGGTGTGCGGGATGGTGCTCCAACTGAGCCACCCGGCCAGGGCTGTGCAGCTGTTTTCAATGCAGCCGAGAGTGACTAATGTTTTCTGTCTTATGACAAGCACTGTGCTCAGTGCTCACATTTTTAACTGCTTTGCAGATGAGGTACCTGGGGCACCTGGCTCAGGGAGGTGCTCCTCATACAAATGCCTCTAGTCTCCCCTTTGCATTTGTTCGCACAAGGTGGGCTAAAGATTCTTTAAATAAAGGATGCTTTCTGTGTCCGGCCTAGGTGGTGGGGATAAAGCAGCTGTCCCCTGCAGGTCTGACCTGACTTCTCTTTCCAGTCTCCACTCCGATTCACTTTCCAATTCCAAACTCTCGCAGGATTGCAAACACACATTCCCTTGTTTCCCATCTGGCTGTTCACCTGAGGCTCTTGCACTCTTTAAAAATGTACCCAAATAGGACCTCTCCTGCCCTTGGAGCCCCTTACACAGTCCTCACAGAGCACTGGCCTGTTTCTCCGTGAGTCTGGAGCTAGTAGGAAGCTGCTTCGTGCAACTCTGTGTCCCAGGCAAACTGCATGCAGCCAGGACAAAGTAGGTGCGCAATAAATTATTCAAAAAGTGTTTAAGAGCAGCTAATCTGTTCTTATTAATGCAAACAGACAAAAAAGCTTGCATAGATTTAAGGGAACGCTTTTTAAGGGAGGAGATCAACAGGCTCCTTAAAAAAAAGTCAACTCAAGTATCTAGTTGCAAAGAGAAGTGGGAAACCCCAACATATTTGTTCAGTCCCAAGATAAACCCAAATCCAACCTCAAGGTTTCCAATCCCTTTACTTGTCAGCCCTTAAAGCCAGTTTTATACTTCTTTTTATAGACTTCAGATAACTTTATTTTATTTTTTAAATTCTCATCCGAGGATATGTTTTTACTTATTTTAGAGAGAAAGGAAGGGGGAGAGAGGGAGAGGGAGAGGGAGAGGGAGAGGGAGAGGGAGAGGAGGGAGGGAGGGAGGGAGAGAGAGAGAGAGAGAGAGAGAGAGACAGACAGACAGACAATCAGTTGCCTCTGGCACATGCCTTGACCGGGGATTGAACCTGCCATCTTTTGTTACACGGGAAGACGCTCCAACGAACTGAGCCACACCAGCCAGGGCCAGTTAACCTTCTTTTAAAAGAGGAAAGAAAACCAGAAATGTTGCAAGAAAATAACAAAGCACCCACATCCCCACCACGGCAAGTTTGCGACTTTAGACCTGACACAGAAAGCACCTGAGCAGGCTTCTCTCAAATGAAGCTGAGCAGCACCCTCCCAGCAAAGGGCAGGCTCTGACCTTCACTGTCTAATGAATTTCTAAGGGGCTGGGGAAACCTAACCATAAGTTCTAGAGAAACAGCCTCCTCTCCCTCCTAGTCCTTAAACACTATACAATTATGTAAAGGGCAGATCTAGAACAGGAGGAGAAAAAGTAAAGAATAAGCACAAAACAAAATCAGACCAATCAACAAAAGTAGTGCATTAACTAAAAATTAACACAACACATAGGAAAACATTTAAAGACACAAACTGCATCACGGACATGTTGAGTACATTTCAACCACCCTGACTTGTTGCTTAGTGTGTCTGGGTGCAATGAATCGCTAAGGGAAACGGAGTGCAAGGACTTATTCCTAAGATCGCCCTGATTCCTGTAGAGAAGAGTGGTGGACTTCCTCAGTTAATCTCATTGAAAAAGAAAACTCTGCGACCTAAACTGTTAAAATCTGGGAATCGTTAAACTAGTTGCTCAGGCATCTATCACAATTTTGAGAGGAAAAAAAAAAAAATACTGCAGAACCGGATTCACCTGAGCAGAATTCCATTTGCCTTCCCTTTAAAGCCATTTTGGAGTGAACTGTCAGGAAATATATTAGCTTCGCGCTGTCAAGGACATGACAGCAAGCGTGCTAGCCCGCCCACCTCGCCCATAAAACACCCACGTGTAATGGCGAGGTCCACCTGCTCCTGGATCCCTGCTGGGCAGCTGGCCCAGAACTTACTCCCGAGACTCCGGAACGCAGGGCCTAGCTTGCGATGCCAGCTTTGCCATTTGCCAAGGGAGACCCTGGGCGCATTCCCGAACCCGTCCGCGGCCCAACTTCCTTGTCTTTACAACGGGATGAAGCACCGAGTCCCCGCGAGGCCCCGCTGGGAACGCGCAGCGCACGCAGCACCGGCCCAGCAGAGCGCCGCCGTCGAAGGACCCTTGGCCCGTCAGAGCCCCAGACCCCGACTCGCAGCGGCCCACGGCCATGCGGCTCCCGCGGGAGGGAAGACTGATGCGCGGACCCAGGGCCGGCCCCGATCAGTAGGAGGCCGCCCCGCCGCCCGGCCCGCGCGGGGCCCGGAGGTGTGGAAGTCTCTGCCGGCGGGCGCCCAGGCGCGAGGCCTCAGTCCGCCCGGGTTCCTCACCTGGCGGGCGGCCGCAGGCCCTGCCCCGTTCAGCAGCGGCGAGCCCTCGCCGGCCGGCGCCTCGGGCCGGGCCACCCTCCGCAGCAGCGGCGCCGCCTCATCGTCATCCCGGTCGCGGCCGGACCAAGACACCTTCTTGGAGACGTTGGCCATGGCCCGCCGCGGCCCCGTGTTTGTTCTCGTGACCCGCGCCGATACCACGTGACCTCGGACAGCGTCCGCATGACTTTGGTGGCGTCCACGTGACCGCGGACGGGGGAGAGGGCGACCGCGCTGGGCCTTCTGGGAGTTGTGGTCCAGGCGCCCGGCGCGGTGTGGCGGGCAGGACCCGGCTCTGTAGCATTCGAGGTCTAGAAGGGGGCTCACCCGAGTCTGGTGGGAGCAGAACCCCCTCGAGTAGCTCCAGGCTGTCAACCTAGTCCCAGTCCGTCAGACCCAACCAACACTTAGCGGAGGGAAAGAGGACCCGGAACAGGAAGGGAGGGCGGGGAGAGGTAAGGGTCTCTCTCTCCCAAATAATAAGTGTGGAAGGAAGGATGGAATTATTAACATCGCCATTTACCACCGCCGTAGTAAGGACTGATTTAGGCCAGAATCATTAGTGCAAGCTGAAGCCGTTGGGTTAAGGTTTGTTGGGAAACAATATGTACGCAGTCTCACAGTATCTCCCTGCAGATTATTTATAATGAGGAAGGGAAAAGAAACCTGCTGTAAGAAATCTGGCAGACTTCATCTGAACCAAGGACAGGCTTAGCATCACCATCATGCGCTGGCATCGTCACAAGCCTCCAGCTGTGCTGCACTGGGCAGGGCGCAGCATCGCTCCTGTAGCATTCCTGTAGAAAATACTTTCCTGCCCTATCCGGTTTGGCTCAGTGAATAGAGCCTCGGCCTGCGGACTGAAGGGTCCCGGGTTTGATTCTGGTCAAGGGTATATCCCGGGTTGCAGGCTCGATGCCCAGTGGCTCCGGGTGTGAAGTGCAGGAGGCAGGCGATCAATGATTCTTTCTCACCATTGATGTTTCTATCTCTCCCTCTCCCTTCCTCTCTGAAATCAATAATATATATATTTAAAAAAGAAAGAAAGAAAATACTTTCCCTATTCCCGTGGCGGGGAGGGGAATCAAATAAACCCGAATGGAAGGAGCAGCTGCTAACGACTAGGCAGCTCTATTCCGTAGTGTCAGTGTCGTGAAAGACACAGAAAGGCCAAGGAACAGTTCTCCCCTGATGAAAGGAGAGGAAAGAGGGTAACCAAAGGCTGCTCTGTGGCTCTGACATTATTGGGACTTTGGCAAAGGTTGGCTGGGCACTGTGGGTTAGGTAGGATTATTATAGCATTGTTCAATCCCTCATGCGGGCTTACATCAGAAAAGCTTGGTCTCAGGAGATGCATACTGAAATATGTAGGAGGATGTGTTGTGATGTAATATCTGCGACTTAATCTCAAAAGATTCACAAGGTAATCAATCATAACATGTAGATGCCCACATAGAGAGAAAATGTGATAAAGTGTTAACACGATGAATCTAAGATAAATATATGTGATATGGAATGTATTCGTCTCACAACTTTATTTAGGTTTGAAAATTTCCAAAAAAAAAAAAAAAAAGATTTTTAGAGTTCTTGAAAGGTTAAAGTCGGTGGTGCTTGGGCAGGCTAAATAGCCACCACACATGGTGATTTTTTAAAATTTAATTTATTTAAGGTAAAGGGGTTGGGGGATGGGGAGAACCAAAGGGAAGGGCTACACAGCACTGAGCCAAAGGGCATTGGGTCCAGGGTGGCAGCAAAAACATACTTAGGACAGTGACACAAGGAAGGGCATAGAAGAAGCAACAGGAGAGCCTAGGCTGGGTTGCCTCTGCTCGCTGGGAAGTCAGAGAAAAGGGGACCTTGGAGAGAGGTTCACAGGGTTTGCCCAGGATGAGCTGCCACTGCCCACTGCCCCCCTGGTTGCAAGTCTCATGGGGTCCCTTAGAGGTTGGGAGTATGTGCCTGTGGAGGGTGGGAGGGGCGGGGAGAAGAGAGGACAGGGAATGGCACTGGTGTGCTCCTTGGAGGGAGAGCACGCACTGGGTCCTTTGTCCTGCGCACGTTTCTCTCTCTCTTGCAGGTAGAAATTTGAGGGGAGGACTCAGGGGAGGACTTCATAGAATATTCATCAGCTTTCCAGGTGTGCTTCAGGGTTGTGGTCTCCACTGATTGGTCGGTGCCAGGACAGGGGGTCATTAGTCAATGTAACTGGTCCTGAGGCAGGCCAGATGTCACTTATCTGGTTTTGCTGCTTTTCTGGGCCTGGAGCTGAAATACAACTGAGGCCTAGATGTTATCTTTAGGGAGGAAAAGGCCAGGGGGTGTAAACCGCCTGATCAGCGATATGAAACATCAGAGGTCCAAACTGCATGGCCAGTGACATGCTCGGGGAGGATAGGTTACCCGGGGTGAGGTTCTTGTTTCCCTAGTTTTGCCCCTTGCTAGGCGTCTGGGGCTTTCTGCCCTGGTGAGTGTCTGTGCCTGGCCCATCATCCTTGCTCTGCTCATGTCTATCTAACAGTTTTTTAGAGTCTCTGAGGCTGAGAAGATAAAGGAGCCCTTTCTACTATTTCAAAATTTAAAATAAAATCAAAACTAAAACCAAAATAAGAGGAAGGAGGTCCAACCGGGTTGTAAATTTCCCCCATGACTATTGGGCAACACTTTTTAGGAAATACTAAAAACAACGTTCTTTCAAAAAAGGTGTTTCCTCATTAGTATGACCTGCCTTTGCCCCTTCTAGTGGTGGTGTCTAGAGTGCTGGCCCCCATTAGTGTACGAGGGCACAAAGGCTGGGAAGGGAAGCTGGTTCACAGAAGGCCCTGAGCAGCAGGCAGGGTTGGACCTGGCTGTCTGACTGACGTGAGTGGCTGCGTGTGGTTTGTGTGAAGGCATCCAGGCAGGCAAAAGAGCTGAGCAGAGCACGGGTGTGTGTGTGTGTGTGTGTGTGTGTGTGTGTGTGTGTGTGTGATGAGAACAGTCCCTGGAATGACAGGCTTGTGCGGGAAGAGTGGACCATCCCTGTGGCTCAACATGGCAGGGCTGGTCCCAAAGGTCGCCCCTGTCAGACAGGTGAGGAGCCTGAACTTGTCCTTCTGCTGGACAAGGGCCCTTGCAGAGGACAAACGGGCCAGGGTAGGAAAGGCGGGGGAAGGGAACACAGCCTAGGCAGCTTGTCAGGACCCAGCTCCCACCGCAGGAGGAGGGGGGCTGTGGGTCCTCTTGTCCTCCTTACCCAGAAACCCAACAAACTCAGGTCAAAGGTGAGGTATGATGGAATTAGAGGTGGACTTTGCTGCTGACCCCACAGGAATGGTGGGTCATGTGAGACCATCAGACTCCTCCGCTCCAAAACCTGGACAGTCTTTCCTTGTCCCGTGGGGCAGAGCCCAGACTCCTCAGCTGGACAGGCCAATCCGTATCAAATTCCCAGCCACCTGAGCTCCCTCCAAGCTGTCTCAGCCCCCACTCCAAGCCCTTGCCACGGCCACTTTGCACTCTTCAACGGCCCCATCCCCACTAAACGTCCCAAATGCACAGCCCAGGGTGAATACCCCCTCCACCAAATTCCCATGGCTTTAGGGTCTTCAGACATGCAGCAAAATGCTGCTGTGAAGGGTGACATTATAAGTCCCCGCAGCATTATAAGCACCCGAAAGCAGGGGAGGGGTGGGATAAAATGCCCTGTGTGATCTTTTAATGCTGCAGACCTTTGGTTCCTCGGGAAATAGTAATCAAATTGCCAGTCGTCCCAAAGGAAAGATGTCATCCCACCTCCCTTAACACCAGACTGGGATGGAGTAAGGGCTCCAGAAAAGGCCAGAGGAGACGGGTGTGTCCTGGGACAGTGCAAAGGGAAGCAGAAGCCAGTGACCCAGGGGGCCTTCACGTGGCCACCCAGGGGGTTTCCAGTTCTAGATGCCTTCTCTGACCTTGACTCATGAAAGGTGGCGTTGTGGGGGGGTGGGGGTGGGCATGGAGTTGGAGGCTCTGGGCTAAGTCAGCTGAAAGCCTGGAATTGCTGGGACCACAAAGAGCTCTGCAGGGATAGGAACCCTGCTAAGGGACCCAAGGGACTAATTTAGGGCACCTCCCCAGGGAGAGGAGGTGCATCTGGGTCTTCTTGGGGGGAATTTCCAATATTATAGGGTTACTTTACAATGCACTGAAACGTAAAGTAAACCATGCCTATTCTAATTGTGAAGACATTTTTTAAAAATGTACAACCAGATTCTACAAAAGAAAAAGTTACACAAAAGACAGATAACCTCAAGTGTTGGTAAGAGTGTGGAGAAATGGGAGCCTTCATATATTGCTGGTGGGAATGTCAAATGATAACAGCCACTTTGGAAACCAGTTTGGCAGTTTCTTTAAAAGTTTAGACATGAATGGACCATATAATCCAGCAATTCTATTCCTAGGTATCCACTCAAGATACATAAAAATATATATCTAGACAAGGACTCATACGAAAATGTGCATAGCAGCTTTATTGATAGCCCCAAATTGGGAACAATCCAAATAGCCATCAACTGCTGAATGGATAAGCAAAACTGGCCCAACACCATAGGATGTTACTGAGCCATAGGAAGGAACGAAGCACTGACACACGCACTACAAGACGAATGAACCTGGAGAACGTTTGCTAAGTGAAAGAAGCCAGACTCACCAGGACAACTCCTGCAGGATTCCATTTATTTGAAATGTCCACAGACGCAAAAGCATATCAGGGGTTTCCAGAGCTGGGGGGAAGGGGCTGGCTAGAGTCAGGAGTGACCGCTAATTGGCATGATTTTTTCAGGGGGAGGGAGCCACAGAAATGTCCTAAAACTGGATTGTGGTGATGATGGCATAATTTGGAAAATTTACTAAATATCTTTGAGCTGTACGCTTCAAATTAGTGGATTTTATAGTATGTGATTCTACCCCAATACAGTTGCTTTATTTAAAAGCATTTCCCGTCCATCGTGAGTGTTTATTTCTGAATAGACTGTGCTGCTTGCAGGGCCGCTCTCCTGGAGGCTTAGGTAACCTCAACAGCCATCACAGGACCTTGAGGGAACCCCCAGGGCTCCCCGTGAATGGGAGGCTGTGGTGTTGGGGGCCAGGCAATGAATTCTCTGGCCCTTTTCCTGAGGCTTTGGAACAAGGACCAGCAAAGGGAAACTTCCATAGCCACCTTGAGAGACGGCGATGACAGTCCACATGCTGCCCATGCAGTTTCGGGGAAAACAGTTCTCCCCAGAAGTAGCCTGAATGGGAGCGAGCCCACGCCCTGAGGAGAGGCCCCGTGGGAGCCCCGCTCTCCCATCGGCCTGGTCCGGCCTTGTTAAAATCATGGCACACCATACAGAGGGCAACTGTAAGGATGCTGCCGCAAGGGAAAGAATGCAATTCTTAGGGACCCTGACTCGTGTCTCTGCCCGCCGCCCTCTCTCCCCCTCCCGGTTGCTTTGTCTCCCCACCCATGGGATGCCCACATTCTATGTTAGGTGCCAGGTGTGCCTGGCCCAGTGGCAGCATCCTGCCCCTCGCTCCCCAGTCTGGATGGGGACCCTCCGTGGAGTGTGCTGGGGTCAGGGATGGCTGAGCACAGCTGGAGACTTGCTCCTCTTGCCAGCCCAGAGCATGACCACAGCTCCTGGGGGGCGAGGGGGGGGGGGTGATACCTCATGGGCAGAGCTCGAGGCAGGTGCAGTTCACCCTCTGCACAAATCCACCTACCAGGGCGGCACTGGCCAGTGTCAGGATGGCGCCTGGCGGGAGCTCCTTGCCAGTGGCAAGGTGTGAGACTTCCCCGGGGACCAGCGCACGGTCCCAAATGGCTAGGCCAGCGATGCTTCCCACGAAGGCCTCAGAGCCATCAAACCCACCCCCTAGGCTGTCTTGCTCCTGGCCCAGCACCAGGGAGCCCCCGGGGGGGATCTCATAGCCCTCCCTGAAGCGGGAGCCGGTGGCGACCAGCCTGCGGTCCACGTGGAGCCAGTACCTGCCCAGGAGGGACGTCCAGATGACGCACACATGGTGCCACTGGCCGTCCAGCAGCGGCTGCAGAGGGAGCTCCCTGAAGGCCGGGTCTCCAATCACAAAGTGGATGGAGCCAGGGACCAGCGAGTCGCGGCCGTGCAGCACCAGCTTGTTGTCATTCTCGGCGGTGGCGTAGGAGAGGAGGGTGCCCAGGTGGCCCGAGGCTGTCCGGACCCAGCTGCAGACAGACAGGGCCCGCAGGCCGGCGAGGAAGCCGGGGCGGAGGAAGACCACGTTCTCAGTGGAGGTGTTTGGGAAGACGAACGCGGGGCCCACGTTGCAGACTGGAAAGAGGGGGTGGGGAGAGTCAGCTCCTGCACCACCAGGTCACCCAGAAACACCCAGAAGCTTCCAGAAACATACATGCTACGGGCTTTTCCTTTGCACCAGGCAGGCGGGCCTAAGACCCTGGCTTTTATCAGGCACTAACTGTGAGGGCTGCGTCTCATTGTCTGACAGGCAGGAACACGGAGCCAGGCAGGCATGTGCCTTGCTAGGGAGCAGGCCTGCGCCCACACTCCTCACCACGAGGGAGCCTCTGTATGAGCGTCCTGTGGCTGCTGCAATGATTCTCCATAAACTCAGTGGCTCAAAACAACACAGATTTTGTACCTTATAGTCCTGGAGGTCAGGTCTCACTGGGCTAGAATCGCGGTGTTGGCAGAGCTGGTTCCTTCGGGAGGACTCAGGGACAAGCCCTTTCCTGCCCTTTCCAGCCTCTAGAGATGCCCACATTCATGGCTCACGGCCCTTCCTCCATCTTCAAAGCATATCCCTCTGTCCTCTGCTTCTGTTGCCCGACCCTCCTCTGACCCTGATGCTCCCGCCTCCCTCTATAAGGAACGCTGTGATGACCCTGGGCCCACGCCATAAGCCAGGATCAGCTCCCATCTCAAAATCACATCTGCACAGTCCTCTTTGCCACATGAGGTGGCATATCCACAGGGTCCCAGCATCGGGACATGGACGTCTTTGGGGGCCACCATCCCGCCCACCAGATTCCTGCCAGGTCTGCCTGTCTGTGTGTGGGGGTAGGGGAAGGAGCAGGGGTAGCCTCCAGTTGCTGCACCTGGTCTGAGGTTCTGATTGGCAGGCTGGGGGCGGAGCCTGGAAAAATGCTTTTCTAGCCCATCATCCCATTGAGTTTGAGGATGGAGGGCCTCCTGTGGCTGGCCTCCAGCTCCTCTCTCCACCTCGGGGGCTCCTGTCATAATCTAGGGCAGTGGTCCTCAGCCAGAGGTGACTGCGCCCCAGGGTACATCTAGCAGGGTCTGCACAGGGTTATGGTTGCCAAATCTACAGCCTCCATTTCCGAGAGGCCAGCAGGTTGATCCTGTCCTACTGGCGAGGCCACCAGCATGCCCGGATGAAGGGAAACCCTGATTCCGAGGAAGGGGCCCCAGAGGCTGCTAACCAAGGCAGCGGGAGCCACCTGGTCAAAAATGCAAGTGAAAGATACAGGGCACTAGTGGGTGGAGGCCGGGGTGCTGCTGAACACCCTGCAATGCCTGGGGCAGCCCCACAACGAAGGACCGCCTCGCCCCAAATGTCAGTAGTGCTTCGGTCGAAAAGCCCTCACCTGGGGAATCAGAACTCGCTTTTCAAAGGCCCGGGCCCTCCATGGGCGGGCACAAGCCCCACGAGGTGCCAGCTGAGCCAGGCCCTGCAGAGGCTCGTGCGGCGATAGTTGGGAGCATCGGTGGGATCCCGCCAGCCCTAATGAGGCCAACCTCGGCCATGGAGCGGCATGTGCTGACGCCAGGCAGCACCCCGTGTGTGCATTCACCCCTCATGCCCAGGCCAAGGGGTGGCCCTGACCTGCTGGGGACCTACAGGCTGGCTGTCACCTGGATGGCCCCTTTCTTCTGGGACGGGGTATGTGGGGTGTGAGCCAGTGTTCCCTCCACACAGAACAGGAGAGAGGCTCATTGGAGGGGATCAGCGGCCTAACTCCTTAGTTAGCGAGAGGGAAAGTGGAGGTGGATAAGGGAAGGCAGGCCCATGAGACTTACCTTCTCCCAGTCTCTCAGGGCGCCGTGCCCACTGGCTGTTTGGGCCTGGCGGCTCCCGTGTCCCCTGGAGATGGCCAGCAAAATCCCGAGGTAGGTCCAGGGGCTCAGGCGAAGTTCTGAGCACCTGCCTGCCCTCCTGCAGCTTTGGGGAGCTTTGGCTTGGCAGCGCAGGCCGGGCAGGGGGTGTGGTGCCAGGGCAAGCCACAGGAAGCCACTCCTTGAGAGCATCCAGCCTGGCGCCCTGGCTCTGGACAACGTGCGTCAGGCGAGCCAGCGTGTCCTGCAGGGCTCGCATGTCCAGGGCCAGGCTAGACAGTGCCTCCCGCTGCGCCGCCTGCTCCTTCCTCTCCTGGGCGAGCTGCTGGCTCCTCTCCCTCAGGGCGACACCCAAGGCCAGCAGCCGGGAGTCCACCTTCCGGCTTCTGCGCTGTGTCTTCCGAATCCAGGTCTTGAGGTGGCCCAGGTCGCCCTGCACAGTGGCCTGCGACTGGTTGACGGCCAGAGCCAAGGCCTGGCTCTCCTGGGCCAAGCTCTGGAAGCGGGCGTCGATGTTGTAGGACAGGTTGTAGTTGCTGGCGATGGCCTGCAGGTGTGTTAGGGTCACCTCCTGGAACCTCCGGAACTGCAGAGGCACACAGCAGCCTTGGGGGCAGGGCCCGGGAGGGCTCCGAACAAGCCTTCCCTGCCACGCTTCTGTGGCGCCTACCAATGGCCGGCCAGTCACCATGACCAGCCCCCTCCCAGCTGAGTTCAGGGAGGAGGGGGGACCAACTTCAAGTCACTCGGTAGCACTGTGTTGGGTGAGGGCTTCAGGCCACCAGCCTGGTCCCCCACTCTTCACCCCTGACCCTCGGGGTCCTCCCTGTGAGTGGACGGACACCAGGATGGGCCGAGTGAACTGCTTATGCGGGTCAAAGCGGGGAGCACTTGAGGCAGGCCTGGTCCATGCAGGGCGGGGAACTGGCTCCAGACCACATGGGAGTGTCTGCTCCACGATGGACTGATGGGCCGAAGACCTCACCCGCATGCCCAGTGCTGCTACCTCATCCGCTCCCCTGCCCCGTCTTCCCCTCCCCCTGCACAGATCCAGCGGCCTGGATGCACCCTTGGGGGCTTCCTACCCCTCCCAGCCTGTGACTCCCACCCAGCCCTCATGTGTCAGAACCCTTACTTGTCCACAGAACCTGGCCTGGGAAACCTTTCTGCTGGTTGCCAGCTATCGGTGAAAATAACATCAGCTGCTAAAAAGAACTACAAACTCCACACCTGTGTCCATAGTGTGCCAAGGCTCACTACTCCATTTCTGTCCTTCTGTTGCCAATTAAAAAAACCCAACCAAAACCACCTGCCCTGCATGGTGGGTGTTTACCTGTTCCTCCAGTCTGCGGAGCCTCTCAAAAAACGGTTTTCTTTGCCCCGTAGGGCCGGCTTCCTGCAACAAAGCTCCATGCAGGTATACGGACACAAAAATAAGCAAGAAAGACAGGGTCGTCCTTCCGGGGCAGCCCATTCTGAGAAGAGCAGCGGGAGTTGCCACCAACCTGTAGGATGCTGCTGCCTGCCTTGTGCTCCTGCCTCAGCCTATGCTGCCTCCAGCTCTTGGTGGAGAAATTTTCCTTTTTTGACTCTGGCTGGGAGTCAGGTACTTCCTGCCACCAAATGAAAGGCATTTGCCTCCCAGCCCACGGGCTCGGGAGATTCAGAGGTTCCCAAGGAGACAAGCTTAAAACAGATGCAGTTTCTTTGGAAAATAATTCTATGGGGTGAAAGCCCTGGTCCGGCTGGCTCAGCGGCGGCCAGGGGTGATTGCTTTAGCAGGAGCACAGGGACTCATGTTCCCACCAAGAGGAAGTTGAAGCAGGACAGAGAACCTGGCTGCGGCTAGGGGATCCTTGGATCCAAGTCTGTAGTGGGGCCCAGCACCGCATCATGCCCAAAGCATCCTGTGAGGACATCTCTCCCTCGAGGAAGACAAAGGACATGGGAGTGGGAGCCACCGCAATTTATTTTGGGAACAGGTTGTGTAGTGGGCTGAATGGTGACCCCCAAAATGTAGGTCTAAGTCTTAACCTCTATACTTGTGAATGGGACTTTATTTGGAAAACGGTCTTTGCGGAAGTACGTAGTCCCCCTTATCTGTCGCCCTGGTTACTCTCTCCTGCTTACTGAGAAAGCTCAGCCAAGCATCACCAGACACTTGGACACCTCTGAAAAGAGTGACAGAAATCTGCCCAAACAGTAAAGGAACCCAGAAGACAATGCAGAGGGCCAAGGAAAAGCTCAAGAAGGTTCTAATCAATACCCTTAGAAAAATAAGAAAGGCTTTGTGTCCACAAGGCAAGTAATGGATGCTACAAAAAAATGGAATCAGAAAGGAAGCTGCTCTTGAAAGGAAAAACTATGATGCCCAGCTAGCGTGGCTCAGGGGTTGAGCGTGGACCTATGAACCAGGAGGTCTCAGTTCGATTCCCGGTCAGGGCACATGCCCGGGGTTGTGGGCTTGATCCCTAGTGTGGGGCTTGCAGGAGGCAACCAATCAATGATTCTCTCTTTTCATTGATGTTTCTATCTTTCTCTCTGAAATCAATACAAATATATATTAAAAAATAAAGTAAAAACTATGATACCCCCCCCCCCCCCCACACACAGCTGAAAGGCAAAGTTAAAGCAATTGCTCAGAAAGTACAGCTCCTCTCACCATGTGCCGGAAAACCCAGGACAAGGAGGAGATCTGAAAAGTGTCCGGAGAGAAAACCTGGTCACACGGGAAGGATCGAGACTTTCCCCAGAGAACTGCCGGCCATCTCAGCAGCAGGGCTGGCTGCCAAAGACAGAGGAGCAAACCTTCACATTTCCGAGTGAAAATGGTTTTCAAATTTTAAAGTTGTGCACCCACCTCAAGTGTAAATTGACCCTGAGAAAAGAATAAAGGCATTTTCCCCCCAGATATGTAAAGGCTTAAGAAATTGATCTTCTGTGCACTGTTTTGTGAGAAGTTACTGAATCATAGGAAAATAGAGGAATAGATGATTGCAGTCACTGTAGGAAGTGGAGATCGAGGGCTCTAATCCATAAGTGGACTGGGAGGAATTTCCAGAGCGACTGCTTACTGCGAAAGCTCAGCCAAGCATCACCAGACACTTGGCTGGTGACGTCACCATCCTCACTCCTCCCTCCCTGTCACCCCCCACATCCAATCCATCATTTGTATTCTGCAGAAATATCCTAGGTCAGCCAGTTTTCACCACCTGGCCCCCACCAGCCACCCCGCTGGCTCCCTGCATCCCCTGCCGTCCATTCTCCCAATTGCACCCAGAGTGGACGTTTTAAAATGAGACCGTCATTAGTCACTCATTTTCTTCCCCGCTTACTTTTTCGGATCACTACTTGCCATTTGGTGTATTGCTCATGTCCTTTATTTTCTCACTTGATATGCGAGAAGGAACTTAATCTGCTTCATTCTCTTCCCTGGAAGAGTGCTTGCTGCACGCATTTAATGATTGTATGTTGGATGAATAACTGTTTCCCAGATGTTTCCACAAGGACATACAGCCAGCGATTTTCAACCGGTGTGCCGCAAGAATTTTTAAAACATGCAATACCTGACCTTTTCCCCCTTAGATCAGTGGTTCTCAACCTTGGCTGCACATTAGAATCACCTGGGAATCTTTAAAATCCTGGAATCAGGATTTTAAAAAGCTCAGAAATCAGGATTTTAAAAAGATTCCCAGGTGATTCTAATGTGCAGCCAAGGTTGAGAACCACTGCCTTAGATTGTCAAATAAAACAAATGGCAACAGCCAATACAATAGCATCCGGCGTGAAAGAATCAAAATTATACCCGTTTTTGTCAGATCGGCAAGTAATGTATTTTTTGGTGTGCTGCAGAGTTTTAGTAATTAGTGATGTGTACCACGAGATGAAAGAGGTTGAAAATCACTGGTCTGGGCTGAAATGGCAGGTTCTTGTGAAGTCTTCCCGGATCACTCCCGCAGGCTGCCACGCGCTCTGCCAGGACGGAAGGTACCCTGTCTGCGCTGTGCATTACGGCAGCTACTGCCTACAGGTGTGGCTGGTGCGACCAAGGAACTGACCTGCTCCTTTGGTTTGATTTCAGCTAACGTCCATAGCCACCTGTGGCTGGTGGTCACATGCTGAACGTGCGGCTCCTATGCCAGGACCCGGACTCACACCGCTACAGTCATGCATCCCCACACCAGCCCCGTTTCCCTGCTTCCCTGTCTGCAGGGCGTTTTCCTATCACGGTCGCACCCTGGAGCGCAGGGCCTGGCCTCGGGGACGGCCGGTGCTCCATGGAGCCGGTGTGGAGCGCGCACGCGTGGCGCCCGGGAGAGAACTGGCCTCGGGAGTTGAGCGCGGGCTGGAGATGACTCCGGGTAACGAGCACACGGAGGCAGAAGAAGGGCGCCCCCTCGCGCACTGCGGAACCCTGCTCCGAGCCAGGTCGGGGCGCGCGGCCCCACCCACAGGGTGACGCCGCCCCCCACTCCGGCCCCTGCGCCGCGCGGCACAGACCCCGCCCCCCGTCCGGCGCAGGCGCAGATGCGGCCGCCCGCTCCGCCCCTTCTGGCTTCCGGGCTTCGCGGATTCGTCGCGGTCGGTCAGCTGACCCACCAGCTCAAAGAAGTTCCGCGGCAGCTCTGCCCGGGCCCGGGAGCTCGTGCTCCGCGGCCGCGCGATGGGCCCAGCGTAGAGCTGGGTCTCGGCGACCCCAGTGAGTCGGCAGCGGGTGCACAGCGACGGCGCGGGGTCTGAGACCCCTGCCCTCTTCGAGGCCCTCCTCCCGGCCCGGAGACCCCTCCCACCCCACGAGGCCCTCCCGTCGCTCACGCCGCGAGGTGGGCTGCAGCCGCACGCTGGGTGGGGGCGCGGGACGGCTGATCGCTGCTGCTGGCCCGCATGCACTCTGCGTGCCGCCGCCCTCGTAGACCCGGCTGGGTCGGGGGGCACCAGGCTCTGGGGGACACCGTTGGGCCCCTAATACAGGCTTATCGAGAGGCTGGGTGCACTGGTAACAGACTGGCGCCTGCTTAATGGTACTTAGTCCTGCCGGGGCGCTCGACCCGAAATAAATACTACTCACAGACGGCGATGGTTTCAAAAAGAAAAAAGAAAAAAAAGGAGTTTGGCGAGTGGAAGTCCGAAGGGCATTGATGGGTTCCTCGAGACCAGGTCTCCCAACCTCAACACTGGTGACATTTGGTTTGGATAATCCTCTATTGTGGGGGCTGTGTATGTGGAATGTTTTACCAGCATCCCTGCCCCTGCCATCTCCAGCTACTGGCATGTGTCCCTGGACGGGTTGACCTACTGTAGAGGGGGTCATAGAGGGCCTCCGGTCCTGAAAAGGACTCTCGGTGAAAACAGTGAAAGAGGTGGGAGGGAGGGGATACTGCTGGGTGACAGAAGGGGTGAAGAGGAATGAGGTCCCCAGGAAGTTTGCTTAATAAGAGGCCAGAGGGTGGGAGATGCGTCCTTCTCCGAGACTGGGTCCCATGTGGGTGCCCACGGCTCCGTGCGCTTTCACATCCTTTCCTCTGAACAGGATGGATCCAGTGCCGTCTTCGGTCCGGCTCACTGTCCGGGAGGCTGTTCACACCCTTTCCTCTTCTGAGGATGGTGGCTGCATCTTCTCCACCCTGGGGTCCCTGAAGCGCTATCTTGGAGGAACGGAGAACCCGGCCCTCCCTGGGGAGCAGGAGGAGTTTGCCAGGGTCCACTTTTCAGCCGTTCTCAGATGTCTGGTCAGCAAGCTGAACCCGGACTGGCTGGGGCTGCTGCCCAATGGCCAGTTGGAGGAGTTGTGGGCCAGCTTCTTCCTGGAGGGCCCAGCTGACCAAGCCTTCCTGGTGCTGATGGAGGCCCTTGAGGACACGGCTGGGTGAGTGGGGCTGCGTCTCATTACGGGGTGGCTGGTCACATCCAAAGCATACGCATGGCCTGAAGGATTGCAAACCAATATAGCAGGGCACCTGAAAATCATACCTGGTTTGTGTTCATCTCTGCAACGAGGGTGTTCCAGTCCCTGCGGCTGAGGCAGTGGGTTAGCTCCAGACTGAAGTGTCAGGGGTGGCAGTGCATGGCCATCACCCTCTCCTTCACCCTGTGGCTCCCAGCTCTGCAGTGAGGCACCCAGGTGCCCCAGCAAGCTCCTGGGACCCCTCACTTGGGGGGCGGGGGGTCCTAGATTCCACATCAGAGCACAGGACAGTCCTTGTGGGGATGCCTGGTTGGAAAGTGGGGCTGCTGAAGACAGCAGGCACCGTATGAAAACCACGGCCAGGAGAGGGCGGTGGTGTCCAGTGTGATTCCAAGCGTAGGGGGCGGCACTGGGCCCAGCAGGTGCTTGTACCCTGCTGGCAATCTTAGCTACTTAGTGAGATTTAGATACTCTTCCTTTCAACGTATGTGGAGGGAATAGCGCCCGTTAAGTTGTTGGGATTACCTGTTTCATGACGGCTGTTGCTGCTCCCGTTGGCCGAGGATGCTGCGGATGGAGGAGGTTGGGGTTCCGCCCCTCACACCTGCTCTTGGTTCAGTCCCAGTTTCCGTCTGATGAAGATGGCAAGGCTGCTGGCCGGGTTCCTGAAGGCGGGCAGGATGGCTGCAGTCATGGAGGGGCAGTGTCGGCAGCAGGCGGAGCTGGCCTTTCCTCGGCTCCAGGAGGCGCTCCTAATCAAGGTGGTGGGCTTGCCCGACCGCCTGGGCAACTGCCTGCAGCAGGAGAACCTGGCTGAGTTCTTCCCTCAGAGCTACTTTCCTCTGCTCGGGGAGGAGGCCGTGCGGGTGCTGCAGGCGGTCGTGGACTCTCTCCGAGGTGAGCCCGCCCCCCTCCCAAAGTGACCCTCTTCCAGCCATTCTCTTGATCTGCTGTCCCCTTCATCTCCCTGGCATCTGGGCACTTTTCCGTCGCTGGGTGGTGCTGTTGGTGGGTCAGCCGTTGTCTCCTGTTTGGGGTGGCAATGACCCACATCCTGAAGTTTTACCCACTTCGTGGCTGTTGACCTTGGAGGTGGAGCTGACTATTTTTTTAAAATATATTTTTATTGATTTCAGAGAGAAGGGAGAGGGGTAGAGAGATAGAAACATCAGTGATGAGAGAGAATCATTGATTGGCTGCCTCCTGCCCACCCCCCACTGGGATCAAGCCTGCAGTCTGGGCATGTGCCCTTGACCAGAATCAAACCTGGGACCCTTCAGTCCGCAGGCCGACGCTCTACCCACCGAGCCAAACCGGCCAGGACATGGAGCTGACTTTTGATTTCTTCAGTTCCTGGGTGGACATTGGAGAAGTCAGCCAGATGGGGCTGCTCACTGCTGGGCCCTTAGTGTCGATGGGAACATCTGAAAACTGTTCTTACTGTGGCAGGGCTTGTCTGACGTGGCCATTGACGAGGGCCTGCTTGTCCTTGTTAGCTTGCGGCTCTCACTGTCTTTGTCACTGGCCATCTTGGCTGCCTGGAGGGGCACTGTGGGAGCGGCTTCTTATTCACCCCCTCATCACAAAGTCTTTGAAGCGTCATTTGTGGGGTCAGGTGTCTCGCATGGGCGTGCCCAGTGCTCCAGCAGCTGAGGTGGTGGAGCTGGTGCCACGTCAGGTGCTGCTCAAGGCCCTTCACGCGTGTTGCTTCGTGGAGTCCCAGGACTGTCCTTGAAGGAGGCAGCATCACTGTCTAGGGGGAGGGACCACAGGGAGGTGAGGCTCTTACCTTGCCAGGCCTCCCAGCCCCACTGCCTTTTATTGGGTGATGCCCTGGGATGTTCTGAAGGTGCCCAGAATGTCTAGTCTACTTCACCGGCAGGGGCTGTGCGGGCGCCCCTCTCTAGATCACAAACTCCGAATTCCTGTCGTTCCTACTGTGCGTGGGTCCCGCCTGAAACCTGGTCGGCTCCACCATCCTGGCTCTGCTTGTGGAGCCGGTATGGCCCACCCTCTCCTGGTTCCTGTGTCCTTGTTTCCTCCCTTCCCCACTCTGGGCGGCTTAGAGCCCGACCTGTGTCTGTGAGTAGCTGACCGCCTTGGCCAGGCCCCTCTCGTGCTTCTCCTGGTGCTACCACACTCGTCCCTACTTCGGAGGATCATTGTGACAATTAAGTGATCAAATGTGTGTAACGGTTTTTAAACAGTTATTATTGTTGGCTCTTCAAGTTAGAACAGACCTATTATGATTATGGTTGGTTGCTGCGGTTCTCAACCTGTGGGTCGCGACCCTTTCACAGGGGTCGCCTGAGACCATTGGAAAACACATATATAATATAATTACATATTGTTTTTGTGATGAATCACTATGCTTTAATTATGTTCAATTTGTAACAATGAAATTGGGGGTCACCACAACATGAGGAACTGTATTAAAGGGTCGCGGCAGGAGGAAGGTTGAGAACCACTGGTTTAGAGTGAATGAATTGGCATTTTTATGACACGGAGTCCGCCTGCCCAGGAATGAGGTCTGGCCCCACTTGTCAGGTATTCTTCGATAGCCTTGCCATAGCCCTCCTTTAAAATCTCCTTTTCCTTCCTGTCTTAGGCGGCTTAGACTGCTCTGTCTCCTTTGTGTCTCAGGTCGTGGGGAAAGCCTGTGTCTACGGGAGGCAGAGTGAGTGTTTCCTGTCCGGGGAGAAGCTACAGCGTGTTCTGGCCCCCTCCCCCTTCCTCTTGGTGGCTGTCCTGTGGGTGGGGGGGCATTTTTCCCTGGCAGAGGGTCAGAGCATGGCTGTGTGTCCTGAAACAGCAGCGGTCCCCTTGCCTGGGCTTGGTCGTGGGTGGGCTGATGCCAGCTGTCGTGGGCTCCTTGGTGGGGGCTTGGCTATGCAGCCGGTGGGCCTGTGGGCTGCGGATACTGGATGCCCCATGGCCCTGTTGGCTTTTCCGCAGAGGAGATCCTGGGTGTGCTGGTGCCCCGGCTGACAGCACTCACCCAGGGCAGCTGCCTCTGGCAGCGGGTCTGCTGGCGCCTGGTAGAATGCGTGCCCGACCGGGCCATGGAGGCCGTGCTGACAGGGCTTGTGGAGACTGCCCCTGGGTAAGAACCAAGGTCCCCTCCCACTGTAAATGCTTCTCTTCCAAGAAGGCAGAAGGTGGGGTCCAGGTGACACCTTACCTGCCATCCCTGTGTAGGTAGTCAGTTTCTGGTCCCTCATAGGGAAGGCTGGCACCCCTGCTCTAGGTGAAGTATTTAACCTGCGATGCAGTCAGATGCGTTGAGGTGCTGGGCTCTCCTGGTTTCCGTGTTGATCAGGAAGAGGGAGAATCAGGATCCACTCGGAGCTGAAACACCCCCGGGCTCCCTGGGGTTAGAGCAGAGCCCAGGATCCAGCCCCATGTGTTGAGATCCCCTCCCCCCTCACCTGTGCCTCACAGGCCTCAAGTTCTCGCTCGACTGTTGGGGAACCTGGTTTTGAAGAGTAAGAAGGCCCGGTTTGTGATGACCCAGAAGCTTCTGTTCCTGCAGTACCGATACCCGGTGAGAGTGCCGCAAGGTGGGCGCGGGCCGCCTCCGGCCCCAGGGAAATGACTGTAGCAAGTGTAGCGGGAACAGTGCTCATTTCTGGGAAATGCCCGTCCTTAGCCCAAACCCGTTCCTGCTCTGGGACTCCTGCACAGACAGCCCTTGGCTCCCTGGGCAACTCTGGCCAGGCAGGCGGCAGGCGGTGGTATCTGCCTGGCAGACGGTGACGAGATGCCCGGCTTCCTTTGCAGACACCTGTGCTGCAGAGCCTGCTGGGGTACCTGGCCATGGACAGCCAACGGCGCCCACTCCTCGTACAGGCAAGTCCTGTCGGGCCCTCAGTCCCTGCAGCGTCCCAGGGCCGCCGACTGGTGGGACGAGGAGGGAGCCTCCTGCCTGGGTGGAGGGGAGGCTGGGGCTGTCTGACCAGGCCGGGGTTGTGCTGCCCACCAGGCGCTGAAGGAGCTCATGGAGACGTGGGGCAGCAGCAGCGCCATCCGCCACGCACCCCTGGCCCAGCAGTGCTATGTCAGCAAAGCTGTCTTAATCTGCTTGGCACACCTGGGGGACGCTGAGCTCCAGGACAGCCAGGACGGTGAGCAGGTGGCACGGGCACCCTGTCCCCATTGCCCCCTTCCCCACGGCACATTCAGCATGTATGCGTTGGTTTCCCCAGAGCTGCTGGCCAGCCTAATGGCAGGAGTGAAGTGCCGCCTGGACAGCAGTTTACCAGCTGTGCGCCGCCTGGGCATGGTCGTGGCCGAGGTGGCCAGTGCCCGGATCCACCCTGAGGGGCCTCCCCTGAAGTTCCAGGTGAGTGAGGGCTGTGCCCACATGGTCTCCCCAAGCTGCTGTCGCTCCAGCCTCGATGTTACCTCACCTTCCTGGGTCTCATGGAGCTCATGGAGCATCTCTGTTAGTGCGGACTCGGCCTTGGTGGCCCTCCCGGGGGTTCACAGCTTAGAGGGAGTAGAGGTATTGCCCCTCAGCTGGGCCCGAGCAGGCCCCCCAGGGGATCCATGGGTGTTTAACTCTCAGGTCATCCTAGGCATCCCCTCCTCGCCATCCACTGAGCCCTCAGGGCATTGCCACGTTTACTGTGTCCTGGGGGATTCTCATTCTTGGCTCCCTCAGGATGGGGGGGCCCTCTGGCCTTCAGTACACCCAGTGCTGCCCTCTGCAAGGTGGAGGCTTGGAAGGTTGCTCTTGGAAGGCTGTGGCTGTCAGAGGCTGGACCAGGGCTGCAGCGGGAGGGCCTTGGAGGGGCCCTGGCTCTGCTGCTCCTGCCAGACCCATCCCAGCTGACTCCAGATCTTTCCTGTTGCAGTATGAAGAGGATGAACTGACCTGCGAGATGCTGGCCTTGGCCACCCCACAGCCCGCTGCGGACAGCCCCTCGGAGGCGGGGTGAGTTCCTCCCACCCGGGGGGCTGGCCACGGTGGGCCGGGTGGGCAGCTTCTGCACGCGCTGGGACTCTGTCTTGTCATCCTGGACCCACGTTGCCGAGACAGCAGCTCAGTAGACTAGGGTTGGGGTGGAAGGAGTGTTTCCTTGGGAAGCATAGGTTCTGGGACCAGAAACTTGTGAGTTTGTCCCTGAAGGGTTCCTCCTTGTTTCCCAAAAGCTCACCTGTCGCTCCAGTCACTGCAGAGACCCCTGACAGACAGACTGTAGAGGGTGGAGTCCCGCAGGTGCGGCCACAGGGCTCTGACTCTGAGCTTGACAGGTAGGACGGAGATCTCGGGGAGAGGGCGGTGCAGGGAAGGCACTGAGGCCTGGGACAACCCCATGCTGGTGTCAGAGCCACGAGGTGAACTCGAGGGGTGATGGGCTCGTCTCAAAACGATGGGTCAGCCTACAGCACCGGACTGGCTCTGAGCTCTCTCCAGTCTTTCGCCCAGTATGAGAACCAGCATGGAGGGCCTCAGCGTCACTGTAGCCTTACCCTGTCAGTCGTTCTTGAAGCTTCAGGGACTGGGAGGTGAATTCTTATGTTTTATTATTTACTTATTTATTTGTGTATGTATGTATTTATGTTAATCCTCACCCGAGGGTATTTTTTCATTGGTGTTTAGGGAGAGTAGAAGAGAGAGGGAAAGAGAGAGAAACATTAATGTGAGAGAAACACATTGATTGGTTGCTTCCTGCACAAGCCCTGACCAGGGCCTAGGCCGGGGTGGAGCCTGAAACCAAGGTGCGTGCCCTTGACCAGAGTCCAACCTGGACCCCTTGGTCCACAGGACGATGCTCTATCCACTGAGCCAAACCAGCGAGGGCTATTTTTTAAGTACTCATTGGTTGCTTCTAATATATGTCCTGACTGGAGATCAAACCCACAACCTTGGCATGTCGGGACATCAGGATGACGCTCTAACCAATTGGCCTACCTGGCCAGGGCCTGGGACATGAATTTTGGTGACTCAGGAGCTTGTCCTGTTGGTGGAGGGTGCCCAGCCTCAGCTCTCAGGCACTCCCTCCTGCCTGCTTTCTGCTCCTGGGTGACCAGCAGGCTCCTCATGTCTGTGATTCTTCCACAGCGATGATGAATTTGTTCCCTATGACATGTCGGGGGACCAAGAGCTGAAGAGTGGCAAGGTGCCCATGTACGTCCGGGACTGCATGGAAGGTGGGCCTCTCCACATGGC
Organism: Myotis myotis; assembly: GCF_014108235.1. Taxonomy (NCBI): domain Eukaryota; kingdom Metazoa; phylum Chordata; class Mammalia; order Chiroptera; family Vespertilionidae; genus Myotis; species Myotis myotis. The sequence continues at coordinate 102,871,300 of NW_023416357.1, read as the reverse complement.
ATGGGTCCCTGCTGAGTGCCCTGTGGCAAGGCCCCAACCCCAAGCACAGCCCTGCCCTGGGATGGTTGGTCCATGGGATCTGTTCATGTTCTGGGGGTTCACCTGCCTTCTGCCCAGCGCCCAGACCCTGGCTGCTGGCTCTGCTGTGGTCAAGGTCAGGGCCAAGGAATGATGGAGGCCTGTTTTGGTTCAGCCCTGACCACATCCGAGGACTGGGAGCGCTGGGAGGCAGCCCTGCGGGCCCTTGAGGGGCTGGTCGTCAGGAACCCGGCTGCCACTCGGGAGGTGAGCAGGTAGAGGGACTGGGCCGGCAGGGTCATGGGAGTGAGCAGTGCCCTCGGAGCCTGGTGTGGCTCGTGTTGTATGTTTCGTTGGCTCTCTGTCCCCTTAGGAGGCCTGTGTCTGGGGCCTCTGCTGGGATGGGAGGTGGAGAACAGGGTCCCAGGCTGTCCAAGAGGTGTCCCTTCCATTGTAGAGAAACGGAACACTGTGGGGGACCTGGGGCAGGCCCGGGGGCTGAAGGCGCCCTGACCTGTTCGCAGGTGAGTGTGGAGCTAGCGCAGGTGCTCCTGCACCTGGAGGAGAAGACGAGCGTGGCGGGATTTGAGGGGCTGCGCCAGAGAGCCCTGGTGGCCGTCACCGTCACAGACCCGGCCCGGGTGAGTCCCGCTGGCTATGGGGTGCCAGGGTTGTGCCCCCCCAGCTAGTGTCTGCGTGGGGGCCCTACCTCTGGAGTTGTGATCCACTGCGACCTCTCATCTGCCTGGCTCAGGTGGCGGAGTATCTGACCTCACAGTTCTACGCCATCAACTACAGCCTCCGGCAGCGCATGGACATCCTGGACGTGAGTGCCCTGGGGCCCCTGTCCCACTTGTCAGGCCCAAGCTGCCCTCATGGGAGGGGCCAGGCCTGGTGCAACGCCAGGGAGCTGGTGTTTGCCAAAATCTACCTGGGCAGAGCCAGAGGCCTCCTGAGTACCTGTCACTGGACCTGAGCCTGAGACCAGCATCTGTGTGATCTGCTGCAGTGTGGATGCGTTGGGAAGTAGTTTTCCTAAGTGAAATAAGCGAGACACAACACAGATACTGTATGATTACACATACATGAGATCTTAAGGAGTTAAAGTCTTAGACAAAGTAGATGGTGGGTGCCGTGGGCTGAGGGAGGGGGCGAGTTAGTGTTTAATGGGGACAGAGGGTCATTTTGGGAGGCTGAACCAGTTCTGGAGGTGGCTGGTGGTGATGGTTGCACAGCAGCGTGCAGGTACTTAATGTCACTGAACGACGCACTTAACGCTGATTAAGATGCTACGTGTTATGTAGAGCAGCGTCGCCAACCGGTGGTCTGCGGGCCACTGGTGATCCATGAGTTCTGAAAGGTTGGCGACCGCTGATGTAGAGTAAAGCAAAGACTAAGGCAACACAAAAAATACAGCATTTTGCTGTTTACAACTCAGTGGCATTTGGTACATTTGCAGTGTTGTATGTCTATCAGATCTGTCTGCTTTCAGAAAATCTTGCATCTCCCACAAGCACTTCCTCCCCTGTAACCACCAGTCCACTCTGTTCTCTGTGGATTTGCCTGTTCTGGGTGCTTCCTATAAGGGAAGTCGTACCGGTGGCCACCTAGGTCTGGCTTCTTCCACTCGTGTTTTCAGGGCCCACCCACATGTAGCTTCATTACCCTTTCCTGTGAGCTTTGGGAAGAGAAGTGGCCCTTGTGAGGGGAGTGAAGGCTCTGGCTGGTCTCCAGGGAGCATGCCCCCCTTCCCCTCCTGTCCCCCACAAAGCGAAGTGATTATGGGGTACGTGGCACTGACTTTCTAGGGGGTTTCCTGAAGCTCCCCCTCGACGCAAGAGCTGCTGGTGCTAACGGGACACTCGGTTTACCTTGAGCTAGAAATCCTTCCCCAGATCGACAGCGGCTGCCCGGGGTCTCTCCCCTTTAGGTCCTGGCTCTGGCAGCCCAGGAGCTGTCTCGGCCCGGGCGCCTCAGGAGGACTTCCCAGTGTGGCTCCCCGGGCCCCACCTGCCCGCCCAGCTGCGTCGCGGCTCCCACCTGGCGGGCTGTGGTGGACGAGAGGATCAGAAGGAAGACCCGGCGGTTCTCAAAGGTCAGCCAGGACTCGGGTCGGGTCCTCGTGGGTGGGGGCTTTGGGCAGGCTGGAGGCCCGGTCTGCATGGACGGGGTGGCTGCAGTGCTGGTGTTCTGTGAAAGGAGAGTTTTGGGCACAAACGGAAGGACGTGACATGCTGTAGGGCATCAAACTGAACTGGTTTTAAGACATGGATGCAGAGTTAGGTATGAAAAAAGGGCCCAGGAATCCTGTCAGCAGCAGATGACCTGGTCTGGGCTGTGTTGGGGGTCTGCCTAGGCTAGGCTGATCTTGCCCCCCAGGGACATTTGGCCATGTCTGGAGACATTCTTTTTTTAAAAAAATATATTTTTTGTTGATTTCAGAGAGGAAAGGAGAGGGGAGAGAGAGATAGAAACATCAATGATGAGAGAGAACCACTGATTGGCTGCCTCCTGCACACCCCCTACTAGGGATTGAGCCTGCAACCCAGGCATGTGCCTTTGACTGGAATTGAACCTGGGACCCTTCAGTCCTCAGGCCAACGCTCTATCAAGTGACCCAAACCAGCTGGGGCTGGCGACGTTCTTGGTTGTCATGGGGTTGGGTGCTACTGGCATACAGCCCGTAGGGCCCAGGGAGGCTGCATACTCTCCCATGGCACACAGGGCGGCCCCCCCAGGAGAGTGTCCTGCACGGGGAGGGGAGGCCGTGCTCCACACCCATGTGGCTCCCTGTGTGTTTGGCAGGGCTCTTCCAGGCAGGGACCAGCTGGCAGCCCCAATGAATTCAACTCCGTGGCTGGCTACTTCTTCTTCCCCCTCATTCAGGGTTTTGACAGGTGAGTGGGAAGCCCGTGGTTTGGGGAATGAGCCCTGGATACCTCTGAGGACAGGCAGCTTCCCAGGGTGGGGCCCGAGGTGGGGCTTTAGGCAGCAGCAGGATCATGACTTGTGCTGTGGTCGTTCGGAGCTTAAAGTAAATGACGTGGCAAGGGCATTAGGAGTCACATTTTCTGTCACACTTCGGGTTTGTGCTGGGGCCAGAGCCTTGCTGTGCTGTCTCGATGCTGCAAGTGCTCTGCCCATCCCCCCTTTGCCTCCTTGTCCAGCCTCAGCCTGAGTGGGCTAGACGTCCCCTTGGCCACCGTCACACATGGAGTGATGCTCTGGTGATGGTGGGGAGGGCCGGGGACTGAGCCCTTCCCTTCAGGGACAGGGCTAGGCGGCTGCCTTCACTGCAAGGCCTGGGTGGGTGGCCTTGCTTCCCTCAAGTGCACGGCCCCTCCTTCCTGACCCAGGCCGGGGCTTGTGCCAGGCAGCCTTGCAGGGTGCCTGGGTGTCTGTCTAACACCTTCCCATGTGGCTCCAGGTCCCGTATGGGGATAGGCGGTGAGGAGCAGCATCCAGGGGACAGGGATGTCCATTGGCCCATGAGGTTGGGAAGTTGGCCAAGTGTTTGACCTGCGCCATTCACCTGATTCTGTGTTGTAGGCCTCTGGTGACCTTCGATCTTTTGGGAGATGACCAATTGGTTCTCGGGAGACTGGCCCACACCTTAGGGGCCCTGATGTACCTGGCTGTGAATACCGCGGTGAGCTGGGAGCTGCAGCTGACGGCCCCCGCCTTGCGTAGATTGTGTGCCAGCAGTTTGTTCTTCCCGTGGTCCACACCTTGGCCCTAGGGACAGGAGTGTTTGCACCTGAGGAAAGTGGCCAAGGTGGGGACTGCTGGGTGCCAGGACTCATGCCCATTGGCCTCTGCTGTTTCAGGTGGCGGTGTCAATGGGCAAGGCTCTGCTGGAGTTTGTGTGGGCCCTTCGCTTCCATGGTGACACGTGAGTGGCCAGGGACTGAGGGCAGTGACCCCACGTGGACACGGGTGGGCTCTGAATCCTAGAAAGTGGAAATTGGGCAGCTGATGGCGACTCCTAGGGGTGGCCAAGAGGCAGCTTGGCCCTGCAGTAAGAAGGAAGAGGGCTAGGCGGGGCCAGGCATGCTTTGTGGCCGGCATGGCTGCTGTGCTCGGAGGAAAATCGGGGTCTCCCTGCCTAGCCTGTGGCTCCATTGGGGCTTAGCCCTCACCTTGCTCGGCAGCTACGTGCGCCGGGGCTTGCTGTCTGCCGTCTCCTCCGTCCTCCTCAGCGTCCCGGCTGAGCGGCTGCTCGAAGACCTACCAGATGAGCTGCTGGAAGCCCGGTCATGGCTGGCAGGTGAGCGCGGGGCCCCAGGCTGCAGTTGCAAGGTGGGCGGGAGGCCAGTGCAGCCTGGAGGGTGCCGGCGGCTGTCAGGGTGCAGGAAGCACCGTGGGGATCCTCAGAGCTGAGCGAGCCCCAGTCCACGGCTGTGTGTGTCCCCCAGTGTGGGGATTGGAACGTGGCCATTGTTGGGTCACTCTGGGGAGTCCTGCAGGGCACCTGAGAGAAGGCGCCCTGATGTGGGAGATGGCATCTGTATTCATTCTGGAAAATTCTCAGAAAGGTTAGAAGACTCCTAAAGTGAGCACTATGTACCCTCCCTAGATTCTCTGATTATTCGTGTTTTGACATATTTTGTCCCGATCCTCCTCTCCTACAAGCTCTTTTTAAGAAGTCTGTTGTATACTTACCTGGCGGGAGAGAGAACATGATCACGAAGGTGGTTTTCCCAGGGCGAGGCTTAGCCATTGCCCTCCGGATGTGCTGACCTCGGTGATTTCCCCAAATGTGGGGAACTCGACTGCATAATTTGTGGTAGCGGGGAAAACAAACAAAAAAAAGAAGTCTGTTGTGATGAGTATAACCGCCCACCTGTAGCCAGCTGAGCCGGCCTCAGAGCCCCCCCACCCCCACCCCCTCCAACTTCTACCCTCAGCACACGGCTGGGACTGGACCATTTAATCTGTGGCCACACTTGGGGGCCCAGTGATGCAAGGACGGCCTTTTTCTTTCTGCCAGATTCCGGGTCCCGCCCAGGGTCCTGAGCTGTCCTGCACCCCCAGCTCCTCCAGTCCACTGTCCCCAGTGTCTTTCGTCCTGTTGGTCGTGTGCAGAGCCCCTGTGTGGGTTTCTCTGATTATGTCTCATGTCACATGTCTGCACAGTTCTGGGCGGTGCCTGGGCTTTCTCGGGGTCTTGTGATGCAGGCGTGTGGCATCCAGCGACCCTCGTCCATGGTCTTGGGTGCAGGCTCCTTCCCTGGGGTGAGAGCTGCAAGCTTGGAGTGGCTTTGTGGAGGGGTGTGTTTAGCCTCCCCCTGCCTCCCCACCTGCTGGAGTTCCCAGCTTGGGTGGAGGGGAGCATTGCTCCTGCCAGGGACCCAGTGAAGGCCCTTTGCTGGCATCTAAGGTGCTGCTCTCACCGGGGACCTCAGCAAAGGGTCTGGTGCCTGAAGCCCAGGGCAGCTGGCCACGCCGGGCCCCATGGGGCCTCCTTCAGGAAGACTTAATGAAACACAACTGAAGAGGGCGGCTGCTCAGCACCATGTAATGCTGTGCTCTGGTGTGATTTCCTCCTTTGGCAGATGTGGCTGAGAAGGACCCGGATGAGGACTGCAGAATGCTGGCCGTGAAGGCACTGCTGCTGCTGGAGAAACTCAAAGACAAGCTCCTCCCACTGTCTCCTCCTTAGTCCCTGGGCACCATTCCCACTGGAAGAAGGAAGGCGGGGAGGGCCGAGCACAAGGCCCACGGAGCCAGGCTGTCGAGGGCTTTGTGGTGCAGCCCCTCGTGGGATGGGCTGTCACCTGGTCCTGAGCGTGCAGGCAGGAAGGCCCCGCCTGCGCTGTTTATAGCCCAGAAGGTCAGAGTGCTCAGCCAGGGCCTCTGGTACTGCCCCAACGACAGCACCCTGAACTCGGTGGGGGACTCCCGAGGAGCCGGCTCTGCAGGTGGCGGCAGGGGAGTGGGGGAGGGTGCTGCTGCTCAGGGCCTGGATGTGCTCCAGTGGGAGCTGCCAAGATCGGCAGAGCAGCGGGCTGCTGGGCCCCTGTGGGCTTCTTGGCATTGTGTCCTCAGCCCCCCACCTCACCTAATGGCAGGTTATGTTAAAAAAACAACAAAGAAGAATAAAAAGGAGCTACAGGTGCTCAAACCCACGCTTTGTGGTTGTCGTTGCTCGGACAGGGGCCCCGTGCCTACACAAGCCCTCTGCAGGGGAGACATGAAAACGTGGGGCAGGAAGGGGACGCACGCCTCTGAGGAAATAAACTTTATTAGGAGAGCTTCAGCGGCCGGTGGGTGGAGCCCGGGGTCCCCCTCCCCTCAAGATGTCGTGGTGCCAGCTCCTCCCTCACAGTGGGAGCTGGTGCCAGGGCACAGGCTGCCTGACAGAACCCACCACTGGCCGCTCGTGTCTGCTCAGGTGGCCCTGGGGTCAGGAACTGTGTATCTTGCTGGAAACTGTTGGATGCATGTCAGCCTTTTTGGGTGCTGGGAGGAGGCACAGTGAACATATTAATGTCTTCAGTCTGCGAAGTTCTAGAAGTTTCTTAGGCTTCAAAATCTGAGCTTGGAGAATGCCATGGGAAAGAATGAACCAACTCCCTCAACAGTAAAGCGGCTAAACCGAAGTTCCAAAGGACCAGAGACGGGGAAAGGATGCTTAAAGCTGCTCCCTCCCTGCTAAGCAGGCCGCCTGTGCCCTACAGCTGTGCTCAAACACAGAAGTCTTCAAAAAGACAGGCTCGTGCTGCTGTTGGTAACTAGGAAGTTCCAGAAGAGCTGTCGCAGCAGCAGGCCCTCAGGGGTCGTTCTCCACCTCCTCCATCACCTCCTCGTCCACCTCCTTGGGGTCCTCCATGCTGCTGTGGTGGATCCGCTCCGGCAGGACGCGCGCCAGAGGGATGCCCAGGCCCTGGTGCACGGCGTCCACAGTCCGCTGGTTCACGTAGTAGGACAGCTTGGCGGGGGGGAGCCGCCTCCGCATCTCCTCCAGGTACTTGTAGGCCTGCGTCACACAGAGCAGCCATGACTGGGTTAGTTCACGTCAGAACCAAGGGCCCACACCCTTCGCTGCAATGGTTCCTTGAACTCCCGACCCCGGAGGTCAGAGGAAAGCTGTCCCTGCTTCTGGAGGGAGGGACTGGGTGCAATCTGCGACTTCCCGGCCTTCCCAAGGGTGGAGGTGTCGGGGGGGGGGGGGGGGCAGCCCACACAGGCTCTGATGGCCGGTGCTGTAAGCTGTGATCAGCACAACCAGCTGGACAGGAACAGCCAGCTTCCTGGGAGCACTGAGCAAGCAGCCCATGTGTGTTTTGGGACCATGCTCCTCTTAGGATCTGTAAGCACACCCAGCGAGGCTTTGACGGAAGGATGGGTTCACATCTCCATCTTTTCCATGTATGTTGGGGCAGAGGCGAGTCTGGTTGGAGGGCAGGTAGCAACATGTACATGGACCTGCCAGTGGGAATATGTGGTAGAGCAGGAGGGTGCCACCTAGAGCAACTCCGGGCTGGGGGGGTCTGAGGTAGAACCGGAGTGCTTACATCTGCTACGCCTGCCCACACCTGCTAACACCTGCCCATACCTACCATGCCTAACCACACTGGCCTATACTTGCCCATATCTGCCTACACCTGCTGTGCCTGCGCTCAGCTGCCATGTCTGCCTGCACCTGTTAACGCTCGCTATACCCATTCACCCACAGGAAGGGCCATACACGAGGATGGAGGAACAGGGCCTCATGTGGCCTCTAAGACTTACCCACAAGGTACACTTGATATCAATTGAGAATGTGATAAAAATTTCTAGGAGCTTTTAATTTTTCTTTAGGAGGAATAATGATCAGATATTAGTATTTATTTACTTTTTTAATCCTCACCCGAGGATATTTTTCCATTGGATTTTAGAGAGAGTGGAAGGGAGGGAGGAGGGGGGGGGGGGAGAGAGAAAGAGAGAGAGAGAGAGAGAGAGAAACATTGATGTGAAGAGACACTCTGATTGGTTGCCTCCCATATGCACCCTGACGGGGCTGGGGATCGAGCTTGTAACCCAGGTACATGCCCTTGACTGGGAATGGAACCTGTGGTTTACGAGCCCAGGCTCTACCCACTGAGCCCCTGGCTAGGGCAGCTCTTAGTATTTCTTAAGGATGATAAAAACTTTTAGAGCAACTTTATTTTGGGCCAAAATAACTAAGATAGTAAAAGTAAATAAAAGATAAAGATTACAAAGATAAAAATACAAAGATGGTTTTTGGGGGGATGGGGGATGGGCAGAGTACAGACCCCCAGGAGTTCGCAGACCAGAGGAAGAGGACAGCCACACAGGAAGTGGCTTCTGTAGGAATTTACCACTTGCCTGCTGTGGGCCAGGTGCTGTGCTAGGCACGCAGGACACAGCACTAAGGCCAGCCAGGGTGGTGAGGGTAGCCGGAGCTGCAGGGGGAGACGAGGTCTGGCAGCAAAAAGTGCCTACACTGAGGCCCTCGCCGGTTTGGTTCAGTGGATAGAGCTTTGGCCTATGGACTGAAGGGTCCCGGGTTCGATTCTGGTCAAGGGCATGTGCCCCGGTTGCAGGCTTGATCCCCAGTAGGGGGCATGCAGGAGGCAGCTGATCAATGATTCTCATCATTGATGTTTCTATCTTTCTATCCCTCTCCCTTCCTCTCTGAAATCAATAAAAATATATTAATTAAAAAAAGAAAGAAAGAAGTGCCTACACTGAGAAGGGAAGCAAGCAGAGCTGAGGAGGGAAGAAGCAGGTGGTCAGAAAGGACCCAGCGGTGTAACTGCTTGGTCTCAGAGCTGATTTCTTCAATAAAGGGCGGGAGCAGAGTTTCTGGAAGGAAGACATGGTCACCAAAGACAGATGAAGGACAACAAAGAAATGTAACTAGACACCTGACCCCTGAAGATATCACTGTCCAACTGTCAGGACTTGACTCTCAACAGGCAGTGAGAACTGAGTGGGCGGGAGGAAAATGAAGAAAGAAATTTGGGGGCGAGAGAAGGAGAGAGAAACACTGATGTGAGAGAGACACATCGACTGGTTGCCTCCCACACACAGCGCGACGGGGGCGGGGGAGAGGGGGCAGAGGATGCAGTGGTCTGAGCATCTTCATAGTCCAATTTTGTCTCACTTTTTCTCCTTGTCGAGATTGGATTTAGAGTTGTTTTCTCCCAACAAAAACATGGGTGAGTGGACATGGTGGGGGGCAAAGAGGAAATAAGTGCTTAGGTCAGGAAATCCGGGTTTCATGGTGCTGACCTTTCACACTGTGGGGAGCTGCTGCTGAATTCTGGAAATTTCCTGTGAATTCTGGAACCCTCAGCTAATGAGGCTGGCAGAGTTCACTAGCAATGTTTCTGAAACAAACTTGTCAATACTCAGTTTGTGAGACTGAGGAAGGGGAACCGAGAGAGTCCTTGGGGTCACTGGAGTCTCACCAGAAAAACTACCTGGGAGTTAAGGCAGCGGGTGGCCAAGGAGATGTTGCAGGCGGAGCAAAGTCTATGGCGCCCCGTGGAACACAAAGGAAAAAGGCATCCAGGAATACTGTTACGTTGGTTATCAGAGGCTCATGATGGGAAAGAATGAGGAGGAAAGCTTCCGGTAGTGGCAGAGTAATTCGTGTTAGACCAACCTTCCCACCCACAAAAATAACTTAAAGGGCCCTGGGGAACAACCTCGGGCAGGAAGACGGGCAAGAAGATGGAGGGAATCGACAGGTGGAAGACGGGAGGAGCAGGGGACGAGTTTCCATCTAATTGTAACTTTTATCACATGCGAGGCCCCAGTCAGGGCTACTGTGAGGAGCTGAAAGTCACATAGAAAAAAAAAGGCACATAGAAACCCAAACCCTTACTGGCTTAAAAACCAGCATCAGAATTGGGTCAAGCCTAACAGCTGGAATGCGAGGAAAGGTTGGAAAGGAGAGAGTCTGAGGGGAGCTCAAACCTGAGTGTGAACTCCACCCTGATCTCTGGCGGACCCTGCGCTCTTTGAGGGGTGGGGACAGGGGCAGACTTCAAGGAGCCGGACCAAAGCTAAAGTACCGAGCAGAGATTCTAGCGGCTGCCCTACACGGGGGAGAGTTTGACTCTGAGTTGAGCAAAGATGACTACAGAAAGGGAGGGAGGGAGGGAGGGGAAAGAAACAAACAGTAATACTCTTTGGAGGAACATAATGGAATCCAGATGATGTCTATGGACATCATCATCGAACTGCTGAGAACAATATAAAAGGAAAATCAGAGGGAGTGAGGAAGGGGGCGAGACAGAGCGAGCACGCATGCTCCAGACCTGCCGAGGGTCCTTCTGAGTCTTTATCTGAATAATGACCAGCGCATGTGTGCGCGGAAAGCACCGAGGCCAGGGAAAGGCCTCCGAAAGGAGCCGGAGGAAGCGTCCCGGAGACTGAGCACAGGGGCCAGCCGTGCACACTCCGCCAGCCGGGTGGGGAGGCTGCCTACACCGCGCACAGAGGGAGTTCTGGGAAGGGCACTGCCTTGGGGATGCGATGAAATCGGCCCTAACTCAAAGCTGGCAGATCATGTGCTGATCAAGGAAACGTGTCTAGAACTTATAAAGACCACAATCAACAAGAAGACAAACACCCAAATAAGATGATCTGGACAGTCACAGGAGGAGGTATGCAGACAGCCAGTGAGTCACTTGGTCATTAAGAAAGTGGACATTAAAAGCACAATGAGATTCCACCACCCACCACCAGGAGGGCTGAAATAACAGAGGATGATCATACCAGATGCTGGCGAAGATGAGGAAACACGCTAGTGTGGCTGTGAGCTAAATTCGTTACTTGCGTGGAACATCATTCTTACTGTAAAAACGACTGAAAGATAAACTGTGGCTATTCAGACGTGGTTATGTGGCAGATATTTTTTCACAAATGAACAAAGCAAAACTGTCATTTTAAGGAAAATAGTAACTGACAGTATTTTTGCCAAGGATAATAAATGTGAGTTTTCAAACGAAGTTAGAATTTCGGGCCACCGCGAGCTGGAGGTTTTCACGATACTTAATGACTTTTCCGATGAGACTGGTGGTGATATCAGTAAATGAGATTTAAACAAATATGTATCATGAAATGTGTTAACATTTGTCTACCTCAGTGAACCAATATTTTGCAAATGACCAACAAAATCATGCAGGTGTACAAGATCCAGGAGAAACCAATGGGCCAATGCAGCAGAGCACCAGACGTACAGCGGTAGGGCTTCCGTTCCTCCCTGCAGCTAACTTAGGAAACAGCACTTGGTGTAGCGCCAAAGAAGATCTACAAATACCCGAGAAGGCGATTAAACACCCCTCCCATTCACATCAGTGGATATAATTCACACAAACTGGGTGCTCATAGCTTTCCTAGGGCAAAAGGGTCCGAAGACCAACATGTTTGAGAACCACTCTGTCAAACGGAATTATCAGAAGCTTCCACAAAGAGACCCCCAAGCCAGGTCGGTTCACATACGCATTCTACCTAACAGGTAAGGAAGAAATGACACAAGTCTGACATAACGCTTTCAGAAGGTACCGGAGATGGGCCTGGTTCCTAGCGTTCGACAGGACTAGAATAACCCTGCTACGAACCATGACAAAGAAAATAAAGTTTGGTAGCTTCTTGGAAAGTTAAACATACACTCATCCTATGACCCAGCAATTCAACACCCAGGTGTCTACATAAGAGTTAGCAATCTAAGGGGTGGAGGGGCAGCATGTCCGCACCTCTCAAAGTGGCTCAAAAAAATACCCATTTCCTGCCTATAATAGAAATGTAAAGGCATACATCCAGAATGAATAAATGAATATGGCAAAATGTTATAAAAACTGATGATCTGGTAAAGGAACTACACTGGGGTTCTATTATTCTTGTAACTTCTTAGTTTGAAGTTATTTAAAAAAAAAAAAAAAAAAAAGCTAGCCCGGTTGCTGTGGTGCAGTGGAGGTCACAGTTCGATGCCCAGTCAGGGCACATGCCCGGGCTGCGGGCTCGATCCCCAGTGTGGGCCTGCAGGAGAGACCCAAACAATGATTCTCTCTCATCACTGATGTTTCTATCTCTAGCTCCCTCTCCCTTCCTCTCTGAACTCAATAAAAAATACATATTTTTAAAAGGCTAAAATAAATAAAAAACAAACAAAAAAACCCCCATAAAACAGGAGCGGTGCCTGCTCCACGGTGAGCTCCCAACTCCTGCAGGCTGAGGGAGGGAAGCTGAGCCGCCCATCGTCCTGAACCCTCACCATCTGGAACTCCTCCATCTGCAGGTAGTGCTCCACCAGGAAGCCATAGACGTCCCCAATGCGAACCGTGCTGTCCAGGTCTGGCTCCTCCAGGAGCAGCTCGCACTGCTTGACTGACTCCTTGGGGTCCTCGCCGTATGTCCTGCCGAGAGCAGAGACAGCCTGAGCCCAACCCAGGACCTGGACTGGCGGTCAGAGGTCAGAGCGGGCCCTCTACCCCCTCTGCCCCGAAAGGAGCTCAGGGGAACCAGGGACCAATCTTTTGTGAAGGTAATTCTCGTGAATTAAAATAACTAAGGAGTTCATTCATAAATTCACTCATTCACTTAACAAAAACTTGCTGACTGCTCAGAGTGCCAGTATTGCGCTTCAGCAAAGATTTGTCAATCCTAGTCCCTGCCCAGGAAACTGTCTACAGAGGGGCAGTGTGATGCAGGGGGGCACCTGAGGGGCTGAGGAGGTTGGGCAGGGGATTGGCATGAACAAAGGCTTGCGCAGTGACACGTTTGTGGTTTGTGGAAGAGCAGCAAGTGGTAGGAGAGTGAGAACAGAGCCAGGAGGGCCTCAGGAGCTTCCAGAGCAGGACTTGGCTCAGGGCGGTTGGCTAGAGCCTCTAGGGCAGGGGCGGGGAACGTCCAGCCCTCAGGCCGCATAAGGCCCACGAAATCATTGGGTCTGGCCCTGCCAAGGCATTAGGGGTGAGTTAATTAATTGTTTGACCACATAGAGCAGGCTGATTTTTTAAGCTGATAATTTTGTATGGCCCGCGAATGCTGTTATAAACATCCAAATGGCCCTTGGCAGAGAAAATGTTCCCCACCCCTGCTCTAGGGGCTCAGCTCCCACTTCAGTAGAACCAGCTGGCCCGTTCCTGTCGAACCCTGACTTGGCCACCCCAGGCAGGCTGCCCTCTGGCCCTCACGAGTCCCCCGACTCCGTCCACAATGTCCTGTCCTGTGGCTGCACAGTCCTTGCTGCCCAACCTCCTCCCTTCTCCCTCCTGTATCTCAGACTCAGCAGATATTCCAGAACTTACGCACCCGAGTGGGCAGTGCCCCTACGAGAGCCCCACTTTGCACAGCCGTGTTCAAAATATGTGTGGAGCTCTTTCAAGGGCCTGCTCTCAGATGAGGAAAATGCTTTCATTGGTTTAGACAGAAGCTGAGCTGCTGCTTACACAGCGGGCTCCTGGAAAAGCTGGGTGAGTCGCCAATAAAAACTGGTGTCATGTACAAACCCAGATCTGTGGTCTCTCCTAATTACAGAGAAAATGTGCTGCGCGAGCCTCCTTCCCACAGGCTCCAGCCGCCTCCGTGGGGGGAGCATCCGTTTGATCACCACAGTCCCTGCCACCCGGGGTACAATGGCCCCTCCCGTAGAATGCCCTGCCCGCCCCTGTGCACGGATCGGTCTCTGGTTGTTTCTTGAACAATCTTCCCAAGCACGTGCCCAGGCTCTAAGGGGCTCCCCAAGAGGAGCTCAGACCTGTTCCTGTCTAGGTGTCCAGGAAGTTCCTTTGAAGAATGTTCTCTGGAAATTGAACCTGGGTCTGGTCCCTAGCAGTGAGGGGGAGCCTGGGGGGGCTTCTCAGGGGCTTCCCTGGGGCCCGAGGTGCCCGCCTCCCAGCCTCCTCAGGAAGGCACCTGCGGGCCTGAATGAACCGCTTCACCAGCGTCATCTTGCTCTGAAGCTGCGCCAGCTTGGTCTCCTGGTCCAGGGGGCTCTTGGTCTTGGCCTTGGACAAGCACTTGTAGGCCTCAGTGAGCGCCCCGTGGGCCTTGTCGTAGTTCTGGTATTCATTGATCTCCACCTGCGCAGACGAGACGATCAGGACCCATGGGCCAAGGACCCTCCGGGGGCCCCCAGACGGCGAGCAGGGGCTGTACCTGGGCACAGGCATCATAAAAACTCGCCAGCAGGTCCAAGGCCCGGCCCTTGGTGTAGAAGCTGATGATGGTCTTCATGGTCTCCGGCTCCTTCCGCCAGTCCAGGGACTGGAGGTAGTTGGCCGCCATGATGTAGTTTTCCTTTTGCCTCGAGACACCCGCGAAGAACACAATTTTCTCCGTGTCCCCAGACTTGAGCAGCGCTCTCATGGCCTAGGAGGAGGAGGAGCCAGGGCCGGGCTGGGAGCTGGGAGCATGGCCTGTCCCACCCTTGGCAGCCGGTGCCCCCAGCTGGGTCCGGGCCAGGGGCCAGGCACAAGCGAGCGCAGGGCTCTGGGTTCCCGCAGGCACCCTTCAGAACCCGGGCTGGGAAAGCTCCCCCCACTGGGCTACACTCGGGACAAAAGGGAAGGTGTGCGCGTGGCCGCTCCGGCCGGCTCACCTTGAGCTTGTTCCCGGCCTGCGTGTACTTCTTCGTGGCCAGGTGGTAGTTGCCCTGGCGCATGCAGCAGTTGGCAATCTGCTCCAGCAGCTCGCGCCGAGACTCTTCTGACAGGTCCGTGCAGTCCTTGGACACGGTCATCTTTTCGGCCATCTCCTCGGTGATGGTCATGTTCTGCTCCAGGCAGAGCTGCAGGGCTTCCTGGTACTGGGAAGGGGCCACGGACGCTGAGGCGGGCCGTCGCCCTCCCACCCACCACCTCCGCAGGGGAAGCTGGGCCAGGCTCAGGGGTGGCCCTTGACTGTCTCCCATGCTACTAACATTCTGGAATGCGACAAAGGGAATGCGGAGCGCACAAGAATCTTACATTTGTTGTGAGAGAAAAAGGAAACCAGAAATTAATTTTCTTCTAGAATTCTTTCGAAATCTTTAAACTGAGAAGTTTAATTAATTAAATGTCCTTAAAATTTAAGAAAAAAATTTATATTTTTCATAGGAATATGTCTTGGGGAAAAAAGAATTGTATCTTGGAGATGATTTCACCTCAGTAGCAAGGAACCGCACCTCCTTTTGACAGCTGCGTAGTATTCCACTCGACTGAGAACCACAGCTAATTCAACTCTCCTGCTGACACACGCAGAAGCGGGTTAGCCTCTGCTGGCACAGCCTTGTGCTTAGGCCACCGTCACGTGTATGGATGTGTTGTTAGGATACCTTTTGAGGACGGAAGTGCTGTTTAAGGGGATGTAATTTTATTTGTGACAGGCCTGCTTGGGTTCCCACCCACAGCCTGAGTGCATTTGTTTCCCATGACAATCTAGTGGGCTTTCCGACCTTTTCACCTTTACCAGCCTAATCCTTGAAAAATGGAATCTCCGTGAGTTTCGATCTTATTATGAGTGATACATATTCCGTCCATATTCTTTGTTCTTTCCCTTTGAGTTTGTGGTAACTTTCTTATAGATTGACACAAACGCTATACATATGAAGAAAATTAGCTTTTAGGTAGGATATATTTTCCTCCATTTTATTATTTATCTTTGCTTTTTATGGTGTTTTCTCCGTGTGCTATTTTCAAATTCGGTCAAACTGATCAGTCTTCCCCACTATGGCTTTGGGTTTAAATCATAGAGAATGCCTTCCCTCCTTTAAGACCATGTGACATCTCATAGCTTCTGGCGGAACTACTGCTATTTCACTGACAAGCTTACACCTTCTACCCACCCACCAGGAATTTCCTCAGATGGAGGACTGGAGTAGGATTTAACTTTGTTTCTCCCGGAGGCTACCTGGTTGTATCAGCCCCTTGCTGAGCAGCTCATCTTTTCTCCACGGTTGTGAGTGCTCCTGCATCTCATACTCAGCATGCATACACGTATGGCTCTCCTTCTGGGTTCCTAATACTTCCCACTGATCTGCAGGCCTGCCCAAGCACAGGCCCCAGTTATTCTAGCTTTGATATGCTTTCAGGTCTGGAGGTTTGATGACCCCTTACTAGTCTTCTTTTCCAGATTTCCCCTGGCTATTCCAGTTTATCTGTTTTCACTGTGAAACCAGAGAGTCCACTTATCCAGCTACAGGTTAAGTCCGAGACGGCCTTAGGGAGGGTCAGATGTACATCTGCTGGGTCTTTCTAACCAAGAACACGATAGGTGCCTTTTCAATTTGTTCAAAAATGTCTCCCTCACTCAGTAGTGAGAGACAAAACTGCCTAATTCTGGCTGCAGAAAGAAAGATCTTTTATTTCTTTTAATGGTATAAATATATTTTTATTGATTTCAGAGAGGAAGGGAGAGGGAGAGACAGAGATAGAAACACAATGATGAGAGAGAATCATTGATCTGCTACCTCCTGCATGCCCCACACTGGGGATCGAGCCCGAAACCTGGGCATGTGCCCTGACAGGGAATCGAACTGTGAGCTCCTGGTTCATAGGTCAATGCTCAACCACTGAGCCACGCCAGCCGGGCAGAAGAAAGATCTTTTAAGTGGATAGGCATGCCCTGGCCAGGTAGCTCAGCTGGTTAGAGTGTCGTCCAGATATGCTAAGGTTGCAGGTTCAATCCTCAGCAAGGACACATATAAAATCAACCAATGAATGCATGAATGGGTGAAACAACAAATCACTATTTCTCTCTCTCTTTTCCCCCCTTCCTTTCTCTCTCTAAAATCAATTTTAAAAAATGGCTCAGTGACTGAGCGTTGACCTATGAACCAGGAGGTCACAGTTTGATTCCTGGTCAGGGCACATGCCTGGGTTTCGGGCTTGATCCCCAATCAGGGGCATGCAGGAGGCAGCCAATCAGTGATTCTCTCTCGTCATTGATGTTTCTATCTCTCCCTTCCTCTCTGAAATCAATAAAAATATATTAAAAAAATAAAAAAAATGGATAGGCTAAATTTGTATGATTAACAATTTCCTATATCCCCATTCAGTTTCTATCAAGGAGAATTTTTCTACTTAAAAAAATGAGTGCACATGCCTATGAGGATGGCTACTACCAATTTTCTATTAACTAGAACAGTGGTTCTCAACCTTGGCTGCACATTAGAATCACCTGGGAATCTTTTTAAAATCCTGATTTCTGGGCCTCATCCTCCGGAAATTCTGTTTCTTGGTTACTAATGTTGTGGCCCCACCCCATAACAAAGAAACAGAATTTCCGGAGGATGAGGCCCAGAAATCAGGAGTTTAAAAAGATTCCCAGGTGATTCTAATGTGCAGCCAAGGTTGAGAACCACTGAACTAGAAAATAAGTATTGGTGAGGACCTGGAGACATGGGGACCCGTGGGCACTGCTGGTGGGAATGTAAACAGTGTAGCCGCCATGGAAAAGAGCATGGCAGTTCCTCAAAAAATTAAACGTTACCATATGATCTGGCAATTCCATTTCTGGATAAACACCCAAAAGAATTGAAAGAAGGGCCTCGAAGAGTTATTCATACACCGATGTTCATAGCCACATTATCCACAATAGTCGAAAAACAGAATTAACTCAAGTGTCCATCTATGGGTGAATTGATAGGCAAATGTGGAATATGATTCAGTCTTAAATAGGAAGGAAATGCTGTAATATGTCACAACATGGATGAACCTCAAGGACATTTGCTCAGTGAAATAAGCCAGTCACAAAACGGCAAGAACTGGGTAACTCCACTCATACGCTGTCCCCAGAGCAGTCAGGTTTGTAGAGACAGAAAGTAAACGGAGGGTGCCGGGGCTGGGGGAGGCGGTTTAATGGGGACAAGATGCAAAGATGAAAAGAGTTCTAGAGATTGGCTGCATGAAAATGTGCGTGCATCTACTGCTGCTGGACTATACACTTAAAAAACTGCTAAGATGGTAAATTGTTTTGTTGCGTGCATTTTGTCACACACACAAACAAGATGAGTGGAACTCCCTAGCTGTAATTTGAAGACACGGGTGAAATGGGCAGTGAGTCCACATTCGGGTCGGCTATAAGGGTGGGCTTATTCTCGGCCCTGTACCCCAGGGAGGCCGCAGCCAAAGCCTTCCTGCAATCACGGGACAGTGAAGCCGAGTGCCCTGTGCCTGTGGAAACGGTGGCCCTGGGGCTTCAGGGCCCACAAGTGTGCCTGGCGGGGACCCGGCCGTCTCCGTACCTTCTTGGCGGCCAGCAGCAGTTCCACTGCCTTCTCATACTGATTGTGCTCAAGGAAGAAGTCCGAGCAGCGGGCCAGGAGGGCAGGGTCCGACTTCTCATCCAGGTCCTCTGCGATGAGCTGCAGGGCCCCAAACTGCTGGGTGGCGAAGGCCAGCTCCAGGGCCTTGGAGAAGTGGCCGGCCTGTGGACAGCAGGGGAGCTCTGAGCAGCCGCCGGACACCTGGATCCGAGACGGCTGGCGTGGTCCCCTTGCACCCAGGCAAGTCCCCCGTTCCCGGGAGCCCTGTGCTGCCCCGCTTCGGGTCCAGGGCAGGGCCGCCCCTCACCTTGTGGTAGAGCATGACCGCTCTGTCCATCTGCTCGCCTTTCTCCTCGTAGTAGCATGCGGCCTCAATCATGTCCTTGGGGGAGCTCAGCAGGGCCAAGTTCATGAGCTGGTCATCCAGGCCGTTCTCCTGCGGGAAGGGGGCGGGCAGGGCTCAGAGGTCCCTGCTCCGGTCTGTGAATGATGCCGTGCGGGGCCCATCTTCCCTGTCTGACACACACCAATCCACGCGATCGTGGTTTCCAATGAGTGTCATGTCTTACTGGGTGAGTGTAGCAGAGTTTTCAGAGGTTTCCTTCCCCCCTATTATACAGAACACGGTGGGGACTAGTTCACGTGAGGGCTTTCCACATTTGGGATTTCCCAGGAGTGAGGCCCTGGGCTGGAACGCTGTCATGGATGCACAGTGAAAGGCCGCCTGTGGACAAGGCCATAGCAGCGAGCCAGCCTCAGTGCGGGCCCAGAAGCCCGGGGACACCACAGTGACTCCTCCTTGCTTTGCAAACACCAGCAGGGAGGGGAGAGCAGAGATGGGGAAGGAGGGGCAGAGACCAGTGTGACAGGCAGAGTGAGGCCTGAGTGGTAGAAGCCAGCCCAGGTGGGAGATGTGATCGATGCTCATGATACAATTCTCTACCTTTTCTGTTTGGAAATCTCGTCATCGACTGTGGGAAACGATGACAAAGCACCGTTTCCCATCTCCCACCTGCCTGCGTTTCACAGCTTCCGCCCGCGGCTCCGTGTGTGCTGCACGCGGCCGCCTACCTTGCACAGGCGGATGGCGTTGTTGAAGGCCTGGGCACGCGTGTAGAAGTGCACCGCCTGCCTCACCTCCTCCTGGCTCTCGTACTGCCGGGCCAGGTGATAGGACGCAGCCCAGTTTCCCGTCTCGTTGGCGATTTCGGCAGCCTAGAAAACCAGCAGAGAGACCCGGGGGTCTGCCTGCAGCTCACTCCCCCCCCCCCCCCCAGGGCCCACTCCCAGAAGGCGCCTACCTTCTGAATGTTGCCCTGGAAGCAGTGAATGCGAACCAGGGAGAAGTAGTCTTGTGTCAGCTCATAGTAGCGCAGCGCGGCGTCCATCTCCGCCTGGCTTTCCAGGTACTGGGCCCACCACCTCCACAGGGTCCTGCGAGCAGCCCGTAGGGATCCCTCAGGTCCCCACTCCCACTGGAAATGAGCCCC
Source organism: Myotis myotis (assembly GCF_014108235.1). NCBI lineage: Eukaryota > Metazoa > Chordata > Mammalia > Chiroptera > Vespertilionidae > Myotis > Myotis myotis. The sequence continues at coordinate 102,851,587 of NW_023416357.1, read as the reverse complement.
CGGGTCCCAAATGCCGCCCTCAGAGTGTACTTCCCATGGCCCGCAGCCAGGAGGCGTGGAAGCTGGCGGACAAGAGTGAGGTCCCCGAGGTCTGAAGGAACCATGTCCAGAGGAAAAGCCCTCCCCTCAACCCCCCGTCGACCTTCCCCACCCAGCTTCCTAGGATCTGGCTCTGAGGGACCAAGAGAGTGATTCGCACTCTCACATGTAAAGCTCCAGGAGGAGGTTTCCTGAGCAGTCCCGGGCCCCCAGCCCCCATATGCCAACCCAGCCTCCCCTGCCATGTCCCCTCACCCCGTGGGGGACACTCACTTGTCCTTCATCTTATTGATGTAGAGCTCCAGGGACTGCAGGTCCTCCGAGAGCATCCTGGGCACCTCGAAGCGGTGGGTGTCTGACTTCTCGTAGCTGCAAGAGGAGAGAGGGAGCAGTTGGTTTCCACGGTCTCAGCCGTGTTGCGTGCATGGAAACAGGCCCGAGCCTCTCTCCCGCCTACAGCTCTGTGGCCCGTGGACCCGCTGCCAGAAGACAGTGGGGCTTCCTCACTGCTCTGGGCCTGCCCTGGAGAGGGCTCAGCTGTGGCCGGGCCCCCAGGCACCACCACCAGCACTGCCCTGGGAGGCACCACGCTGGACTGGGGCTGCAGCAACGCCACCAGTGAGCCCAGGTCTCAGCATGCCCAGGACCCGAGGCAGCCAGGCGAAGCCGAGGCCCTGCCTCTGAGGTTCTCTTAAAGCAACAGCTCAAGCTCCCCTTGGAAGACACGCACTGAGGTCACCACCTGCCCTAAGAAGGTGCCTCTATCTAGACTCTTCCTCTGAGAACCTCTTTGGCCACCTCACTGGGGCAGAGGAAAAAGCAAGAGGCAACCAGGGCCTGTCCCAGAGTGAGTGGGAGAGCCCCCGCTCACTAGCTGAGGGCCAGGCTGCAGTCGGCGCTGGCCTCCAGGTGCTTGGCGTAGTTGTAGTAGGTGGTGCGCAGGTGGACACGGTCCTGGTGTTCGGCGACTTCTATGGCTTTTTGCCACTGACCGGAGGCCCGGTAGAGCTTGTTGAGAAGGTCGTAGCGCTGGCATTTCTTGTACAGCTGCTCAGCCTCCTCCTGAAGAAGGGAGTGCACGTCAGTGCGGCCACTGCTCTGGCCCCCACACGACCCACCGCCGACGCCACACGTGCTGCCGACCAGCCCATGACCGAGGACAGACGGACACTTCAGGCTGTGTTCTGAGACCTACATGATGAATGCTACATGCCGATGTGGCATCCCATCTCCACGAGCTGAGCCCACCCAGGCCTGTGTCCAGTGGGGATGTCTTTGCTGGCCCGCTGCCACGCCCTCAGAGCAGCCTGCGCTCACCCCTGCAGACTAGGCCATGGCTGACCACTCAGGTGTGCTCAGTTCTCCCGTGTAGCAGACACATGGGTGCCCCACAGCCCTCCTCTCAGAGGGGGTGCCCCCCCACCCCGACATGGTGCAGGCCATCTGAACTGCCCCGGCCACAGCGCACCCCATCTGGCACTCAGCTTCTGCCTCCTGCGTCTCCCAGTCTCCCAAGGCCTCCTGGGGTACGATGGGCCATGAGCTCCATGAACATGCAGGGCAGGCAGGAGACCTGGCTGAGGGGAGAGGGGCCTTGGGGGCTCCTTGGGGACCTCATCCCCTTTTTGCCTTAAGCTAGTTTAAGAGGTTTTGTGTTCCTTGCAACCAAATGGGCCAGACAAGAATATACTATGGCCTTCCCTCTTAGGTCGCAAGCAGGCACCCCCGAAAGCGAGCAGTGGGCCTGCCTCTATGACCAGGTCCTCTGCCCCAGAGCCCAGTTGGCTAAGGAGCAAGGAGCAGCCTCCGGGCAGCGGGCCCATCCGTCCGCTGCCTGACTCACCAGCATGCCCAGCTGTATGGCCAGCATAGCCACGCGGGCCTCCAGCTCTGGTTCCTGCTCCGCCTCCCGCAGTGCCCGCGCTCCGCGCGCATGGCCCATGTTGCCCAGGCACACCTTGGCGACGTCCAGCCGCTGGGTCTTCACACACATGCGTGCCATGTTCTCCCAGACAGCCTCACTGCGACAGAGGACATGGCAGCTCCGTTAGCTTCCAGCCCCCCAACCTCGGCCCCATCTCGACCAATGCCAGGCAGCGCAGGGGACGGAGGTAGACAGGCAGTCATCAAGAAGGGAGACAAATGGGAGTTGAATGGGTTCTATCCACAGAAAACATGGCAAACTAGGGGCCACATACCCCCCAGAAGAAAACGTATGTGTCCCCTGGGTCCCATGCCTGGTGCACGACCTCTCACGGCACCTGCTCCTGAGCAGCCCTGGGACGCGGCTCCTTATATCAGGGTCCCTCCCGCAGTCCCGGGATTCCTGCATTTCCCCTGCAGTGGACAGGAGGGTGCAGTCCATTAACAGAGAAGGGCCCTCTTTGTAGGTTGACAAATGCCATCTCTTTCCTGTCTCAGTAGGTCCATTTGCTCAGCAAACACTGGCTTCTCTTGGCCAGACCCATCACACCCACAGGGGGTCCAGGACCGCCCCTCCCCTCCCCTATCCCAGAGATGATGGGGCGAGGTCTGGGGGCCTGCAGAGCAAGCTGAGGAGTGGGACCGAAGAGCTTCCCTGCAGGTCCCCAGGACTCCTGGCCCATCCCCAGGAGCCTCGTAGTGTCACCAGGGCACTCGGCTGGGCGCACCCCATCAAAGGCTCAGGGGCACAGGTTCCTCCTGCTCACTGTAAGGTTTCTAGAGTGTTCACTTCCGCTGACACTGACCTGGGGCTCCCGCCCCACTCCCTGGCAGGTCCCAGGCTCAGGGTGAGCCTGGAAATGGTTTCAGACCCCGGACGCCACTCTGCAAGAATGATGAGGCTCCACAAAACTCAACCCAGTGTCCTTGCAGGGGCTGCCTGAGAGGACGCTCTCCGGCCCTTCCTTCTGGGTGGTCCTCAGGCCTGTTGGCCCTGAGCTCAGACCCAGGCCCTTTCCAAACATCCAGGTGTGAGCTCCACCCACGAAGGCAAAGGTTAACAACTGCGCTCACTGCATCGTCTCCTGTGGACCAAATGGATGTCTTCCTATCATAAAACCTGCGGTCCGCGCACATGCTTATGCACACATGGGCCTGCACGCACATGTACATGCACTCTGACACTTAGGCACAGGTACGGGCAACCACATGCTCATGCACACGCACACCCTTGTAAACAGACTCACACATGAATCCCCAGCTGCTCCTCTGGGGCCCTCCCTTCAGATGAAGCCTGGCCTCAGGCAGGGCAGCCCCTGGAGCAGGTGGGCTGGCGCTGCTGCTTCCCTCCCACCTGGGCTCAGCTGAGCAGCACGAGGGACTTAGGCCACTCCGCTCACAGGCTCAGGACAGGGGCCTCTGAGAGGCGCAGCCAAGGTCCCGGCGAGGTAGGGGTGCTCCGTGTGCAGGGCCCAGCTTGTAGCCTCGGTGCCGTGGGCATTTACCTAATGGCCTTGCCTGAGCATAGCCCAAGGATGGACGAGGGAAGGGGCGGTGTTCATGTCAGGCTTCCTGCCATGGACATACTGGGGTGAAAAGAGCTCCTGAGATGGGAAGCTGGGCGCTTGTCCAGCGGGATGGGCCTCACTGTGGGTGTCTGTGGTCTAAACGCTGCACAGCTAGGTGCCCTTTCCTGCAAGCAAATGTATACTTTTGCATGTTTTTGGCTCTACGTGGGTCCTGCTGGAACTTTTTAAAATCCACTAGATGTAAGTATGGAGGGACGGCCGAAAGGGCAGGGGTGACGTCACGCGCCCCAGGTGTGGCCATGGCCTGGCTGAGACTGGCCTGTGAGAGGGGACGTTGGAGCTCAATCCCCTTTGGTAACCTCACAGGGGCCTTCCCACAGCGCTGAGGAACAGGACCTGGCAGTAATTTCTGGGGTAGAAGCCACTGGTAGAGCTTTTAATGGGCAAAAGCCACCCCGCAATCCACTCCTCTCCTTCGGACTCGGATGAACAGGTGCTGAGAGCAGAAGCTCAGGGGCGGCCGCTGTCTCTTGCCCGGGCCAGCCGTGCTGCGGCGACATCCGAGTCAGCCCCTCCTGCCCCTTCCCCATCCAGTGGCTTCAGGCAAGAAATCACCTTCCCTGTACCACACGTCCTTCCTTACAGTAAGCGGAAAATCGGAACTTGTCTCCCTCGTCCTCATGTGCTAGTGGGAATGCACTCGGAAGCACCACGGGTGGGAAGCCAGTTGTCTAGAAACACACATCTGGATGCAGCCTGGAGGCCGCCCCTCCTGTGGCGGAGGCTCGCTGGGGCCCTGGGGGTCTAGGAGGCAGCGTCGGACCCAGCGACGAGGCTTTCCGACATACCGCTCGCTGGTCCTGGAAAGGACAGTGAGTAAGAGCACCACGTCCTGGCTCCAATCTGGAATCTCAAAGCAGACACCGGTCTCACCTACAGCTTCTAGTCAATTCTGCACAATCTCTCCACTGACGGGCCTGGCAGGAGTTGTCACTTCTCCTCAGAGGCTGCTCATTCCCTGTTAAACATGCCTCAGTGCTTCCAAGGTTTGGCCCCCGAGTGGGCGTGGGCAGCCCTGGGCAGTGGGTAGCAGTCTGGGGTCTGGGCTCACCCTGGCCTTCCCGGCTGCTGTGCAAGACCCTGGTTAGACATGCCCTCCCCCTTTTTAAATATCTTTAGTGATTTCAGAGAGGAAGGGAGAGGGAGAGAAGAAGAGAAACATCAATGATGAGAGAGAATTATTGATCGGCTGCCTGCTGCACACCCCCTACTGGGGATTGAGCCCCCAACCCGGGCATGTGCCCTTGACCGGAATCGAACCGTGACCTCCTGCTTCATGGGTCAAGGCTCAACCACTGAGCCACATAGGCTGGGCGAGATGGGGCCTTTTATGCTCCCTTTCCAAAAGATGTCACACGATTGGAACCTCATTTAAAATACTCTATGCCAAGGGTGTAAGAGACCAGTGCGAGGGTGATGAAGGCTGAGGGTGACCTCGTCTGTCCCCTCCCCCTTCCCTCTGCCTTGTCTTGAAAGCAGATGGTTGGTATCTGAATCCAATTAAACTGGAAAGCAACCTGTACAAGAGAGAAACCTGGGAGCCACGGGAGCTCTCGGGAGAAGAGGACGGGCCCTGTTGACCTGACTGGGGTTCATGGTGCCTCCCTGGACTAAAGAAGCATCGGGCATGCTGTGTGCATGTATGTGACAAAGGGCTCTGTCCTTGGATTTAAATCTCCACCAAGTGGGAGCTCGAGAAAGCGTGTGCTGGAAGCACATCCTTGGGTGTCCCACTGGGCCGGGCTGCCCAAGCGAACCACAGCGGGCAGGCGCCTCCCCACACAGCTGAATGCGGGACAGCGAGAACGTCGACCGAAAGGCCGGCCGAGTCCTTGGCTGGCCCCCAGCACAGCATCAGCACCAGCTGCCTCTCCATGGGCAGCTCCAGCTCCAGTGTGCGCTTCTGGGGTTTGTGCATCCAACATATACCCCAAGAAGCAAACACGGCCGGTCTCCATCCAAGCCTTGAGAGTTTCCTGTTGTCTGAGCCAGTCTGTGGACAGCACACACATCTGCACTGCATCAACTCAGAGAGGCGCCTGCGCGCGAGGCGAGGCAGCAGGGCAGCCGAGGGGCCGGCCTGGATCCCGCCCAACTTTCTGGAAAGCCAGTCCTCCGAGAAGCTGCTAGAACCAGCCCCAGAGGCCCCTCTTCTCAGCTGCTCCATGGAGACCTCCTGCCAGAGCATGGATGACTGGAGGATTAACGGCCTCATATTCTGCCAGCCGCACACACACTGCTGCCAAATCTCCCCGCCTCTCTGCTCTAAGATAAGCAGCCCTGTTTGCCCGTGTGCGGGAACGGGAGGCACTCGCGGGCGCTGCCCTGGACCCCACGCAGGACCCAAGATCAGGAACTCTGGAGGACAGGAAGGCCCATGGCCCGGCTTCCATCCCCCACGGGACCCCCACGGTCACAGGATGGACAGGTGGATGTGGGGGGTGTCCTCTGAGAACAGGGTCACTCCTAACTCAAGTCCAGCAGCCACCAGGCCTGCTGCTCTCCCTGCCCCACCCCCTCCACCATGAGCCAGAATCTGGGGAAATGACTGAGGGTGCAGGGCCTGACAACCCGACAGAGTCCCTTGAGGATCCTGGAACCTTCCCTGCCCAGCCTGGGAAGCAGCTGGATGGAGCTGGCCCAGTGGCTGCTCCGTAGGCAAGCGGAGCCAGAGCTTTGTTTCTGAGACCATGTGCTGCTTTTTGTCAGAAACGAGCCCTTTAAAGACTCGCTAAGAATCTGTGATTTACATCCACAAGGAGGGGAGTTGATCCTCTTCTCATGAAGACCTGGGAAAACTGCCTTTTCAAGGCCTCCATCTATTGCTCTGTGCACTCAAGGCCTCCCGAGAGAACAGGCTGCCTGTGGGAATGAGGGCAGACAAAACTGTCAGGCCCTCCCCCATCCAGTCCCGGGAACCGAGAGGCAGGACCACAGGGAGGGGGATGGGAACAGCAGCTTTGCTCCTGGCACAAGCCATGGAAAGTGGGGAAAAGCCTAAAATAGGTCAAATTCCTCAGAGAATTTGGACAGACGTTTCTTGAGACCCAGATTCTCCAAAGACACCCTGCCTTTCAGAAATGCAGACTTAGTGGCGTGGGCAGCCTCACCCTGTGCGTGGCACCCAGGGGCCCTGAGCACACCTGGGACGGAAAGCACCCAGGGCCAGGGCTTCCACGGCTGGGAACTCTCCGGAGCTCCAGAAGTGGGGAGGTGAAAGGTGAGGACTGGGGAGACCAGACCAGCTGACCCCCGCTGAGGTCATCGCATCATCTCTGTGACCTCTCTGAGCCCCACCTTTCTCTCCTGAGAGGGTACTGGTGGTCCCTACACCTTGGGGCGGGCAGCGCGTGAAGACGGCAAACAGTCAAGGCACGTGCTGTACTCCCTGGAGCTCAGGGGTTTCACGTTGTCGGCAAAGGCCCACGGACCATGCTGCCCACCTTCCTTTCTGCTCGTACAGCTGCTCTGGGGCCTTGGCTGGCTGACTGCCCTGCGCTGGGCGGGGTCTCCGAGGTGATGGCACAGAACCTCCCGCTGTGTTGGTCGGCAGGTCCGGAGGGGTTTGAGCAGAGCAGATGAGGGCCTGTTGAAGCCCCAGCAGCTGACGGGTCAGCTCGAGGTCCAGCACACACCACCGTGACGACCTGGTCCCTTATCCGCTGTGCAGACTGACATTCCCGTCAGCAGAAAACAGCCCAGGCCAGACCCCACATGCAGTCCCCTTCAGGCCTCGCTGGGTGCCCTGTGCGGAATGTCCAGAGCGCCACCTTCTCGTATTTCAAGGATGACGTCCTGGTCTGGTAGTTCTCCAAGGGAGTCCCTGACCCGCCAGATCTAGGCAGTAAGTGGGTCTGAGGTGGGACACGAAGGCCCGTCTCAGGGGGCCCTCTACCACGCCCGGCCCTCCTCTGCTGCTCTCCCCTCTGAGCATTTCCCTCCTCCACCTGCATGTCCCTGGGACAAGGGCGGTCCTGGCACACCGTGGGCTGGCAGTACCTCTGTGCTGAGAGGAACAACGGAGGGCTGGGTGGGCGACTGGTCACCAGCGTGCTGCCTGCCCTGACCTTCCTGCCGCTGTCCCAGACCCAGCACGGGAGACTGCCCGGAGCGCTGTGGGCAGCACCCGAGTGCCAGGCTGGCCACGGCCCAGACAGACAGGTGGGCCCGTGGGTCTGTTCTGGGCCAGCACCCCAGCCCTCCCTTTTGGAAAGGAAGATGGGGAGGAGCCGGGGAGGAGGGTCATGGAGCAGGACTTCAGAAGGCCCCCCTGCCTTTCCTATCAGGAAACACATCCTGTTAGTGTCTGGCTGCTGCACAGGCAGCTATTTGTTGCAGTTGGCTACGCCCTCCAGCTCACCAAAAACAGCCTCAAAAACAACCATTTCCTCTCTGCTGAGACACAGAGGGAAAATGCACGCGTGCGCGCGCGCACACACACACAGACACACACACATACTTCCCCACAGCAAGCTCTCTGCTTTCCAGGACCAGCCGTTTTGTGTTGGAGGCACCAGGCAGGGGCTCAGACAGCACAGAGGCTGCTGAACCCGCACTGCTCCCCGCGGCCCTGCTCAGAGCCTGCCTACCGCACGGGCTGTGCTCGGAGCGCAGCTGGTTCTCAGGGGTGAGGCCGCTGACACCACGCTGCCGCCTGTCTCTCCTCCCCAGTTACTCTCTGTTCTCCCGCGTGGGGGACCAGAGGCTGCCAGTCTCCCTGGGCCTCTGCTTCCCAGGACAACGGCGCATTCAGGACTCTGGGCTCTCGCTGGTGCCCTGCTTCCTTCTCGGGATGGGCCACGCAGTCACCCGCAGAGCAGGTCTGCCCCTGCTCCAGGTGCAGGAAGGCGGGTAAGGAGGACCGTGAGGTGGGCTCACCGGCACCTGTTGCACGGGCCTTCCCAACCCTCCAAGAATGAACGGTGATGTCCTCTAGCCGCCCCTAGCGCGTCTTGGTTCTCCCAGGCCACAGCAGCTGACCAGGACCGGGACTTTCTCCACAAGCGGTTGGCACCAGCAGTCAGTGATGACTGTCCAGAAACTGGTGGCCACAGCCGTGCTGGTGGCCCTGGTCTCTCTCATCCTCAACAATGCGGCAGCCTTCACCCCCAACTGGGTGTATCAGACGTTGGAGGACGGGCGCAAGCGAAGCGTGGGGCTCTGGAGGTCCTGCTGGCTGGTGGACAGGGCCCGGGGCGGGCCGAGCCCCGGGGCCAGGCCCGGACAGGCGGACACCAGGGAGTGCGAGGCCCTGGGCTGGGGCTCTGAGGCCGCAGGCTTCCAGGAGTCCAGAGGCACCGTCAAACGTAAGTGCTCGCTTTTCTGTCTCCTTTAGGGCGGCAGGGCCTGCTGCCCTGCGAGGCATGCAGACGGCGTAGGTGGAGTGTCTGCTGACGGGTGAGGGGTGCTTTGGTCTGAGGGGCAGCGCTGGCTCTTGGGGGACCAGAGGGGCCCCCGAGCTCCATGCCCACCCTCCCCTGGCAAGTCACAGGCACACTTCAGTCCTACTCGGCTCAAGCCTGCCTGTCCTTCACGACAGAGTTCTCCTCACGCAGCGGTGGGCTTTTCTCGGGTGTATGCACGCTAAAGAGCAAATGCATTAACCAAACCAAGAAACATACATTTTTTTCCTGGTGGAACTTAAGATGGTTAACGAGAAAAATAAACAAGAAGCTTAAGGACACATGGCTGAGTTCTGACTTCATTCCACAGTCGTCAGGGTGGTGACGGCGGTAGGCAGCCCAGGGGAGACCCAGCAGGGCTGACTGTGAGTAGGACACCAGCCGGCTGCAGCGCCCGGCCCCCCTGCCCCTCCGTGGTGTCGCGGGCCCTGGCTGGCCACGCGGAGCACTGGGTCTGTCCCTGCTCGGGAAGCTGGGAACCCGACTTTGAAAGTAGGGTCAGGTTTGTGTGTCCCAGAGGGAAGGGTTCACCTACGCAGCCACGGTGGCTGATGGGCAAAGTCTCCCAATGACTGAGAGGGTCTAACTCGCAGGTGGGTGTCATCCGTTCTGAGGACCAAGCGTGTCTTTAAGGAAATGTGACACACACGAGACTGCAGCTGGGCCTTTGCTAGATGCTGTCGAGGGTGTCCCCAAAGTCTTCAAGCAACGCAAACATGTGATGTGCCCGCTGTGTGGCTGTTCCCAACTGCTGTGGCTCGGAACCCCGGCCTGTGAGGGAGCCCGGGGGGTGGGGGTGGCGGGGAGGATGTCGTCCCATTTCATAGGCAAAAACCGGAGGCTGCAGGAAGCACGGGCTCAGACGAGGTTCCTGGGGGCATGCAACCCACTCGGTCTACTCAGAGTCCCACACCACAGCCTGAGGGAGTGTCTGTCCGAAGGGTGGCTATCTGCCCGGCAAGTAGGGAGCGAAACGTCTCTTTAATAGACCAAGTGCATGAATGACTTCAGACTTTTCTATGAGCTCTCAGAACTCAGGGGCCTGTGGGGAACTGGACAGATGCAGATGGACTGGGGTGTCTGTAACTGGCTGGTCAAGAACGATTCTTCTGGTAGGGGACTGCCCTGAGGAGCAACGAAAGCCAGTGGCCCAGCATGGGGGGGGGGGGGGAGCCCTGGGCCTCAAGGACCCCTGCCACGGTCCCCCACGCTGACCAGGTGCCCCCCCTGTGTGTCCACTCCCTCTGTCCCCATGCTAAGGACTGGTCACCTCAGGCCAGGAGGACACACAGGGGTCCTTCTGACCCCCACACAGCCAGCCCACGCTGCGCTTCCCTCCCGCCCTGCCACGTGTCCTGAGCAGCCCCACTCACCCGCCCTGGTTTGCTGTCCGTCCCAGACCACCTGCTAAGCTCCCTGACCAACTTTTTCCCCTGTTAATCCTCACCTGAGGATATTTTTCCATTGATTTTTAGAGAGAGTGGAAGGGAAGGAGGGGGTGGGGAGAGAGAGAGAGAAAGAAACATCGATGTGAGAGAGACACATCAACTGATTGCCTCCCGCATGCACCCCAGGTACGTGCCCTTGACTGGGAACTGAACCTGTGACCCTTCAGTATGCGGGCTGACACTCTAACCACACTGGCCAGGGCCTGACCAACTTTTAAATTAGCCTCCTGCCATTACTATGGTGCCCGTGGCAGCTACCCTTAATGGATCTCTGAGCATCAAATATTTACCCAGAACAAGGGAAATGTCTACAGAAGCTTCTCTTGAGCAACTCTGAATTGAGCAAAGTGAGCCCACTTCACACCAGGTCCCTGTGACATGAACAGGGAGCAGCAAGCCGGCATCCTGGCCCTGGTGGCCCGGAACCGGGGCTTCCCCCACCACCTTAAGTCAAGCCAGTGCCCAGTTCCATTAGCTCCTATGAATAACCCAGCCCACGCTGTGCCCACAACCTAGCCGGGCACAGAGACGGAGGAAGAAGCAGGGAGTGCTTGGACGATGCCTGCTGCCTCTGCACGAACACCTCCACACCAGCCAGTTGTCGCTGTCAAATGATCCCGTCTGTCCGTGACGGGATGGTGGGGTCTGGGTTTCGGAGCTGACGTCTGGTGCACAGTTCAATCCCGAGAACCCATCTAGGGACGCCAAGGGGACGCGCATGTCCCTGGTCACACATCACTGGTCCTGCTTTGCCCAGAGAGCCAGGCTGCCCTAGAGATCCCAGACCTTGTGCAGGCAGCCAGGGCAGCGGTTGGGGACAGCAGGAGGCTCCGGCCAGCTCTGAGCCAGCGGTCCTGGCGACGCCTTATGGCAAACATCTGGAGGAGACATAACTCGACTTTGGTCAGGGATTTTGTGCTGCTGGGTGTGCTGAGCAAACTGGGCAGGGGCACAGGGGCCAGTCCAGGTCCTCCAGCTGCCCTCGGATCCAGTGGGTCACCTTGAGGATGCTTGCTGGGCAGGACGCAGCGATCCTGACTTTTATTACTGACCAGGTGGCTTTTTCCTTGCTGTGAGGTTTGGGGGGAACATGGGAGACTTGAGGGCCCCCTTTGGCTCCCAAAGAGATCTCACAACCTAACTCCGGTGTCCGTCTTACTCTGGTCCGGTTTTCTCCATCATTTTTCATCTTTCCCTATTTCATGCATCCTGTCAGGCACCTGATGCTTTGTTTCTGAAGCGAGCTGTATCATGAATAAACATAATTAAATCCTGGATACATGCCCTGCCCATTGGAGATTTGATGCTCTCCGGCCCCAGGTGGGGGGCCTGCGTCTCCCTGGAAATGTAGGCGGACGGGGTGTGTACCACTGCTGCCCGGCCAGGTGACATCCGTGCCACACTCACATTAGGCTCCTTAACAGCCAGGCCCTGGCTCTGGCTGGTGTGGCTCCTTTGGTTGGGCATCGTCCTGTGCACCAGGAGGTTGCTGGTTTGATTCCCAGTTAGGGCGCAGGCCTGGGTTTCAGGCTTGATCCCTGTTGGTGGTGGTGGTGGGAAGTGCAGTTGGCAGCTGAGCAATGTTTCGTTCTCACATCAGTGTTTCTCTTTCTCTCTCTCCCTTCCACTCTCTCTAAAATCAATAAAAATATATTAAAAAAATTTCAGGTCCTGCTGCCCAGGCTATGACATAGGCAGTGTTAGAACCTGTAGAACACCTGGGCGTGGTGGGTGCCAGCCTCCGAGGGAAGGGAGTACGGCTCAGAGAGGAGTCTCCTCAGGCCGCATGGCGAGTCTCTGAGCGTCATGTTCCATCCTTTACAGCCTCTGGACATCTGCAATATGGATCCTCAAGGACTTGGGCAGGGCCTAGGTGGCGGCTTGTGAGCTTGGGGACGCCACCTGGAGCCACTGCTGGGTGTGCAGCGCAGGGCTGTGCACACAGAGCTGCTAGGAAGGACGAAGCTGGATGCCCGGGTGGGCAGGGCAGCAGGCAGAACACGGGGAGGGATCGGCCAGGTCCCTGGTGCTGAGCTCCTGGCTCTCCCAGCCTTGGTCATGTGGTCTCACTGTACCAACACGTGCTCCCCTGGTGCCCGTGTCCACCCCAGGCCACTCCCCTCCTCAGCCAGCAGTCCATTCAAGTCTTTCCTCACCTGCAAGGCCGAGCCTGGGAAAACGGACGGACTTCTCCGGGTCTGGCTGTTAACCTCCGTCATGTCTAACACCCTCATCTATGAGGTCACTTCCACCCCCTAAATTCTACATCTTTTAGAGAAGCAGAGCCTCTGTACAGTCATATAAATGGCAAAAATAATTGCAAAGAAAATCAGTGTGAAGAAGGAGGCAGGAGCCCCAGCCTCAGCCTTGGGGGAGGGGAGGAAATTGCAGACCCCGGTGAGCACACGCCCCTGTGCTAAGGCTCAGAGCACTGCGGCCGCCCTCCGCTCCGTGTCTGCTCCTTCCTCCCAGTCCTGGACCCATCACCATACCTGGCCTGGCCCTGCTGGCACCCTGGGCTCCCCAACCTCGCCCAACCCCTGCCTCCTGGCCCTGTGAAGGGCTTACAGTGATGGCAGTTGTTTCTGTGATTGCTCTGAAGACTACAGATTGTGAGCTCAATCATGGGGAAGTACAGCCCACCTGGGTAGGGGCTGTGCCTGCAGAAAAGCGATTGAGAGAGCAGGACCCACGGTGCTCAGGAAGGTGAAAGGGTTAATGTAGTGGTGACTGTCATGCATCTAGTGGCATGTTCTCTCTCTCTCTCTCTCTTGGCACTTGGCCCTCGGCTCTGGGATCTCCTAGAATCTGCTCTTACTTCCCAGAAGCGGTGCCTCTGCTACTGTCCTCTGGCATCCATCTGGCCTCAGAGCCAGTGGTGCCACCCCCAGGCCAGAACGGGCACTGGGAGGAGGCCTGGGACTGGGGAAGGGGAAACCCTTCAGGCTGAGGATGACAGATGGATGGCAAGAAGGAAGCAGCTGAGACACAATGGGGAGGAGGAGCGCACCCTCCATGGCAGGAAGCGGCACAGCACCTCCACTCGACTCAGGCTGCAAAAGCCCAACTGTGACTATTGCCTGGCAGGGACAGGGAGCCACAGAAACCCTCGCTGCCTGACATGGGTGGGGGGCGGGGGGCCCCGGAGGCTGACAGACCTCACTTGGCTCTGTGGTGGCCACCTTAACTGTCCAGAAGGGCCGCCGGGAAGGGATGCCCCTGCCCCTGGCCTTTGCGGGTCACCCACAGCACTGCTCTGTGCTCCCTCTGCCCTGTGTGTATGTCCCTTGCACCTCACTCCTGGACTGGGTGCGGGTGGGGGAGCACAGTACACAGAGCCTGGGTTGGGGGGCAGAGGGAGCTCAGTGAGGCTGTCAGTGCAGACAGAGGGATGAGCCCCAGGAGGAGAGAGAGACCCACCCTGAGCCGCCCGCCTGCGCTGACCACCTGCCTTCTTTCCTCTTGGCCCCTCCAGTGCAGTTCGACATGATGCGAGCCTGCAACCTGGTTGCCACGGTGGCCCTCGCTGCGGGCCAGCTCACTTTCATCCTGGGGCTGACGGGCCTGCCCCTCATGTCACCGGATTCCCAGTGCTGGGAGGAGGCCATGGCTGCTGCGTTCCAGCTGGCAAGTAAGTACCCCTGGGACCCGAGGGGCAAACCAGCGGCAGCTTCTGTTGGGGCTGGAAGGCCCATTGTGGCCTCCTACTGCCACAGCAACCCCCTGGGTCACCCTCCTGCCCCACCCATCCCTGTGGGCAGGAGCAACGGGAACGTGCACACGGGGTGGGGTACGCGAGGACCCGAGCAGCAGTGGTTTTGTATCTCCAGCGTGGCCCTCGGCCCTTTTCCATTTTGAGACAAGGTGCTGACTCGGGGATGATGTGCCATCTTCCAAAGTCTTTGGCATCTAGCATTTTCTCTGGCCCCTGCGGGCCGTGCGGCGGTGGCCTGGGTTCACGCCTTCCTGAGGGTGCAGCAGCCGGAGGAGGGGTGCAGCAGCCTGCCCTGGGCAGGGGGCGAGTGCCATCTGAACCTATGCCTGGCGAGGGGAGGCAGCCCTGCTTTTCCGCAGGGCAGCCAGGACCAGAGCCACCAGGGAGTGAGCCTCTGGAACAACTTGGAAGCCGCCACAGCCCCGGGGGGTGGCTGGAGGGTGAACTGGGGCTGGGCATGAGCACACCTTGTGGTCTCGGGTGCGAGCGGTGGTGTCAATGGTGGAATTGCTCCGAGGTGCCCTGGTGGCCGTCGAGGAACCATGAGGGGCCGCTCTGCTGGTTTCTCTCGGCCTCTGCTCCTTCTTGCTGGCTCGGGGTTAACGACCGTGGCAACCTGGGATGTTCAGGCTTTCCACTACCTACCGGGGAAAGGTTCGGCCCGTGGTCCCAGGGGAAGAGGCTGACGAAGTGGCCAGGGCAGGAGACACTAGTCGCTGACGTGCCTGGCAGAGAACGGCAGCTTGTCCCAGTGTTGAAGGTGCAGTTCCAGCGAGTCCAGTGGAAGGAACGCTGGGAAGTCCGAAGTGAATCATTCTAGGAATAATGGGTCCCAGCCCCATCCTTCGGGAGAACAATTCCCAGCAGGAGGCTGAGGCTGGCAGGTGTTCGTGTGCGGGAAGCGCCTGGGTGTGAATCGGAAGGGCCTCCTGCGTGTGGCCTGAGCAGGTCCCTGCCCCAGGCTGGACACAGCAGGGGTAGCTGAGGGCCGGCCGGGGGAGAGCGCGGGGTTTGGCGCGAAGGGGACTGGATTGCATCTTGGCTCCATCAGTTATTATCCATGTGACCCAATCCACACCTCAGTTTACCCAACTGTAAAGCAGGGAGGAAGTCTGCCCCCCACTGGGCTGCTTCTGAGAATTAATGAGGCAGGAGGACGGATCTCTGATCACTCTGCCCCCACCCCCACCCCCTCCTCCATGACTGTGGGTGAAAACCCAGACATTCCAAGTGATTCAGGAAAAGTACCCATTTGCCCTCTGCTAACCCGAGGGCTGTGAAACAGAACTGGTTTCTCGCCTCAGTGAATCAACCCGTCTCTATCTATCACGTGGGGTTATCTGAAATTCCATCCCTTCAAGAAGGAAGTGGAAGATTTCAAACCGTGATTGGAAAAGCTAGATTAAAAACAGACATTTTAGTGGCATGGAGGAAATGGAAGTAACATTTCCTGATCTGAAAATAACTCTTAGCAGGATCATCATATCACTCACTGCAGTGTTTCTCAAGAATTTCTTTGAAACATTTATTTAGAAATATTAGGAGAAATATTGTGGGTTTGGTGTGAAACTGACATCTTACTTCCTGCAAACTCTTATTTTAGAACAAGATAGTGTTATTTACAAGTAACATTTTTTAAAATCTCAAAGGGCGGGGGGAGCCCCATGAGCTAAAATCGAGTTGTCTTGCAGCAGCTCTGGCAGTGGGAGGGCTGCCAAAGGGGGGGGGGGGGTTCTGCGCTGGTGGGGGGCAGGGACATGTGCTCCTCTCCTAAGCATTTCCAGGCCAGCACGCCCTCTGGGCAGGCAGGACGGGGCTCTAACAAAAAGTCAGGCAGCTGCGGACGGAAAAAGCCAGGAGCACCGGGCGGCAGCCCGCGCTGTTTCGGACACAGGTAGCCTCTCCCTTTGGTGTCTGCCCGCTGCTCCCCACAGGTCTGTTTTGCCCAAAAAGGAAATGCATTTGGCCCTGTTTAGACTTGTTTCATTGACAAACAGTACAGAATGCAGCTATGTGCCTTTCTTCTATCGCGCTGCTAATTTTAGAGTTAGGTTTTTTCCTGTGCTCCGGTCTGTTTTAAACAGTCAGGGGGAGACTGAAGGGCGCCAGGATATCCTGTCCCAGGAGGGGGAAATGCCTGCTAGTACCTGTTACGCAAGCCAACCTTGAGTCCCCAGTGCCCGGGCCAGAGGGTGGGCAGGGGAGGAACGAGGAAGGGAAAGCACATGGCGAAACGGGGGGCCGGGAACAGCTGGAACCGGGCAGAGGCGGCACACGCTGCCAGGAGGGCGCCCTGGCCCTGCCGCCCGCGATGGGTATCTGCCCACTTGCTCATTCATTCCCAATCATTTCTGGGCACAACCCACACTTACACGATGCCTGGCCTGCGTCTGTACAAGGACAGTCTCAGCCCCTCAGAGCTGCGGCTCCAAAGGGCCAGCTCACATTGGGGACCCTACAAAACGGCCATTTCCATGGATCAAAACCTAGGAAACAGCAGCCATTTCACCCGGTTTGCTCTATCATGTTCAGGCAGCCGCATGCAAGTGTCTACTTTCTTTGCAGAATTTTCCAAGTGTCATTTTAATTGACCTTAAAGGTGAAAAAAATTCCTTTCTGTCCCTTATTCCACCCCCACGCCATGAGCTGAATATGCTGTGAAAAGCCTGCATTTTCCCTGTGGAAAGCACGCTGCATGTTAGACACAAGCCCAGGGCCCGCTGGGTCTCTAACAGCCCCTGGAAGTCGGGGGCAGGAGGGTGCAGTCACCATGGAGGGGCTCTGCACTGTCCCCGGCCACTCCCTCCCCCCAGCTCTTCCTGTTGTAACCAGTACATGACAGACACCAACGGTCAGGCACCCTCTCTCTCCCTCCCACCACTCAGTCTGCTGATATCCAACTTCAGAGCGTAGAGGCCTCTCTGGAGGCGATGAACAGTGAGGCTGCGACCATGTGCCCCTCATGTTCTAATGACGGCAGAGGCTCCTGCAAGGTGGGGCTCTTGGGCCATCCCAGCCCCCAAGCCAGCAGCTGCGACACATGGGCCCTGCCTTGCGAGCATAAGTGCTCTGTCCCACGGCCTCACACAGGCATGAGCTTCGATCTGACTCACTCCTTGACCCTCCTGGTTCCTCCTCTCGCTGCTTCTCCTGTTTCTTCGTGTCTGTGGTCTCCCTGATGTACACAGAAAGGCAGTCAGAGCAGGGACAGCAGCGCCGAACAGGGGGTCAGAGGGCGCCACCTACAAGAGGTGGAAGGCCTTTCCCAGACTCGGATAAGCGCAGATGCTGACCACTTGTGTCCGATCCTGGAGCAGAAGGTAGAGCCGGGGCGCAGGCTGCAGCAGCTCAGCCGTGGGCCCTCAGGGTTCGGAGAGCAGTGGCTTTCCCAGGGCGTGTGGGGAGAGTGGGCACGAGCAGGCTGCCTGGCTCTGGATGGGGCACCTGATCACAGGCCTGCAGACCATCTTCAGCTGTGCTTGCTGCTGTCGGCATTCTGACTTCCCACTATGGCCCTGCTGGACACCACCACACGGAGACGCCCCAGTCCCCAGGCACAGCCTCCGTGCTCTGTCAGGACTTAGGGCTCCCCCGAGCTCACTGCGAGAGCCGGAGCCCCCCAGTGCGCCCTCAGCCCATGCCACGGGCTGACTGACCTGGGCAGAATGCTGTGGGGGCTTGGAAATGTCCTAAGTGTGACCCTCCTGCAGCGGCCTTCACTGTTGGTTACGCAGGACTGACTGCCACATATGGCCCTCGCTGACGTTTTTAGGTGGGACGAATGATCTAGCGGTTATTCGGGGCTCTGTACTTGGGTCAAGTTGCGTCTTTGAAGGGTAACTCCTTGGCCACCGCTGAGCCTCTGGGGCAGTGCACTGTCGATAGGAGTCCCAGCCTGAGAGCCTGTGGCCGCGCATGCTCGATCTGGAAACATAGCGGGTGTCCCCCACGGCTCGCCATCCTTCGTCAGTGCCTGTTGGTGCTCCCCCTGGGGTGGAGGACTGTGCACCCCACTACTGAGAGCCCTGGGCTAGCAGGCTATCCCCCTCATCTTGGGAGCCAATGTCTTGCCTGATGACAAGATGGAGTCATGCAATGGGGGACCCAAAGACCAGGCTTCTCATGTACTCCCTCCCTAAGCTCTCCTCTCTCGCCCCCACTGCTCATTCAAGCCTGTGCATATGCCACCTCTGATCCGTTTTGGAAAATGCCGGTATATACGTGAAAAAATTCCCTAGCGCCGCCGAATCTAGGACCTGAGAAATGGTGTCCCGGGCTGCACCCCTCCATGCCTGTGACACCCAGACACTTTATGATAAAAACACAGTCCCCTTCGCAATGTCCCAAAGTGGGGCTTCTACCAAGCCATCTGCCTTTAGACAGTGGCTGCAGGTCCACTAGCCACACATTTATCGCAGGGTTTCTTCTCAGGCATCCATGGGTTTCTTATTCTAATATTTGATATTATTCCTAGTTTATGATTTATCAACCCTCATCATAAGTAGCCCTCACCCTCCATCTCAGCGGAAGTTTCATCTGGCCTCGTTGTCAATCATGTGAGTGGCCCTGGACCTTCCTCTAATTTATCGTTTTCCTCAAAGTGCAATAACCGCAATGAAATGATGCAGGTCAAGTACAAATGGTGTCCGTGCCGCACCATCCATCTTTGCAGAGGCCGGCTGTTCCATGTCTCGTTCTGAGCTGCCTTCACAATGGCCTTGGGGGCTCCTTGGTACATTCCCAACAGCTCCTCATCTCCTCTATGCAGCTGCCCAGCAGTCCCAAGCCCTTGTGCTTTTCTCCCAAAGACAGGGACCAGCACTTGTCTGTTTCGGGCCACTTGCACCCCAGTTTCCAAAGACTGGCACCGTAGAGAGTTCGGTGCCATCTGCACGCTGAGCTCTTCCCTGCACACGCGCGCTGCAGCCGGGACAGCAGTCCTCGCATGACCACCTCTGGCGCCAGCTCGGGGCGGCACTCTTTCTCTGGCCTCGGCCAGTCCCCTCCTCGAAAGCTTGAGCAGGATGACTAAGAGAGGAGCTTACTGTGGAACCTGGTCAAAAGCCACTTTAAAAGCCTCACATGGACTCATGTCTGCTGGTTTCCTCTTTCCATTTCTGGAAATCATTAGAGGTTTTCTCATGATGGCAAAACCTATAAACACACAAGGAGCCACTTACCCCCGCCCCTGAGAATGCTGATTTTATCAGTCCTCTAAGGTCAGTCGAGGTGATAAATGGCAATTGTCTTGGCATCTCAGGAGCTGGTGGGAATTCTGCTGTTTTCTTAGGCTCAGGGACCTTCTCATAGGACAAGATGAGGTTTTGCTTGGTCTGGATAAATTTCTATCATCTGCCTCTGTGTCCCATGGCCCAGCCTACATCCCCACTGCACCTCTCATTTCTCCTTCTCCTCCCTTTCCTCCATGCTGCTCCGAGCACTGGCTCCTATGGACGTGTCTGATCATATCCATCGTACCATCTTTAGTCTGTCCTTTCTCCAGAATCCCTCCCTCTAGGGCAGCGGTTCTCAACCTGTGGGTCGCGACCCCTTTGGCGGTCGAACGACCCTTTCACAGGGGTCGCCTAAGACCATCCTGCATATTAGATATTTACATTACGATTCATAATAGTAGCAACATTACAGTTATGAAGTAGCAACGAAAATAATTTTATGGCTGGGTCACAACACGAAGAACTGTATTTAAAGGGCCAGAAGGTTGAGAACCACTGGTCTAGGGAGAAACACTGGACAGCCACTGTTTTTCTGCTCACAGTGTAGCAAGAACCCAACCACAGCTGTGCCTTGAGCGGACCCATCAACTAGCTGGTTTGCCCTGTAAATACTCTCTCTCGAAGCCTCACGCCAGCTCTGTCACAGGTGCCCGCTCTGCCAGTTCGGCTGCCGTGCGCGCGGAGGCAGGTGTGCTGGGCGAAGAGCTCGGGGTCAGCCCCGCGGGCTTCCACTTCTGCCACCTGCGTGTGCTGACCGTCACTCAGGAGGAAGGCCCCGTGACAGACACCGCCGCCCGAGGAAGCGGGCAGGAAGGAAGGGAAAGGAAAGGGCGCTCTGCAGGCCGAGTGTGAATCACACTGCCCACCTCGAGGCCGGCTCACAGGAAGGGGCTGCTGCCTTTGCAAACAGAAATCCATGAGGCGGGAACCAACTCCATGTGCAGAATTTGGGGTGTTTGCTCAAACTCTCCCCTTTGATTTGTTTCTGGGCAAACATGAACATCACTGCAAAGTCTTTCCAGGGACAGCTCTGAGGAGAGAGGGGTCTCTACAGCAGGCTGTAACAGAAACAAAATCTGAGGTTGACCAGCACAGCCCCATATCTAGCGCCTCAACACCGCGCTCCCCCTCAGCCGAGCTCGATGACAGTAAGAGGCTAGTTTGATTTCAGAAGGACGTCTGTACAGGCGATTCCCCGGCCTCTGGGCTGAGGCTGGAGGCGCACAGGGAGCCCACATGCTCTGCCTTTCCGTGTCTTTCTGGCTTTTTACTGCTGACACGTGGCACCCACAGAAGATCCCACGCTGCCTGTGTCTGCTCAGCGCCCACAGCTCCCATTGGCTCGGGCGGGGCTGGGCGACTGTTAACCCCTGGACCAGCGGACACTGTCTAGCAGCTGCCCCTGGACGAGGGGGTGCGAGCGTCACTGCACCAGCCCTGCCACGCAGCAGCCGCCGTGGGGCCTGGGCTCTTTCCGCAGCACAGCCCCCGGGCCCGCTGTTTCAGAAGGTTCTTTGCACCTTCCTGGTGCAGAGGAGGGTTTTTCTAAATGTGTTTTTTAGTGTGAGGGAAGCAAACCCCTTCTCTGACTATATGCTGCACTAAAATAATGCAAAGCCCAAACTGATCTTTACACAGAATAAGTCGTGTAAATGTGATAACTGTCCCTTTCTACTTCCCTTTCTTCAGTGGTCTTCACCACTGAGTTACACCAGCTGGGAAGTGAGACACCCACACCTGTGCTGGAAACAGCCAGTGCTGCTCACTGCTGGCTTTTCCAGTTTCCAAGACAAATGATGAAATAGGAGGAGGCACCGCTCGTCCATTTTCACTCTGCACAAACGCCATGTGTCAGGCCGTGCATTGCCCCTGCCCTGCCATCTTTATCACTTTCCTGCTCGTGTTCTCAGGATGAGGTGGCAATACCCAGGGTGTCTGTGAACAGGGGAATGTACACTTCTCTTTTCTTTTGTTAATCCTCACCCGAGGATATTCCCATTGACTTTGGTTGCCTCCTGCACACGCCCCAACCAGGGCTAGGGGCTGAACCGGCAACCCAGGAATGTGCCCTTGACCGGGAATCGAGCTGTGACCCTGTGGTGTGTGGGCCAGTGCCCTAACCACTGAACCACTGGCCAAGGCAAATTGACACTTCTTGAACAAATTATCCATACCCTGAATGTTCTTTCATCTTGTAATGGGAAAACCAGGCACACTTTGAAACTGCAGTTTGTGTACCTTGTAGGCAACATAGCTAAACATAGAGAGGAAATAATAAACAGATTCCAGTGGTTACAAAATCACAGCCTAGCCCAGCCGGGTGTGGCTCAGTGGTTGAGCGTCGACCCAGGAACCAAGAGTCCGCTGGTTCGATTCCCAGTCAGGGCACATGCCCGGGTTGTGGGCTCAATCCCCAGTAGGAGGCAGCCGATCAATGATTCTCTCTCATCACTGATGTTTCTCTCCCTTTCTCTTCCTCTCTGAAATCAATAAAAAATATATACTCCGTATATTTTTAAAAATCACAGCCTACCCTACTTTCAAAATATAATAGCGATCTTAAGAAAAGAAGTAACAGTACAGTTGAGTAGCCTGAGCTGCTGGGAAATTTGAGTGTGGGCACGGGACAGCGTCCGAGTCTTGCCACTCAGTGCTGGGACGGTGCCTTGGCACTGCCCGGGGTTAGAAGCCAGTGGCCGCTCTGCCCCCGCAGTGTTCAGTGGGTCAGTATTTTCACCACTTGGAGCTCAGAGTGCTCTCTCCACATGCTGGTCTCCTGGTGCCACAGGCCTCGCCTGACTGCTCACTGGGAGGGCTCGCCCAGCCACCAGCCCTGCTCACTGCCAGAGTGCTGGCCCCTCACTCCCACCACATGTTCTAAACGTCTCTTTCACAGGGCAGACCACGCTATAGTGACTAATTTCGTCTTTATCTCCCCAAGAAGAATGCCAGGTCCCCAAGGAAAAGTCCACTGAGCCGTAGAAACCCCGCCCCCCGCCCCAAGCACACGAGTGGAATCTCAGTAGGTCTGCCGAACATGCCGCAGTGACCAACGCCAGGGGCCGGCCGGCACCGCAGCCCGGGCTCCACGCTCAGCGACCTCTACTCAGTGGTGGGGACCGGGGTCCTGTCCCTATGACAGCTTGTAGTCATTAAGAAGCTCAGAAGAGCCTTCATTCAAGATGGCAAAATGAGTTACAATAGTAATAATTTCCTTAATAATAAATTAACGTAGTAAAACAAGAGAGAGAAAGAAGCTTAGAGGACTTGCTACGGAAGCTGCTATTCATCACGTCTTCTTTCCCCGCGACCACACTACACTCTACTCTGCATTAGGGGATCTCCTTGAATTCGTCTCAAACTGGGTGGCTCTGAGAGGCCGAGATGAACAGGTGGGCCGCACTCCAGCTGCAGGGACAACAGCTGGAGGAGGCACCGTGCTGTGAGCTTAAGCGGAGTGCTGAGGGACCAGGGACCAGATGATAGAAGGCAACCCTCCCGCCAGGGCTCTTGAAACATAGGGATGGCAGCACCAGGAAAGGCCTGGAGGTAGAACTTGGCATCTCAGAGGCACAGAGAGGCACCAATGTGGCTACAGAGTGACAGAGACAGGGCAGCCACAAGAGAGGGGGAGGAGATTTGAGGCGGGCCCGGGCCAGGCTGAGGTACGTCCTAGGGCAACAGCTGCCACACGGCACCTGTGCGTGGGGGGCACATGATGTGTGTCTTCCAGAGCTGACGGTGCGCTTGGAGGAGAAGCGTGTAAATGCATCAGTATCTGCTACAGAACCGACTGTGCACAGGCGAAAGCAGAGGCTGATTGCCAGTGTCAGGACGGACTGCAGGAAGTGCTTGTTAATTAAAGAATCTAAAATGAGGTGCACTTCTAAGATATTCTAAATGTCTTATTGTGAAATATGTATGCAGAGAACTCAGTGAAACATGTGTGTCCTGCTAAAGACACACTGACGTGAAACGAGAAGCCCTGGGTGTCCTTCCCATTGAGCCCTCTCTCCCCCGGGAGGTGACCGCTGTCCTGCACTTGTGTCGGCCACTCCCTGTGTTTTTTAAATCCTCACCCAAGGATATTTTTGTTGTTTTTAATTGATAATTAGAGAGAGAGAGAGAGAGAGAGAGAGAGAGAGAAACAGCAATCAGGGGCCTCCCATACATGCCCCAACCAGGGCTCAAACCTGCCACCTAGGCATGTGCCCTGACCGGGAATTGAACCTGCAACCTTTTGGTACGAGACAATGCTCCAACCGACTGAGCCACCGGGCCAGGGCTCCCGGGTGTTTTATACTTTTATTCCCTCGTCAGGTTTTCTTAAAGAGCAGCCTGGCGGCTGAGCCTGTGGGAACCATGCACATGTGACTGAGCTGTGTCCCTGGGACGTCCTCTCGCACCACTGTTTCTGCGGCCCACCCCAGCGCAGTGCTGCTCACGCAGCCGTGCACCTGCCCCTCTCCTGTCCCGGCTGCCCAGAGCCCACTGTGTCCCGTGGACACGAGTTTCAGACATTGCACCTTTGGGGCACAGTCATTTCCTGGATGAGCAGGAGTTTCACTCGGTGTAACCCTAGGAGGGCAACACTATACTGTCCTGAGCTCCCACTCAGTAAGGGTGGGACCCCTCCGCCTCGAACCTGGGCCAACACTTGTGTTTCCTCCCTTTCTACTTCTGCCAATCTGGTGAGTGAGTGCCTTCTACTCCTTTCTAGATTAGGGTCACCTCTTTCCATCCAGCTCTCATAATTCGCCAGTCTCCACGGAAATGTCTTACAACGAAATTCAAGGTCCGCTCTCTGTGTTCATCAGTGATGTACACCAACCTCAAGACAGGTAACTGAGCTGGGAGAGGGGGTTGCCCTGGAGGCCAGAGAGGCCCAATTCCTTCACACTGTTCTGTTAGGACCAATGATGTGGTAGAACTGCAGCCGAAGCCATGTGACAGATTTAAAATATTCTTATAACACACACAACATGAAAAGAGGCTTAGTTTAAAAAGAGAAACAGCCAGCCATCATGGCTCAGTGGTTGGGCACTGACCTATGAACTAGGAGGTCACGGTTCGATTCCAGGTCAGGGCACATGCCTGGGTGGCAGGCTTGATCCCCAATAGGGGGTGTGCAGGAGGCAGCTGATCAATGATTCTCTCTCATCATTGATGTTTCTATCTCCTTCTCCCTCTCCCTTCCTTTCTGAAATCAATGAAAAAAATATTTTAAAATAACCCTAGCCAGTTTTGCTCAGTATATAGAGCATCGGCCTGCAGACTGAAGGGTTCCAGGTTTGATTCTGGTCAAGGGCACATGGTTGGGTTGCGGGCTCAATCCCCCCTGGGGGGCGTGCAGGAGACAGCCTATCAATGAATCTCTCTCATCGTTGATGTTTCTCTCTCTCCCTCCTTCTCCCTTCCTCTCTGAAATCAATAAAAATATATTTTTTAAGAAATTCTTTTCAAAAAATATATTTAAAAATAAGTACATAAAAAGGAACGGGTTGCAATCACAGCAGAGGATAAGCGTCAGTACCCCTCCTCCGGGCGGGTGACTGACATAAACCAGCTGCTGCGCTCTGGGTAAATTCCTTCTGGTCGAGTTAAGTCGTCAACGCTGCCCTCCCTGCGGGCTCCCACTGGCCTCGCTGGGAGCCCCCTTCAGTCAGGGCCTGGCTCCTCTCATCTCAGACATAAGCTGGATCCTAACTCGCTCTCCCTAAGCTCCCATCCTGCCCCATCCTTCTGAGTCTGTTGAAACCAGGCATAACAAGCTCCCTTGGATGATAAAAAATGCCCAAAGGCAGTAAAAATGACAAGGACACATAAAGCATTTTCATTCTCATTACACAAAAAACAGCTACAGTTCCCTCCGCACTAATGCAAAACTCGGTGCCATAAAATCGTGAGCAGAGGGTGCACCCTTCCCTGGGAGAGAGAAATGACAGGTTTTTTTGTCAGTGTGCATGACAAACAGAATTAGCTATTTTTAACAGAAAGGAAGTATCCAGAAGCTTTCCATGTATAAAAAGCTCCACAAAGTACTGTAAGAATTACAATAGATTAGTCACTGTCACCATTGTTTCCGACACGGCTGAGGTAGGTGAATGTCTAATTCATACATTCTAGAAGGTGCGTGATGATGAGAACATCTGCTTGTTTTTAGAAAATTCAAGCCTGTCCCCCACACCGCACCCCAGCACTGACGTGCCCCCGAGTCAGTAGGACCATTAGCTGGCGTCGCGCTGCTCTCTGCTCCGCCCCATGCTGGGTGTGCATGACGCGGTTTTCTGAGGAAAGCAGGGAAGGCTGCGGGGCGGGACCAGCAGGAACAGACGTGTGGATGTCACAGTGCGGGGCAGGCAGGGACCACAGCAGCAGCAGCCTGGCCAGGGCACAGGGCAGGGAGCGTGGACGGGCCTGAGAGGGGCCAGAGTCCCACCTGGACGATGCTGGGTTACACAGAGCCTATGTCTTTGTCAGGCATTTTGGTTCCAAGAAACAGATTCCCTCAGGTCAGCACATCAGAGGGTGGGGTGCTGGTGGAGAAGATGGGGCTCCCTGGGCCTCCCAGGGCTCTGCTTCTGCTTCTGTCCTCACTCTTGCTAGCCGTGGCTCCGCTCAGCCCCACAGCCTCCTTCGTTTCCTCGGCCTCACTTAGCCCCTTTCCCCCCAGCTGAGAAGTGTGACGATCTCAGGGGACAAGAAGGGACAGGACCAGCCTCCTCGATAGCAGAGCAGTGGTGGCCTCTCCTCCATCCCAGTGTCGGGGTGTCTAGCCTGGATTCAGAGCTGAACTCCATTACATCAGTTCTGGGTGAAAGTCCTGGCTTTCCTATTGTAAGAATTAGTAAAATCAAGTCTCTGGAGCTCCTTAAAGATAAAATTATTAAAGTAACAATGCTGTGGTGTTAGCTATGAACTCAATGTGAACAAGGCTGGCCTGGCCGGCGTGGCTCAGTGATTGAGCGTTGACCTATGAATCAGGAGATTGTGGTTAGATTCCTGGTCAGGGGACATGCCCGGGTTGCAGGCTCGGTCCCCAGTAGGAAGTGTGTAGGAGGCAGCCGGTCAATGATTCTCTCTCATCATTAATGTTTCTCTCTCTCTCCCCCTTCCTCTCTGAAATTATACACACACACACACACACACACACACACACACACATAAAAGGGTAATATGCTCATTAGACCAGATGTCTTCCAGATGTTATTCTGAACATCCTTCCTGACAAAGCTGGGGGTGTGGCCGGCCTGCAAACTGCCAGCGTCCCTTTGTCCAGGCTGGCCCCGCCCCCTAGCAGGGACCCCTACCCCAATCGGGGCATGGCTGGTCTGCAAACTGCCTGTGGCCCCTCGCCCAGGCTGGCCTCACCCCCCCTGCGGGGAGCCCCCAACCTGCTCCAGGGCCCCTTTCAGGGCAGGCCAGCTGTCCCCCACCCATGCACCAGGCCTCTATCCTATATAATAAAAGGGCAATATGCAAATTTACCCTAACAGTGGAACAACCAGAACGACCGCTGGACCAGTCACTATGAGGCGCACTGACCACCTCTTGGTCCCTTTCCCCAGCTGGCAGGCTCCGGTCACCTGATGGTGAATAGAGAACTGGAGGTGGGTTGGGGTGGGGGACAGGGCTGGCAGCGGGCAGCTGGGGAAGATGGCCCTGATCGCAGGCCAGGCCTAGGGACTGTACCCGCTCACGACTTTTGTGAGCTGGGCCTCTAGTATATATATAAAAAACACCACATGAAACAAAACAAAAAATAAATGTGAACTAGTCTGTGGGAACTGCCATCAGTGGAAGACTCTGGCCACAGTCCCAGCACAGCCCCCTCCCCTTCTAAACAAATGCAACTGGGGGCAGGGGGTATGGGCGAGAGGGAAATTCTAGAACCAGCTGCATCTATTTAGAAGTAAGAGGAGAAGCCAAACGCGCCAGCAGGAGACTCGGACACATCTCCGATCTCGGCTTCTGCCCCTGCCTAAGCATGCAGCTCGAGGCCACCTGGAGTTCTGAAGGAAAATCTCTATTTCTTTAGAAGCAAATGCTAAGAACAAGAAAACGCTTAGGAACAGGAATTCAGACCGAGTTAAACACCAATCAGAGTTGTTACTAAATGAGATTTAGAAAAATGGTTTGCTTTCACTTTGAACGAATGGAGTGCTTATAAAGGTCAGGGAGGACCTACACAGCTACCACTGGGTTTGCTGGGGTGAGGGAAAGCGAGGGACAGTGCCACCTTCATGGTGAGGTCGGCTCAGGAAGCAGCCTGACCCCTGGAGGGTCCAGGAAGCGCACATGGGGACAGACTGCTTTCTTTCCAGTCCTGGCAAGGATCCTGCGCAGGATTTAGCGGGGCGCACACTGCACCCCCACCCCCAGCTACAGACTCAAAGGTCATAAAAACCCACGCGGGCCTAGTGCGGAGCACCTCCGCCCTGAAGGCTGGCGCCAGGAACTGGGCTCCTCACCCACCCGGGGAGCGCCGGGGGTCAGGGCAGAGGCACAGCTGCCTCGAGAGGGCAGTCCGCAGGCTTCCCCCGGCTCCGAGGAAGGCTTTCTTAATGCCTGTCTTTCACTTACAGGTTTTATCCTGGTCATTGGGCTGGTGACGTTCTACAGAATCGGCCCGTACACCAGCCTGTCCTGGTCTTGCTACCTGAACATTGGCGCCTGCCTCCTGGCCACCCTGGCAGCCGCCATGCTCATCTGGAACATTCTTCACAGGAGAGAGGACTGCATGGCGCCCCGAGTGATTGTCATCAGCCGCTCCTTGACGGCTCGGTTTCGCCGGGGACTAGACAATGACTATGTGGAGTCACCGTGCTGACGGGTGCCAGGGAGAGGCTCTGCCTGGGACTTTATCCATTGTAATGGAACAGTCTAGAAACCGAGGGACTGCCTGCGTGGAGGCGGCGATTCCCAGGGTTTCTTCTATATGCATATGTACGATACACAGGTATGTTTACTATGTTTATATAAATATATGATCATATATCGTCCGTGCCAGCCTCCCCGACCCACTCACAACCTGGCTTCACGCTCATGCACGTCGCAAGGCGGCCGGCCCGAGATGCACGTGAGGGCGCAGCTGCCCTGCTCAGCGCCCCGGTCTGGGGTTAATTTATTCTGTGCCTGCTGAGACGGGCACCGCGGCCACCCTTTCTTTGGTGAAGCAGAACATCCCGGGAGATTTTCTGGAAATGGCTGTATTTTCCTCGAGGGGCTCAGAATCTATAACCCGATGGTTACGGCTTTAGGACAGGAGGGAGTTAGTAATGTCTGTTTGTGCCTGATTATTTTTCTAAGTTAAAATAAAATGGAAACCTCTTCCCACTGTCTAGAATGTGTGCTGTATCTCCCTACACTGTCACATGGAAAAAGGAATTCGGTCTGTTTTATGTGTTTTTTGTGGGTTAGCAGTAAGAGAAGGGTGGGGACATTTTTAAAGATCTGGTGGGAGTGAAACTTCGGGTGACTCATGTCCTTGTTCTCATTTCTGGTCAACCGAGCCTCAGACGCCCACCTTCCTACAGACTCTGCATACTGTGGTCATATGTTGGCAGATGCGCAGTTAGTGGAGCCGGAGGGGAAAGTCTATTTGTTTAAAGAAATTCTGAGAGGGGTCCACTTCTCCCACATAAAACCTTTGGCCTCTCTTCAGTCAAACACCTGGCGGGCGATACCTTCACGATGCTACACGGATTCCAAACCACCCAGCTCTTAAACCTGTGAGAGGTGAACAGGCCGTAAGTCTCCAGGCTGAACAGAAAACATTAAAAAACTGGCCATGTCCTCAAGGACTGCCTGACGACATCGAAAGGACCATCCTTTGATAGCTGCACGGCCTGAGCTCATGCCACCTGGAAGTGGGATCGCTGTGGCCGTCCTCTGGCCCAGGAAGTTGACCCTGGGCGCTGTGGGTGCCATGCAAAGCCAGGGTAAGGCCCGGCTGTCACTGGGCTGAGCCTCCAACCCCAAGAAACTTTTAGCTTTGTTGCTTTTAACGTTCCAGAGAAGTGAGGTGGCCAGTCTGGAATTCAAAGACTGTATCGCTCCAGGATAGTCAGAACAAACGGTCCTGCTCACCATCTGGGGTATGCGGATGCGAACAGTCATAAAGCAATTGAGGATGATTTAAAAGCATCCATGGCCTCATCCTCTATAATAAAGCTAGCAGTCAGTGTAGCAACAGCCAGATGCCTGCCCCACAACCAGTATGTTCATGGGAACATTTAGGTTTGAGCTTCTCTCCGACAATGGATTTCCCCCAAATCATTTGCTAAAAATAATTGTTTTTGAAAAAGAATAATGAAATATTTAAGATGTATAATTTTAATAATATTATGTATATGATTATATAAATGTTCATTAAAGTTTTAAAGTTGGCCATGTGGTTTATTCTAGTCTGTGATCGTGTTTATATTAAATGAAAAGTGAGCAGAGAAAGGCCGAGCTACGCCATCCAGCCACTCTAGGTCACTTCCAACAGAGTCCCCTTGTCCACATGGCCAGTGTTGAAAAGGCCTCCCAACTGGAACAAGGCTTGGCCTGTTTTAGAAATAAGCCAAGCAACCAGGGTCACACACTAATTTGAAAGGCGCATCCATGTTACAGAAACCATCACTGCCAATGAGGAAGGCTTGTTCCAGGCAACTTAATTTTCCATCTTTCTCTTCCCACTTTAGTTTCATCCTGTAATAATTTTTCTACCCTTTCGAGACTGAAAGCTGTCAAATGTCCCTGGGAAGAATTGCTGAATTCTCTCAGGAACAGAGAGGAAGCTGCTTTTAGACAGCTTTGACTGACTTCTTTCAGAGTAATTTTAATTGCATTTTCACTGTACTGTTTTGAGTGTTTATTATCAAATCTTTTTTTGTTTAGTAGCAATTGTTCCCAGAGGGACAGATATTACAAATACTTAGCAACTGCAGAACTTTCTACTAGGAAGTGTCCAGAACACAATAAAATGAATTAAAACAACTAAATAACAGCCCAAGAGGCTCTAAGCATTGCAGAGGCCGAGAGCCAGGCTCACCTGCTCCCTACGCCCAGCTGTGCTGCACCGAAACTCACTGCTCTACAGCACATGCCAGGCGTGTCCTGGTGCCGGCAAGAGCAGCGTCGTTTCACTGAGTGAAAAGATCAGGGAATACAGCATGACAGTCATAGAAGAGTTAATGATCCTTAGACTCTCAGCTAGAAGGGGAGAGCAAGTACCCTAAGAGTGTACACATCCCTTCGACACCTCTGAGAACTGAATCCTTACCTTTTGATGAGTTTGATAGATTTGAAAGCTTCGTCCATGTCTCCGACGGCGATGAAGAAGCTGAAGTTGAGCATGGCATTCCGGGTGGCCTTGTCGCAGTCCTCCAGCCCCACGAAATCTCGCAGGGGCCTCCTGCCCACCATCTGGGGGATGCGGCTGTGCTGTGAATCCACCCAGTTGTCTCTGTCTGCTTCTCCTGGCTGATTGAGAAAAGGCACTGATTACCTGTCAGTTCATGTAAAGCTAACGTCTACACTAAGCCGCTCTCATATGTCAGCTACGGGGGTTCCTCTGCAGACAGATGTGGATAGTCAGCAGGAGGCCCTGACAAATGCAACAAAATCAGTCCTCATTTGAAATCAGAGCTTTTGGGCTTTGGTTTCATACAGCAGAAAAGCAAAGGCAAGTCTATGCACATGAAATCATTTTTCAACCTCTGGTTCCCTAATATCAACTTTTCAAAAGTTATACAATAGTTGTGAAAATCCTCAGCCCTGGCTGGTGTGCTCAATGGTTAGAGCATTGCCAAGTTTGATTCCTGGTCAAGGGCATGTTCCTGAGTTGCAGGTTTGATCCCCAGCCCCAGTCTGGGCACAAACCACAGGCAACCAATTGATGTGTCTCTCTCACATCAATGTGTCTCTCTCTCCTCCTCCCTACTTCCCTCCCTTCCACTCTCTGAAAATCAATGGAAAAAAATATCCTTAGGTGAGGACACACACACACACACACACACACACACACGCACACACACACAAATCCCCACCTACCAGCTTTGTTTTGTAAACTAGAAAATTTTTACTAACAAGTCAGACATGTACACATGTGCACAAGGTCTTAAGATGATACAATGCCATCATGATTTCAGGTGGAATTTTCCAAAATGATAACCTGAATTAGTGGAGTGCCCTCCATTGGTTTTTCTCAGAAGAAATGTCAACCTAGTGCAGAGCTCCCCAGACAGGTGTGCGCAGAGGATGAATGTCTGAGCAGGAGCTCCATGTTATAGTGGCTGCCTGAGGCCTTTGTGTACCTGGCACCTTGAAATACAACCGACTGAGGGGACCAGCTCTGCCAACAATTGGCTTCCTTCCTGACTGCTGGGCGCTGCTCTCGCCTGCATGCCCACCAGTCTCCTCCAGCCTACCGCCCCCACATACCACCCTCTGCTTCCCCACTGTCTGCTTCTTTCTCTCTGCAGGATCCGTTTCTCTGATGTACACACACGCTACCCTGTGTAAAACGGGGTCATGATCCATCCTCCTGGACCAGTGCCCCTGCACGTCACTGGTCTTGAATTTGTGCTACTCCATGATTTCTGCAAGGCTAGCCTCCACCATCTGCTCAGTTCCCAGCAACTCTTCCATCTCACTGCTGCTTCTCAAGTTCATCTGTGGTCCCCAACTTCAGGGGGTGATTGACTGGGGCCTTGAGACACTGGTAGGAGGTGTGGATGGCAAGACCCTTCCAGGCACCAGGGCATAATAAGACCCTTCCAGGCAATCCAGGGCAGCTTAAATTCAGAGTTCATGGCCATCTGTAGGCTGGGTCACACTGGGCAGGAGGCTGAGGTTTGGACTGACTTTGCATGGAACGGGGAACCTTTGGAAATGTGCATGTACAACAAACAACTGGCAATGCTGACCACGGTGGTTTAACAATCACAGGGCAGGACCTGAGGCCCATCAGCCCTGCTGTGATCTCATCAGAGCCCTGCTCCTGGGAGCACACTTGGGAATTCTCGCAGAAGCATGAGCACCTGAGGGCCCTGCTTCGCCTGCCCCCTGCCCCAGCATTTACACCCACTCTCATTACAGCGCCTCGAGAGACAACCACCTGCCCTGGCCACACATGGGAGCTGGGGGCCCAGGGCTGTTGACTCTCAAGTGTAGGGACAGAAACCTCCAGGAAGTGGCCAAGGGAAATAAACACAGGTCAGTAATCAGAAAAAGAGCAGTTTTTAAAGAAATACAAGGCTTTATGACAGCGGTTCTCAACCTGTGGGTCGCGACCCCTTTGGCAGTCGAACGACCCTTTCACAGGGGTCGCCTAAGACCATCCTGCATATCAGATATTTACATTATGATTCATAACAGTAGCAACAGTAGCTATGAAGTAGCAACGAAAATAATTTTATGGTTGGGTAACAACTTGAGGAACTGTATTTAAAGGGCCAGAAGGTTGAGAACCACTGCTTTATGGCCATTTACCACAAGCACCGTAAGAGTCAAATTAATAAGACTTCCTACATTGCAAATGTAGGTCAACTATTTCCTGTAAAGCAGACATCAGGTGACAGCCTGTTCATGCCACGTCTGGCCAGGACAAGAGCTCTGTGGTGACATGGGGAGCTGATACGGTGTCATATCCTTGATAAATCTGATTAAAGAGGACATGCAGGTTGAGGTGGGAAGTATTGTCATAGACAAGTGTAGCTCAACATAAAGAAAGATCTTGAGAAAAGGGCAGAGTTAAGGTAACAGAGGATAAGTGGGGAGTCATCTTACACTGCATCACACTCGTCTCCTCTCCTGGACAACTAGGGGAGTAGCACAGAGAAGACAAGAAATGAGAGAAAGACGCATAAATGTGTGAGAGGAACCAAAGTCCACAATGTGAGACAACGGGGGCGGGGGGCGGGGGGACGCAATAGAAAGAATCCAAATGTCTCCCACAATTTTCTGTGTTCTCAAGTCCAAGAGCAGAAAATGCCAAAGGAGCACGAAACAATGGAATTCAGAAAAAACGCTCATCTGGTGGAACCGATCTATTTCAAATAAGGGATTGAGAAAACCTGCATCGACAGAGCACAGGGATTCTGGAAAAGTCACGAGTCCATTCCCAATTTTCACAAAGATCCATTTATCACAAGTAAATGTCAGTCCGTGCACTATGCATCATGCCAACGGCCATGCCATGTCATTTTATGTGGTATTTTTAGGGACATGGGAACGAACTCTGCCCAGGTTCATTGTTTCCATCACTCCTGCCATGACACGCGCAGTTTTGCAGTCTCAGAACCACAGACCCACACTCAGCTCGTCAGGGGACGTGCAGAGGCCAGGGGGCCACGCAGCTGAGGAGACCAAGTCCCAGGGAAGGCAGGTAACTCGGCCACAGTAACCACATTGGGGCACGAGCATGTATGTGCTGAAAACAACCCTGTTCCCTCACAGACTTAAAACCTACATGTATGTGACATGCACAAACGTAGGTAAGTACAGACACCTCTTGCAAGGCCACATGCCAGCCTGGTCACAGTGGCCATCTCTGGGGGCTGGGTCTATGGAGATTTGCATCATCTCTGGTCTTTATTTCTTTTTTTTTTGTAGCGTTTAACTTTTCTAGGAATACACAATTTTAAAAACACAGCTGAATAAAAAGGGCAGGAAAGCTGCAGGGTGTGGTACCCTCGGGGGAGCCCCTGGGAGGACACCCGCCTCCTCAGCACAGCTCTGTCTGGAGAGCAAAGCCGTCTCCGGCTCCACCTGACACTTGCTGGAATTTCAGGGGACAAATCGGAGCAGACGGTTCGCCTTGTTCGTGAGCGGTGAGCAGAGGCGCCCTACTTCCCGCCGGGGAGCCCCAAGCCCAGCCCAGGAGAGGGACCCGAGAACGCGCCTGGTGCTCACGAGACTCGCACCTTCTTTGTGAAGTAGTAATGGGGCACTTCCATCCCCAGGAGAGACTGGTAGGTGGGAGGCCGCGAGAAGCTGTCCTGGAGCAAGAAGCCATGCTCTTCGGAGATGAAGAAGGACAGGATCAACGCGTCCGCCTGGGAGAGGGAAAGATGGTTGTTAGTCTGGCAATAGACTTTACTATTTTGTGTCTAATTCCCATTTTCCTTGCCGAGGTATTCACATAGAACACAGATAAAACAGGATGAGCGCATTCTGACGCAGATAATCCACTCTCCCCCGGGCCTACGGCAACACCAGCCTCCACCGCCATCTCCTGTACTTTGGAAAAACTGACGCATCTTCTGGAGGATGCACCTCATCCAGTTTGAGAGCCACGATGTCATTCTCACTGACTGATGTCCTTGTGGCAAAGACTAACATTCCCACCGAGCTGGGGATGGACACTCTCATGTTTAAAAGATAGCCCCTCAGTCTCTTTACTCTGATTTAAAACCACCCGGAGCAACGACGACAAAAAGATTCCTGCCGCAGCTTCCAAGGAAGAGGGAAAGCACGGGGGAGGCGGGGGACTCTTTAGGATCCTGTCCTGCGGGACTCAGAACAGCAGCTCCCGGCTGCAGCCCCTTCTGAACAGGAAAGCAGCAGGCCTCGGGGTGCCGGAGCCTTTTCTTGCTGTGTGAATTCCTACACTTTCTCATCATCTGCAGAAAAGACCCAAAGAGCTATCTGTTCGAACTGCTGGAAAGTGCCCTTCGCGTGTACCAGTGCCCTCCCTCATCATCAATTTGCGTGTTCTTATCACTTGTCTAGACTTGTCACCAGGCCCTCTACCATGAGGAAAATTCCCCTGGCAATGTCTTCGCTTCTCTCAATCCAGTGAAGAAATGCTACCTCAATACACTTTCCCACTCAGTGCTTCAGAAGCAATGGTTGGATCCATTTCTGAAAATCTCGGAGCACGGACACAGATTGCTGATAATCTCAGGGCATCTGAAGGGAAATTCCTTCGGCAGGGAGACAAACCCCCTAAAGTTAGAGGGCGGCTGTCTTTGCTGACTTACTGAAGACCCTGCATATAAATTCTCTTGGAAAGAGATGGCTTAAAAAGCGGCAAAGCATCCATAACCGGTTTGGCTCAGTGGATAGAGCGGCGGCCTGCGGACTGAAGGGTCCCAGGTTCGATTCCGGTCAAGGGCATGTACCTTGGTTACGGGCACATCCCCAGTGGAGGGTGTGCAGGAGGCAGCTGATCAATGTTTCTTGCTCATTGATGTTTCTAACTCTATATCCCTCTCCCTTCCTCTCTGTAAAACATCAATAAAATATATTTTAAAAAAAAGCAGCACAGCAAACCACTGGGCTTTCCCAGGCGCTAGACATCCGTCCCACAATGCATAAGAACTGGAAGTGTCAGCGTCCAGGCCCTCGGGATGCGGCCCCGAGAGTCATCAGGTGGGAGAGGGAGACCCTGCAGAGCTTGGGGAGCGGGTGGCGAGAGCAGAGAGCATGACTGAGGCGAGGAGGCTGCTTTGGTCAGCATCGTCCTTGTCTGAGCGTCACGGCAGGTTGCGGAACGAATGAGGAGTCAGCATGCTGCCTCAGGCCTCAGTCACAGGACATGCTGACATCAGGTGGAGAGAGCAGGAGAACAGAGTATTACACTAGCCAGGCAAGACAGAGGGTGGGCTCAGCCTCCTCGCGTCCGCCCACAGAAGAGGCTACACCGGCACACATTCACGCTCCACATGAATGAATTTCCCTGTAACTTTCCTATAAACCTCGTCACCAAGATTGTGCACCCGTAAGTCCCAAGTCCCCATGCCTCTAAACACAGATGCGGCTGCACAGTACCGTGGGGCCGGCGCTGTCCCTGGCGTGGGCCTTTCTGTCCGCAGGCTGCAGCTGGGCTCCCGTTGCCTCCCGCACGGCCTCGCACACGAACAGCCTGGGCTCGCTCTGATCCCAGAAGTGGCTCACGGGAACAAGGTGCGCCAGCGTCCCATCCCCGAAGGCATAGTTCCTGAAAGAGAGGCCCATGGGAACCCATGAGAGAGTTCCTGTTCTCAGCCTCCGCAACACCTTCAGGCCGGTCTCCAACCAGCGTCGCAGGCCTCACCGGAGCTCAGCCTGGGAGCACACCGGCACACCATGTTGCAATGCAGCCCGTCTGATCGTATCCTTTCACATTTAAAACAATTGGTTGAAAGAGTCCCAGTGGAGTCTAATGGGAGAGACAATGAGGCTTGGGCTCTAGAGGTCATGTGGAAGGTCCCTGATGCTGGTCCCAAAGTCCGGGACCTGGGGGTGGACCTCAAGGTGGGACAGCACCCCCTGCTGGGCAGCTTTGCGCCTGGGGTCCATTTCCAGCCATGACCGGTGTGATGCGGTGCATTTACCCCTGGTCCCTCCCTCCTTTAAATCTCCTTGCTCTATAGGTCCAGAATGCAATGGAGAACTGGAGGGAGAAAAAATGGGCTGGGTGGCAAAGAATGGATCAGATCTCAAAAGAAGGCAGGCAACTGACAAAAGACAGGGAGCCCCACCCCACCCCAGGGAGTATGAAGGCAGGGACAGGCTCCATGTGCCTGTGTGGCCATGCAGGAGCCTGGGGACCTGACCAGCAGCCCTCACAGATGTCACTGCTCCAAGACCGAGCATACAGCAGGGCAGGTAAACAAGCATTTGTGGTGACCCACAGAGTGCCAGGGGCACCTCGGGACTGGCCTGGTGAGGGGGGTGGACACAAGGGTGTGGCTCAGGGGCTCCCGCAGCACGGACAGCAGACAGAGTGCAGAGGGGGAAGCGTGACTCAGAGGCATTTCCAAACAAGAACACTGTGGACTAGAGTCACAGAGAGTGGAGGTAAAGGGAAGGTTAGTTCTGAGGTTTCAGATCGGGTGACCCAGAAAAGCGGTGCTGTGGGCAGGAACGGGGTTTCTGGGGAGTGAGGCGGAACTGGGGGGCCGTTTCTGAGGTGATGGCAAGAAACTCCAGGGCCGCTTAGAGATGGAGAAGTGAAGCCAAACTTGGTGAGAGGTGAAGATAAGCATGCTCAGGTGGGGCCACCAGCAGATGCGAGTTTAAGCCACCAGGTAAAAGAGGTTTCCAGAAAGGGACTCTGAGGAGGAGAGGTGGGACCGTGGGAGGCAGGCTGGACGGGGGCAGGAGGGGGCTGTGACAGGAGCAAAAGGAACAGGGCAGCCAGAGAACAGCACCGGCTCAGCCATTCCTGGCAGCCGCTCTGCCCTGCCCCAGCCTGCAGGCTTCCCGCCTCTGCACTCCCTTTGCTGCTTATACACTGACCTGCACAGGGGCCACGCAGCTGCTCCCACAAGGGCCAGAGCCAGCCCTCCTCTCGCCCCCCCAGCCCTCTGAACACTGCACTTTGCTCTCATGAGGTACTTTGTGCAGAATCAAATGTGAACTGTAGGCGGAATAATATAAGGCCCAGTGGTTGGCAAACTGCGGCTCGCGAGCCACATGCGGCTCTTTGGCCCCTTGAGTGTGGCCACGAAGTTTCAATCTCACTGTACGTGCGCGCCAGCACGTGGTATTTTGTGGAAGAGCCACACTCAAGGGGCCGCAGTTTGCCGACCACTGGTATAAGCACTTAAATTCTGTGAATATTTTCTTAGTAGCAGAAGGACCTACAAATACACATTCTGTGAACTCCCTGGAGAAAGAGTCCTTTTTTTCTAGAAACACATTCTCTAAAGACACACGCCCTCCCGACCATCGGAGACGCGGATAGGTCTAAGGGCCGCGCAATTCTCTCTCCTGGGATGCGGGGCTGCTTCTGTAGACACCTCAGTCATGGCCCTTTCAGACGCTAATTCCAGAACCTCAGAACCAAGAAAACAGAGATTAAAGGTCCAGATCGATCCCTACTGCCCAAGTGTGCTTCTCCTCCACTTTCCGTCTTCACTATGAATAACTGCTGGGCTCCTCTGAGGTCATAACTTAGAAAACCTGCCAAGGGGTTGAGGCTGAGTATTTTCAACAAAATCCCCCCAAACCACAATCTTACTTTGTAGTTTCCTGCCCATTAAAGGACAATGTGTCTCTCTGATCAATCTGTCCCATCTTGAAGTCGAAGACGGTCACCATGTCCATTTCCACGTCATAGAAACAGATTTTGGAATCGGGGCTGCTGTCAGCCTAGGGGAAGAGAAACCAGAGGCTCAGAGCCCGCGTGAGAAAGCCCGTCCTGGTGTCAATGGTCCCGCCACTCTGGCCAGAGTGCGTCCAGCATCAGAACCTGAATGTCAATTTACTGTCATCCCACAAAATGGTTGTTGAGTTGCTACTTTATAATTTCAGAGAATTGAAAATAAACCCCCAAATGTTGTGAAGGTCAACAACAGCTATCCAGCTGTTCTCAGTATGGACTTCAGTGCGATGTCCTTTTAGCTGCGGTGGATTGACCACGGGAACAAGAAGGAGTCTGGATTCGGATAAACCAACTCTGATGCAGCTCCCTGGAGGTGACTGGCGTCTGCGGAACGGCTCGGCACCCGTGCTGAAGGAACGAGGTGGCCCTCCCTCTGAGACTCTTCTCCCAAGTATCCTGGGCTCTGAGCTCTCCCTCTCACCCGCTCACCAGCCGGGCTCATACTCCCCCCACTCCCTAAAGACATTCCCTTGATTAGGTCAACCCCAGGCACCAGTCAACCTCTCTTTGTTCTTCCCAAGTCCCAGCCCTTCCCCATACAGTCAGGGCGTGAGCAGGGCTCTCAGTCACAGCTGCATCTTCGGACAAAGAATTTGCCTCAATCTCTTCACTCATTAGACAGGAACTGTTAGGTGCAAGATGCCACAGCTACCACTGCGAATGCTATCATCTCACTCATCATCTCTCCTTTGTTCTTGATCCTCACACGGAAAGGTACATGTGCCCACGCAAAAGAAACAAGAAAAGGGAACCAACTTGGTTGCTAGGGGCAACAAATGCCAAGAACTTAGGTAGACTTTATTCTACTAGGGTTCACAGCTTGGCTCCACTATCACCGCTTTTGGGAGCCTCCTGACCTCCCTCGACGGCAACTCCTCCCTGTAACTCGCTCTCGGGGCACTGGCAGTGTCCTCCCAGCTCTCATCAGGGCTGTAAAAAATGTATGTGTTTGCCTCACCCTTTGATCAATGTCTGTTCAACCACAGTGGGGAGCCAGATCCTCGTTTAACTGATCAATCTGTATCTACAGTGCCCAGCAAAGCGCACTGTGCATGGAAGCAACCCATAATCAACTCTTGAATGTGTGACCAAGAGCACAAACGAATGAAAACATGAACATGCTAGTGGGTGGCAAGGCACCAGCCACCGGCGGCAGGACCCACATGCCCTCCGTCACCTTGCCTTCAGCCCTCCACGCAGGTGCCCACACCCTGACGTCACACCGTCTCCAGCAATCCTGTGAACCCCTTGGGCCGGAAGAGTTTAGTTGGGCAATGAAAAGAGACAGAAAAGAGGAGAGGTGAGAGGTTCTGTAAAGAAGAAACCCATGTCTGATTAAATCAGAAACGAAGAAAGGCAGGAAAAAATGGAAGCTGCGTAGGTGGGGAGGGCAAGGACAGCACCAGGTGGGAGAGGGCATGGGCAGGAGGAGAGGATCTCCTGGAGAGGGGATGAAAGAGGAAGAGGAATGGAAGCTGGGACACAAAGGGACAGGAGTGGACGCAGAAGACACGGACAGGAAGGCCCAGGGTCCTGCGGGAGCAACTAACGGAGACCGAGGAGGAGGAACAGAGGCCCGCCCCATGGGCACCCACCTTGCTGGGGTGGATGCTGATCTTGTTGCCGTTGGCATTACATCTGAGCGACACAATGCCCCCCACACCAGGGACCAGCTCGGCCAGGTTCCTGCAGCTGCAGTGCACCTTCGCCTCCCTGCAGGAGGAGGACAGGGTCAGCGCACACTCACCGAAGCGCACGGCAGGTCAGAGGAAGGCCCTGCTTTGCCAGTGACCCCAAACCTTTGTTCACAGAACTGAGTCCCGCCCAGTGGCCCAGCTGCTCTCACTCCCGGGTGCCTTATGCCCCGGGAAACAGGCAACGGGCCAGGGTCAATGCAGGGTGAATTGTTAAAGTTCTCACGTTCTTATCAGCAAATATGAATATGTCATTTCCTCCTCCTCCTGCCCCCCTGCGTTTCCCCTTGCAGCATTTTGTGATCTCTCCTTTCAGAACGGGATTGCTATATCACGCTATTACAACTGCATATGTTCCATCACAGGGATAACTCCTCCCGTTCAGCTGGTTCTAGTTTGTTCCCTATAGAAACAACCCTGAGTTTGCTCATCACGATTTTTTTTTTTACTTTATTCACTCTTCCTCAGTTCCTCCCTGACACCCCTTCTGTCCCAGGATCCCAACGGGACCCACATGACTTCTGGTCACCAGGCCTCCGTAGGCTCCTCTGGGCTGGATTCCTGCTTTTGATGCCCATGCAGATTTGAGGAGGACTGGTCAGCTGTTCTGTGGAGTGTCCCACCGCCCAGTGGGAAGGAAGGGTCTGGTGTTTTTCTCATGCTTCGCCTGGGGTGTGGGTTTTAGGACAAGAACCCAAAGGTACAGTGCCGCTGTCATCACATCATGTCGGGGCCTGTGCTGTTGATCCTGGTCTCTCCTGTCTGGGGTCATGTCTGTAAAGTTCCTCCTTTCCCCCTCCCCACACTGTCCCCTTTGGGAGGACGTCACTTTGTACAGCCCACACTTACGAAGTGGGGGGTTATGTCCCCCTCCATGGGGAGGAGGGTCTACATAAACTATTTGCAATTCTTCTGTGGATTGTTTGTCTCTCTTCCTCTACTTATTAGCTTATTCGTCACCTATTTATATTAGCATGAATGCACAGGTATTTATTTTCTACTTTGGGTTCTAATACAAAGCTGTTTTATTTATGTTGTTGCTCAAATTGTTCCAGCTTTCAGCTTGGGCCACTAGGAACTCTTTTGGGTGGCTCCTATGTCCCCTGACACACCCCATCATTATATATATATTAGCATTTTCTCACTTTCTGACATTTAAGACACTCTGGGCTCATCTTGAACATTGGCTGCCTCAGCCCTAGATCAGCCATTTCTCCAAGGACCCTGGCTCCTTGTTTGGGAGATGCTGTTAGACACCCGAGTCTGGGCCCTGGGGTGCTGGTTGCTCTGGGGGTCCTTGCCTCTAGGCCCTCAGCTGAGAGAACAAGGAAATGTGTGTGCACTGACTGGTGTATAGACACATATGCATAACTATCTTCTTATGGATCTTTATCAAGCTAATCAAGACCTCAAACTTGTGTCTCCAGTTCTAACCCATCACCGCAGAGATCAGTCTTGCCTCCTCCATGCTTGTCCCAACCTCCCACCCAGCTCCAAGCACCCTCCATCCATGAGCTTCACTGCTCACTGCCAGCGTAGCAGTACCGGATTGTCACCCTGCCCCTGTGGGGATTAACTTTGTCAACCAGAGCACCGTGCTGCAGGCAGTCCCTGTGCTTTGAGTCTTACAGTCGCCACTCGTTCCCAAGTGGCTCAGGTCGGCCACAAGCCCCCCAGTGAGCTTGTTTCATGCACTGGTAATGCAGGTGGATGTTCTGTCACCTTCTGCATTCCATTCTGGGAACCCCCAATCTAAAAGATTTGTTAAAAATGTGCACATGCTTTGCTCATTTTTGCTGAGAAGTTCTATGGGTTTTGACAAACAGACCAGGCTCTGTATCTATCACACTGAAGTTTCCTTACCCTAAGAAACCCCCCATGCATCACCTGTTCAACCCCTTCTTCTTCCCCATCATGGAAAGATTGAGAATTTAAGCCAAAATAGGTGTTTAAAAAAATTTAGTGGCATGTTAGTGTTGAAAGGAGAACATAAAGAGTTTTCTAGCTCCTGTCCATTCCATACCTGCCACATTATCTCCTAACTTTTAAAATGTAATCCTTTCATTTGGACACACAGTGTACCTTCGGGAAAGATCGAAGCTTTTAAAGTGAGCCAAGTCTGTCCCGATGACCAGGTAATTTCCACAGATGTCAAGGAAGCATGGGTTCCCCTCCGTCTCAGAGAAGAGCAGGAGCTGTTTCACGGTCCCCTGAGGAAAGGAAAGACGAGGAGCTCAGAAAAGCTGCTGTGTAGCGTTTCACTTTTATGACTAAACATTATTTACAGAGGATCCCGTGTGCTCCACTCCCGCACTCAGACAACGAACTGGTGGCTCAGTGTGTGACCAGCACTCTGCTGGGCTCTCACACGACACAGGGAAGGTGGCCCTGCCCTCAGGGAACCCCTCATGCTTACAGTCCTGAGAGGGGGACAGACATCCACTAGGTCAACAAGCAAATACACATGTAACCTCAACCTGGGGAAGCGCTAGGGAGGTGACAGGATGCTAATGGTGGGTGAGACGGTTAATCCCATCTGTTTGGGTTGGTCCAGGAGGCCTTGTCTACATAGGTCTTAAGTGAAAGCCTCTGACATACTTACTATGTTGCTGGTGTCACATAAGTGGTTGCCTTTGTGGGGAGA
The DNA here is from genome assembly GCF_014108235.1 of Myotis myotis. Classification (NCBI taxonomy): domain Eukaryota; kingdom Metazoa; phylum Chordata; class Mammalia; order Chiroptera; family Vespertilionidae; genus Myotis; species Myotis myotis. Next base: position 102,808,818 of record NW_023416357.1, on the reverse strand, counting down.
GGTCAGTGAGTGGATGGGGCAGTAGTTACATCCTGGGTATGCTCCCCTTGTGAAAACTCACTGAGCTGTATGAACACTCTGGACGACATGGCCCTTTCCCGGGCGTGTATCACACTTCAGTAAACCGTTTGAGGAGGAAGTCTTGTCTGGAGGCAATATTTAAACTGAGGTTGGGGAGAAGGAGCCAGCTGTCTGGAGGGCTGTGGGCCATCCTTTCAGGAACAGAAGATGGCATGCACTGGAACAGGAAGGGCTGGTCTGGGAACCCCGAGGCCCGCGCGGTGGGAAGGAACAAGCCATGGTGAGGCCACGCAGGGTGGCACTAGTGCAGGCCAAGAGTCACTTCAAGAGGGAAAGAGTCAGATTTTGTTGAAAGTGAAGCTGGAGGACTCTAAAGGGTTTTGAGCCATGAGGTAATTTCATAACTAATTACATTGTTTAAAGTGTTTAAATGTCATTTAATTTAAAACATCACTCTTAACAGCACATTGAAAGAGTGGCCACAGTCAGGCTGGGCAGAGCTTGGGCTTTGCAGCATGTCTTGTATACAGCTGACCTGCTCCTCTGAGTTAAAAGAGGCTCCTGGCTCAATTCAAGCAGTGATCAGGGAGTGCCTGCACCCTGCATAGCACCAGGGCGGGAGCAGGCACTCTGACAGTGAGCGGCATGTCCCTGGGAGCTTGGAGAGGGGGCGCGAGGTGTGCATAGCTGAGGGCATCGCAGGGCTGGGCCCGGCAGCAATGGGGGCATAGGTCCAGCGCACGGGAGAGCGAGGAAGCAAGCTGGATGACAGGGAGGGTTCCAACTGAGCTTAGTGAGCTCATAATACTAAACAGAGAGAGACTCCAAGAGCAGGCAAGGCGGCAAAAACCTGTGCAAACTGTCCAGGAGTCTCGGGTTGGGGAATGAATGGCTGGGGGGGGGGCGCAGGAAAGGAGGAATTCTAAACTAAACAATCTGATCTTCATTTTGATGCACCGAGCAGGAGCTTAATAAATGCTTGTGGAATAAGCCAACAGCTGCTTACACATAGGGTCAAAGGAAGAGTCACAGGCGACTGCTGACTGGACCAAGGACGACCGCATTAATGACGACAGGATGGTGTATCAGCCTCCTTTGCTCAGCCTCTCTGCTGCTGCTCCTTACACTCTGTGTACCCAGGGTACACACCTGAACTCGCTTGCTTCTACCTTGGTTCAACTATCATCTTTACATCAATGTATTCCAAATTCCCAAATTTATTGCCTTAGAGCACTGATCCGGCCCCTGACCTCCAGAATCTGTATTCCTTTTTTTTTAAATACCTCGCCCAAGGAGTGAGGGTATTATTTTTCCATTGATTTTTAGAGGGACAGTGGAAGGGAGGGGAGAGAGAAAGAGAGAGAGAGGGAAACATCAATGTGAGAGAGACACACTGATTGGTTGAAACCTGCATGCGTCCTGACTGGGACCGGGAATCGAACCTGCAACCCAGGTACATGCCCTTGACTGGGAATTGAACCCGAGACCCTCTGGTGCGCAGGCTGACTCTCTAATCACTGAGCCAAGCCGGCCAGGGCCAGAACCGTATTTCCAACTAGCTCTTGGGCATCTCTGAAGGGTGTCCACGGTAGGCCTAGTACCTTGCACCTTGTACCGCCAAACCTGCACTGTTTCTGTAGTTTCCATCTTAAGGCATCACGCCCGGCCAGCGTGGCTCAGTGGCTGAGCATTGACCTATGAACCAGGAGGTCATATTTCAATTCCAGGTGAGGGCACATGCTAGGGTTGCTGGCTTGGTCCCTAGTGTGGGGTGTGCAGGAGGCAGCCAATCAATGATTATCTCTCATCACTGATGTTTCTAGTTCTCTCTCACTCTCCCTTCCTCTTTGAAATCAATAAAAATATATTTAAAAAAAAAAATTAACCCAGACTCCCAAACTAGAAAACTCAGCCCTGGCTGATTAGAGCATCAGCCTCTGCACTGAAGGGTCATGGATTCCATTCCCGGTCATGGGCATGAATCTGGGTTGCAGGGTCGATCCCCAGACCTAGTCAGGGCCCATGTGGGTGTCAACTAATTGACGTGTCTCTCTTCCTCCCTCCCTCCCTTCCACTCTCTCCAAAAATCAATGGAAAAAATATCCTTGGATGAACATCCTCAATTTTTTCCCCTCTGTTGCCACCCACCATCCAACTGCTCACCAACTGATTCATCCCTCCCTCCACTCTGGCCTCAGCTCCCAGCCCACTGCCTGGCCCAGCCCACTGCCTGGCTCCAGGCCCTTAGACCTCTCACCTTTGGCATCTCCTACCTGACTTCACTGTGTGCCAGCTCCCCTAGTCTTTCCAGCCACATTGACACAGAACTTACCTTCTAGGAGGAAAAAATAAACACAAGAAAAAAGCAAGCCAAAGCCGGTTTGGCTCAGCGGATAGAGCGTCGGCCTGCGGACTGAAAGGTCCCAGGTTCGATTCCGGTCAAGGGCATGTACCTGGGTTGCAGGCACTTCCCCAGTGGGGGATGTGCAGGAGGCAGCTGATCGATGTTTCTCTCTCATCGATGTTTCTAACTCTCTATCTCTCTCCCTTCCTCTCTGCAAAAAATCAATAAAATATATTTAAAAAAAAAAAAAAAAAAAAAAAAAAAAAAAGAAAAAAAAAAAGAAAAAAGCAAGCCAAAACGCCCCCTTCCCTCCTCTCCGGGCTGCACAACCCCGCTGTGTCTGGACTGGCCCACCGGCCCTCCGGCTGCGTTCCCCACTTCTCTGCTCTCGCCTCGCCTCGGGGTAAGCCTCCAGCAGTATCTGTCAGACACCAGCCCTTTCCTCAGCCCCAGCCTCTGTATAAACGAGCCCGCCCCCTGGTGCCGTCACTGCTCTTGAACCCAGGCCACTCACTGCACAAACAGTATGAAGGCCTGGGAGGAGTGGAGCTCTACGGGTCAGCCCGGAAGGAGGCCCCATTAGAAAACTGCAAGGTGCCTGTCATGGTCCAAACGAGCACCAACTGCCGTCTGCGTGGCTACCGCTGCACCAGCGGGAAGAAGGGTCTGAAAAGACACACTCCAGGCGTCCACAACGGGAGCGCTCCCGATCTTCCCCTCACACGTGCTGGCAGGGTGTTACTCATTACAGTGGGCACACACTCCGCTAGTTAAAAACTTAACAGAAAGGACAACTCCAGGCCACCTGTTGTGGGACATCCTCCAAGCCCACTGGCAAGGCTCCTCAGCTGCCTCCAGGTTTCCCAGCAGGCCCCTCTCCCCTTCCGAGCAGACCCTTGCCTTTGCTCACTATGCCGTTTGCCCTTTCTCAGTGTGCTAGCAGTCCTTTCCCAGCAGGCCGTACCCCCACCCCCACCCCCACACACACACCCGCGCCCCCCCCCCCCGCCCCAGAAAGCCTCCAGCCCTCAGCCCTCCAGTGTCCCGCAGGTCATCTCTCTGCTGACAGAGCTGCCCCCGTCATCTGTTCTTAAGAACATGACCCCGCCCTGCCTATGCTATATACGTCCAGGGCAGATGCCCCCACTCAACTGTCATTGCAAGGAAGGTGAACTTTCTTTTTTGGTTAATCCTCATCTGAGGATACTTTTCCATTTATCTTTTAGAGAGAGTGGAAGAGAGGGAAAGACAGAGAAACATCGATGTGAGAGAAACATCGATTGGTTGCCTCTTGCACGTGCCCTGACCAGGGCCCAGGCCGGGGAGGAGCCTGCAACCAAGGTATGTGCCCTTGACCAGAATCGAACCCGGGACCCTCTGGTTCGCAGGCTGACATTCTATCCACTGAGCCAACCCGGCTGGGGCAGAAAGGTGAGCTTTCTTTGCACGGGATGCCCCGATGGGCTCTGGCCTCCTTCCCTCCAGCCTCTGCCTCCTCTCTGACCTTCAACAGGCAGAGGGTCTCACGGGGACTGGCAGGTCCCTTCATCTGCACTCGCCCCTGGGAGGGCACGCAGGCTGTGGGCTGCTTCCCACACCGTCAAGTCTCTACTCCCCTGACTCCCCTGTGGTGTCCCCATCCCGCTCCTGCTGAGTGTGCCCCTTCACTCCTCCCACGGGAGCTCCGTTGAGAGCTGCTGAACGAAGGAGTGGGGGAGCAGCATTGAAAGGTACAAGAACATGGATACAGATGCCCCCGAAACCAAATGCTGGACCCCAGGACAGGATCCAGAGCTGGACGAAGCAGTCGCAGGGAGCGCTAAAACCAGGGCCATGACAGGTATTCTTGACCTTGACGCAAAACACTGCTACAATTACTGGGTTGAATGGTGACCAGCAAAAGGTATGCCCACTCGGAACCTGTAAAGGTGACCCTATTTGGAAAAAGGGTCTTTGCAGATGTAAGTTAAGGATCTCGAGAGGAGGGAAAGAACCAAGATGGCGGCATAGGTTAACGCCGGAGTTTGCTGCCTTGAACAACTACTTCAAAAGTGAAACTAAAAAACGGAACGGACATCACCCAGAACCACAGGAACGCTGGCTGAGTGGAAGTCCTACAACTAGGAGGAAAGAGAAACGCATACGGACACTCAGAGGAGGCACAGTGCTGAAGTCAAATCCTGAGGTGCGGAGTGCGCGGTTGGCGTTTTCAATTGGGAGGGAGTCGCAGACTCTGAGCTCCAGATACAGGCGAGTCTTTAGGGACCCAGACTCAAACGGGAGAAGCGGGACTGTCTGGCTTCGGTCAGAGTGAGTGCAGCTTTCTCTCTGAGGCTTGCAGCGGGTGCTGGGACTCAGAGAGACAGAGCCCCTGGGGATAGGACTGAGAGCCGCCATAACTGCTCTCTCTGGCCCACCCTGTTGATCCTGTGCAACCCGCCCCGCCCAAGCCCTGCACAGAGGCAGTTGCTGGATAGCCTCAGGCAAAGGCTAGATTAGCACCTCCCTAGAGGACAGAAGTTCTCTCACTGCAGACACAGCTGATTCTCATAGCCACTTGGCCTGGAGGTCAAACCCTCCCTGGTATTAGCTACAACAATCAAGGTTTAACTATAAGACTGCGCACAAAGACCACTAGGGGGTGCACCAAGGAAGCATAACAAAATGCGGAGACAAAGAAACAGGACAAAATTGTCAATGGAAGATATAGAGTTCAGAACCACACTTTTAAGGTCTCTCAAGAACTGTTTAGAAGCCGCCGATAAACTTAATGAGATCTACAAGAAAACTAATGAGACCCTCGATGTTATATTGGGGAACCAACTAGAAATTAAGCATACACGGACTGAAATAACGAATATTATACAGACTCCCAACAGCAGACCAGAGGAGCGCAAGAATCAAGTCAATGATTTAAAATGCGAGGAAGCAAAAAACACCCAACCGGAGGGGCGGAATGAAAAAAGAATCCAAAAATGCGAGGATAGTGTAAGGAGCCTCTGGGACAGCTTCAAGCGTACCAACATCAGAATTATAGGGGTGCCAGAAGATGAGAGAGAGCAAGATATTGAAAACCTATTTGAAGAAATAATGACAGAAAACTTCCCCCACCTGGTGAAAGAAATGGACTTACAGGTCCAAGAAGCGCGGAGAACCCCAAACAAAAGGAATCCAAAGAGGACCACACCAAGACACATCATAATTAAAATGCCAAGAGCAAAAGATAAAGAGAGAATCTTAAAAACAGCAAGAGAAAGAAACTCAGTTACCTACAAGGGAATACCCATACGCCTGTCAGCTGATTTCTCAACAGAAACTTTGCAGGCCAGAAGGGAGTGGCAAGAAATATTCAAAGTGATGAATACCAAGAACCTACAACCAAGATTACTTTATCCAGCAAAGCTATCATTCAGAACTGAAGGTCAGATAAAGAGCTTCACAGATAAGGAAAAGCTAAAGGAGTTCATCACCACCAAACCAGGATTATATGAAATGCTGAAAGGTATCCTTTAAGAAGAGGAAGAGGAAGAAAAAGGTAAAGATACAAATTATGAACAACAAATATGCATCTATCAACAAGTGAATCTAAGAATCAAGTGAATAAATAATCTGATGAACAGAATGAACTGTTGATTATAATAGAATCAGGGACATAGAAAGGGAATGGACTGACTATTCCTGGGGGGGAAAGGGGTGTGGGAGATGCGGGAAGAGACTGGACAAAAATCGTGCACCTATGGATGAGAACAGTGAGTGGGGAGTGAGGGCGGAGGGTGGGGCGGGAACTGGGAGGAGGGGAGTTATGGGGGGAAAAAAAAGAGGAACAAATGTAATAATCTGAACAATAAAGATTTAATTAAAAAAAAAAAAAAAAAGAAGCCGCCGATAAACTTAATGAGATCTACAAGAAAACTAATGAGACCCTCGATGTTATATTGGGGAACCAACTAGAAATTAAGCATACACGGACTGAAATAACGAATATTATACAGACTCCTGACAGCAGACCAGAGGAGCGCAAGAATCAAGTCAATGATTTGAAATGCGAGGAAGCAAAAAACACCCAACCGGAAAAGCAAAATGAAAAAAGAATCCAAAAATGCGAGGATAGTGTAAGGAGCCTCTGGGACAGCTTCAAGCGTACCAACATCAGAATTATAGGGGTGCCAGAAGATGAGAGAGAGCAAGATATTGAAAACCTATTTGAAGAAATAATGACAGAAAACTTCCCCCACCTGGTGAAAGAAATGGACTTACAGGTCCAAGAAGCACAGAGAACCCCAAACAAAAGGAATCCAAAGAGGACCACACCAAGACACATCATAATTAAAATGCCAAGAGCAAAAGATAAAGAGCGAATCTTAAAAACAGCAAGAGAAAGAAACTCAGTTACCTACAAGGGAATGCCCATACGACTCTCAGCTGATTTCTCAACAGAAACTTTGCAGGCCAGAAGGGAGTGGCAAGAAATATTCAAAGTGATGAATACCAAGAACCTACAACCAAGATTACTTTATCCAGCAAAGCTATCATTCAGAGCTGAAGGTCAGATAAAGAGCTTCACAGATAAGGAAAAGCTAAAGGAGTTCATCACCACCAAACCAGGATTATATGAAATGCTGAAAGGTATCCTTTAAGAAGAGGAAGAGGAAGAAAAAGGTAAAGATACAAATTATGAACAACAAATATGCATCTATCAACAAGTGAATCTAAGAATCAAGTGAATAAATAATCTGATGAACAGAATGAATTGGTGATTATAATAGAATCAGGGACATAGAAAGGGAATGGACTGACCATTCTTGGGGGGGAAGGGGTGTGGGAGATGTGGGAAGAGACTGGACAAAAATCGTGCACCTATGGATGAGGACAGTGGGTGGGGAGTGAGGGCGGAGGGTGGGGCGGGAACTGGGAGGAGGGGAGTTATGGGGGGAAAAAAGAGGAACAAATGTAATAATCTGAACAATAAAGATCTAATAATAAAAAAAAAAGAATAAAAAAAAGAATTAAAAAAAAAGGACCTCGAGAGGAGAGCATTCTGGATTAGGGTGGGCCCTAAATGAACCCAGTGTCCTTAGAGGACACAGAAGAGAAACACAGACACAGGGAGAGGCCGTGAGAAGATGCAGGCAGAGGCTGCAGTGATGCATTTACATGCCCCGGAGCAAAAGCACCAGAAACTGGGAGAAGCCTGGGATGCATTCTCCCTCAGCCTCAGCAGGAGCCAGCCAGCCCACACCTGGCGTCCTGAACTGTGAGAAAATAAACTTTTATTGTTTGAAGCCACGCAGTTTGTGATACATATTTATGGCAGGCTCAGCAAACGAATACAGCACGCCAGCTGCCGGGTTCACACATTCCGTGTATGTGGGATGCAGACAGATAAGGGTTTCTTTTGTTTGTTTGTTTGTTTTTTATTGATTTTAGAGACAGGAAGGGAGAGGGAGAGAGAGAGAGAAACATCAATGATGAGAGAGAATCATCGATCAGCTGCCTCCTGCACGCCCCCACTAGGGATCAAGCCCAGACCTTGGGCATATGTCCTGACCTGACCTCCTAGTTCAGCCGTGGGCAAACTATGGCCCGCGGGCCGGATCCGGCCCGTTTGAAATGAATAAAACTAAAAAAAAAAAAAAGACCGTACCCTTTTATGTAATGATGTTTACTTTGAATTTACATTAGTTCACACAAACATTCCATCCATGCTTTTGTTCCGACCCTCCGGTCCAGTTTAAGAACCCATTGTGGCCCTCGAGTCAAAAAGTTTGCCCACCCCTGTGACCTAGTTCATGGGTTGATGCTAACCATTGAACCACTGGCAGGGCAGGTTTCTTCACACCACCGAGGTCTGTCATTTGGAGGCATGAATTGCTCCCATCCTGGCCTCTCCCTCAGACACATGCACAGAAAGGCCTGTCCAAAAATATTACGTCCTAAACTAACGGCTCCTTCGCCCCCAAGATGCACAGCAAACATTGCCTCCCATTCCACAATCCCATGTACTCAATCAAGGTCCAGTAATCTAACCTCCTCACTGCAAAAGGCCCTTGCCCTGCCTACTGATTTCTGAGGTCACAACAGTTACAGATGGAGCAGCTCTCCGGCTCCTGATCTGTCTGGATAAAACCAATGTGCAGGCTCTGGCTTGACTTGGAGAAAGTTTGCCCTAATTGTCTTCATCATCAGAGCCCACTCGTTCTGGGGCAGCAACTTACCTGCCAGGTTCGAACTTGAACTCGATTGGGCTCCACCGTGTAAAGGTTTTCCTCGTGCATCGCTAACACTGGAGACTCACACAGAAAGGTCCCTAAAATAAAGATAAACATGACAGCAACAGCTAAATATCTCATGCTCCCTCAGCGTTTAAGAAGCATTTTCACACACGTCCCCTGATTCGCCTCAGGCCTCATAATAGCTTTGCGAGGGGTGTGTTCTCTGCATGTTGCAGGGGAGGAAAGCGAGGCCTGAGGGGCAGGGACAGCCCACGGCCACGCGGGCAGGGACGGCTCGTGCAGGCTGCAGCCTGGGGCGGGCACTGTGTGCCGGGCCCTGCACCACGCATCCGCGGCATCTCCTTTCTCCCTCCTGGCAGCACAGCCCCTAGGAGGGCACAATGGTTTAAGCAAGTGCCTGCTTAACTTATGTGGAACTGTGGAGGCCACAAGCGCTGGTCTCTACACTAGTTTCTAGACGGGCTCTTATCTGGTGGGGGAGATGATTACACACGCAAGACATAATATCTCAGTGCCTGCTGTGCTGTTTGTCCTGTGGAGTGAATAAGAAGTTCATCCTGCCCCTAGGGGGCCTACACTAGAAGAGAGGAAAAGATGCCAATTACCAGCAAAATACAAGGCAGAGCAAGAAAAGTGTTAGGAGAGAATTTCAGGCAACAAAGCATTAGAGGGAAAAACAGGGAATGGTCTGAGGTGATAACCAGCACAAACATCCCCAGAGAGGTGTGAGGTGTTCAACGGAACACATGGAGGGCTCATCCTTGGGTCGCGTGAGGGGAGAGGGCCGAGGTCAGGACGACTGAGCCAGCTGAGGAGCACTCTTCATGGTCGCTGTGTAGCCTGGAAGCCACCCCCTAAGGTATCACGTCCTCATTCCTGGAACCTGTGAATCTTAGCTTCTGTGGCCAAAGATACCAGGGTCTCGGGATGGGGACATTATCCTGGGCCTTCCAGGTGGGCCCCAAATGCAATCACAAGTGTCACTATTAAGAGGGAGGTAGAGCCCTGACCGGTTTAGCTCAGTGGATAGAGCGTCAGCCTGCGGACTCAAGGGTCCCAGGTTCGATTCCGGTCAAGGGCATGTACCTTGGTTGCGGGCACATCCCCAGTAGGGGGTGTGCAGGAGGCGGCTGATCGATGTTTCTCTCTCATCGATGTTTCTAACTCTCTATCCCTCTCCCTTCCTCTCTGTAAAAAATCAATAAAATATATATATATTTTTTTAAAAGAGGGAGGTAGATTTCAGACAGGAAAAATGTGACCCCAAGCAAGGACTGCCAACAGTCACCAAAAGCTGGAAGAAGCAAGAAACAGATTCTTCCTTAGAGCTCTGGAGGGACGCAGCCCGCTGACGCCTTGACTCCGGGCCTCTCACCTCTACACCTGTGAGAGAATCAGTTTCTTTTTAAGCCACTGAGTTTGTGCAGCTTCAGAAAACTCCTACAGGCATGTGCTGAAGAGTGGAGGGTAAGGCAGCCTAGTGAAACGGAGAGCCGGCGAGACTGACGGGACAGAGAGAGCCGTTTGAGCGTGACGAAGCCTCTCTGGTGATCCGTCCTGACATTTCCAGACAGAGGCTGGCCTTGGTCAAGATGCCCTGGGGCTCACAGCTCTGTGCGGTCTGGATCCAGTTCAAAAGTCGGGTGTGTAGCAACTCTGTCCCCTGGGCAGCACTGTGATATGTGCCAGTGCAGCCTTATTTCTGAGCTATTTTATTGTCCTGGATCCAGCTTGCTGGCCCCGGATCCAGCTGCGCTTCTCAGCCACCTTGAGGGGCTTCAACAGGGTGAGGCCCAGGAGGCCTGAGAGGCCCTGGCAGCTCAGGGCCGGAGCTGCACCACTGACTCTGGAAACACAGGCATGAGAACTGATGTGCGAGTCTCCCATGGCCCTGTGCCAGCCCTCTGCCCAGACCACAGCACCAGCACATCCCACCCCATTAGACGGTGAGAAAAGAAAGCATGGTGCTGAGTTTCCCTTCTGCTGGGATGGGGGTGGGGGAATTCCTACCTGCATTTCGCAATATGGCTCCAGAAGGCTCAAAGACCACCACCTGCTTTCCATTCCAGACAGCGACAGCATCCTAAAAAGGACCGTGGACATGAAAAAGCAACCCGCCATCTGGGCCCCTTACCATCCTGAATGACCCTACAACTGACCGGGTCTTCTGTCTACACTGAAGACCCCCTACCGACCCCACAGGTCAGCCTCGCAGATACCTTGGTGATGAACACTCCGCTGATGTGCATGTCTGTGCGCAGGTTGTATGTCAGCCCCGTGGAGAGGAAGGACACGTTGAGTAAGCTTGGGGAAAGCTGCACCGCGGCCGCCTGCTGGTGGAAGTGCGAGGACATGGCCTGCGCGCTGAGGATCACCACGGCGTTCGTGTTGTTCACCGCCAGGAGGTTCTTCCTGGAGCCCCACTTCATTTCCACGTTGGAGAGAAGGAACCAAAAGTGTGAACAGAGGAGAGATACAGTCAGGAAAACATCATTCATACGAGGATTCATAAACAATTTCCCAGCACTATTTCTTCTTGTTCAAAATTATTTTTAAAATGTTGTAAGTATAAAAGGTGTACATTGTACAAAAATTTTAGAATACTGATACTCAGCGTTGTGATGAAGCTGGTAGCTGCCTATATGGCTGTTTTTGCTCGTGTCTGTTCTCACTGGTTGAACATCTACAATTTACTTTTCTTTAAAAAATGTTTTTATTGATTTTAGAGAGATGAAGGGAGAGAGAAACATCGGTGTGTGAGAGAGAGAGATTGATCAGTTGCCTTCTGCACGCACCTCACCGGGGATCAAACCTGCAACCTTGGTATGTGTCCTGACTGGGGATCGAACCAGCAACCTTTTGGTGCCCAGAACAATATTCAACCACTGAGCCACACTGGCCAGGGCTACAATTCACCTTTCTGATATTAATTTAGAGGTGCTTACTTTTTAAAATTCATATCAAACCTAACATAACATATTAAATTATCCAGCTTTCCTCTGATATAAAATGCACATTTATAATTTCATATTAAACTTCCAATCTATATAAATCTGTTTCTGGATCTCCTACTCCATTCCACCGATATATTTATCTACTCCTGATTAACCACTGTTGTTGTTTTTTTCCAATTTTTATTTATTGATTTGAGAGAGAGAGAGAGAGAGAGAGAGAGAGAAACGATTTTTTGTTCCATTTATTGATGCATTCATTGGTTGCTTCTTTTCATTAGTTGTTTCTTCTATGTGCCCTGACCTGGGGTCAAACCCACTACCTTGGCATATTGAGACAACACTCTAACCAGCTGAGCCATCTGGCCAGTGTCATAACCATTGTTTCAATTGCTAAAGTTTGAGATATATTCTGGTATATTATACAGAAATGTTCGGATTGTTTATACTTTTTTTTCTTGGCCATCTGCTCTCCCAAATGAGTTAAGAATTACTGTGTTGAATTCTCCCAGGGGAAAAAGTCCTTATTTTTACTGTGTATACATGTCATTTGTGGACTTATTTGGGAAGAAATGACACTTTTACAAGATTGAGGCTTCTCTTTGAGAAACATGATATATCTAACATTTACTCTGTTTTCTTTTACGTCCTTTAGGAAGGTTAGTGTGGCTCATTCTATTATTTTATTTTTATCCTTATTTGAGGGTTGCGCTGGGTTGCCTCCTAGTTATTTTTATTGATTTTTAGAGAGAGAGGGAGGGAGAAAGAGAGAGAGCGGGAAATATCGACTAGTTGCCTCCCATATGCACCCAGACTGGGGATTAAACTCTCAACCTAGGTAGGTGCCCTGACCAGGAATTGAGCCTGCAACTGTTTGGTGTATGGGACAATGCTCTTATCAACTAAGCCACCTGACCAGGGCCCATTCTATTATTTTAAATGGCATTTCTTTCATTACCAGTGAGGTTTCACGTTTTTCATGTGTTTTACTAACTACTCCTAGGTAAATTATCTCCACCATTTTTTCCATTAAAGCTCTCAATATTTTTCTTTTTTATTTTAAGAGTGCGTTTATTAAAGTTGCGACAGTGAAACAAAAAAAGGGCTTAGGATAGAAAAGCAACAGAGGAGAGCCTATGTGTGCTCTGCCTTGGCTCTCTAGATATGTTATAGGGAAGAAGTGAGCCACACTGAGCTGTGCAGACTCACCTGGGAAGAGCTCCCCGGATGCAAATCTCATGGGGACCCTTGGCATTTAGGAGAAAAAAATAAAGATGCATGCCCGAGAGGGAAGAAAGGTGTGGGTATGCTCCAGAGAGAGCACACTTGATATTTTCCTTATAAATGTCAGTTTTCTTCACGTCCTCTATTCTAAGACTAGAGGCCCGGTGCACGAAATCATGCACCAGTGGGGTTCCTTGGCCTGGCCTGCAGGATCGGGCCAAAATCTGCTCTTCAACATCCCCCGAGGGGTCCCAGATAGCGAGAGGGCACAGGCAAGGCCAAGGGACCCCACTGGTGCACAATCGGGGCCGGGGAGGGACACGGAAAGTTGACCAGCTGGGGAGGGACCATGGGAGGGCTCCAGGGCGTGTCCAGCCTATCTTGCTCAGTCTTGATTGGCCAGACCCCAGCAGCAAGCTAACCTACTGGTCAGAGATTCTGGGCCCTGGTGGTCAGTGAACATCATAGCTAGAGGTTGAACAGCCTTAGCATATCATTATCATATTACGCTTTGATTGGTTGAATGGACGACCAGACGACCAGACACTTAGCATATTAGCCTTCTATAATATAGGATATCACTAAAGGTAAGCCATAAGTTAAAAGAATAGCTATGAAAAGATTCCGTCCTCCCACCGAAAAGTAAAAGCAACAAAAGAGTTGTATGCAACTTTATATTAAAATAAAGAAAACAATATGCATTGAGAATTGGGAAATATAGTGTTTTAGAGCTCAGATTTGCCTTCAGTTCTAGTTTTGTTCTCCATTGCCCGGTTTGACATAAGTTTTTATGTACTCAAACTTGTTAATCTTTGCTTTGCAACTACTTTTTTTTGTTTGTTTGTTTGTTTTTGTTTTTGTTTTAAATATATTTTATTGGTTTTTTACAGAGAGGAAGGGAGAGAGATAGAGAGTTAGAAACATCGATGAGAGAGAAACATCGATCAGCTGCCTCCTGCACACCTCCTACTGGGGATGTGCCCGCAACCCAGGTACATGCCCTTGACCGGAATCGAACCTGGGACCTTTCAGTCCGCAGGCCGATGCTCTATCCACTGAGCCAAACCGGTTTCAGCTGCAACTACTTTTATTACTTCAAATCTGAGAAAGTTATGTTTTCTCTACAGATCTAATAATATTCTGTGCTATTTTTAGCCAGTTATTCTGTCCTAATTTGTAACATATTTAACTTGTTAATATTTAACTTGTTAATTCATTTTTATATATGGCCTGAGAGGAGGATCTGAAAGTAATTTCCCAAAATTGCTAAAGGGTATCCCTAAACTATTTACTACATAAATTTTCCTTTCCAGATTAGTATAGGATTAAAGACATTTTAACTTAAGAGATTTACATAGAGCAGATCTTTTAAAAAAAATATATTTTTTTATTGATTTCAGAGAGGGAGAGGGGGAGAGATAAAAACATCAGTGATGAGAGATGTCTGCAGGCTGATGCTCTATCCACTGAGCCAAACCAGCTAGGGCTACACAGAGCAGATCTTAGAGACAACTTCCAGGATGGCAGGGTAAAGAGCCCAGAGGACATACAGGCATAAATGGTAAAAATTATGAAAAAAAATCTAACTCTCTGGAAATTGGGCATAAAGCAAATGAAGATGCATTTATTTAAGAGAGTCTCTCTAGCACAACCGGAGTGGCTCAGTTGGTTGAGTGTCATCCTGTGCACCAAAAGGTTGCTGGTTTGATTCCCGGTCAGGGCACATCTCTCTCTCTCTCTCTCTCTCTCTCTCTCTCTCTCTCTCTCTCTCTCTCTCTCTCTCTCCCCCTTGCTCTCAGATTGAAAAAGAAAAAAAAAGATTGTTTACTAATTCTGGTAAGAGCAGTACAATCTGTGACACCTGAGCCACTCTGCTCCCCTCCTCCTGTCCCCCAGCTCAGCATGACTGAAGGCCCACTTGAGTGGATAAGACAGGGCTCCCTCTCCTCCAGCTCCCAGATGAGGGCTACAGTATGCTGGTAGGGGTTAACCACCAGCATTTCTCGTCCCCTGGGCTCTGTGTTGTAGAAGCTAATTCCAGGTGAGTGGGGCAGAGAGGTGGGGGCCCTCTCCTTCTACCAGCCCCTGCTCACAGCATGGTAGTCTGAGAAGACTGGGCCCCCACACCCTGGCCCCTGCTTGCTCACAGGGTAAAGGCTCCATGCTGGGAGAGGCAACCTGAGAAGACAGAGACTACTGTGCCTGGCTCCATGCCCATAAAGCAGGGTGTCTTTTGAGAGAAGCTATCCCACTCCCAACCTCTGGAGAACTAAGATTTTTTCCCCCAAGGCAGAGGCTGTCCACAATATTGACACAATATTTAAACTAAAATGTCTAGCTCACAACAAAAAAAATCAAGTGCCATGCAAAACAGAAGACTATAACTCACACACAAGAAAAAAACAGGCAACAGAAACTGCCCCCAGAAGGCCCAGATGTTGTACTTAAAGACTCCAAAGTAGCCATCCTATATAATAAAAGCTTAATATGCAAATTAACCAAATGGCAGAACTACCAGTGGAACGACTGGTCGCTATGACGCGCATTGACCACCAGAGGGTAGACGCTCAAAGCAGGAGCTTCCCCCAGCCCACAGGCCCCAGGCCAGCCAAGGAGGGTGCCAGGGGGGGGCCCCCCCATCACCCCACGGAGGGAGGTGACCGGCAGCGATGGCGGGGGGCAGGGCTGGTGAGCGGGCAGTGCCAGCCGAGCCAAGATGGGTGCTAGCAGGCCCCCCTCCTCCCGATCACCCCACCGGTAGCCCCACAGATCGGCCCTGATCGCCGGCCAGGTCTAGGGACCCTACCCATGCATGAATTTCATGCACTGGGCCTCTAGTTAAAAATATATTCAAATAACTAAAAGAAATCAGGCTTAAAGAAGTAAAGGAAGTGTGATTCAATGTCTCACCAAACAGAGGCTATCAATAAAGAGACAGAAATGATCAAAAAAGAACCAAATACCCAGTAGAAATTAAAACATATGTCAACACAAAAACTTGTACATAAATGTTTACAGCAGCATCCTCATCCTATATAATAAAGAGGTAATATGCAAATTGACCATCATGCCATCACAAGATGGCAGCGCCCACGGGGGTGGGGGGAGCGAGGCCAGCTGCTCCGCGCCTGCCGCTGGATTCCCCTCAGCCCTGCCGGGGGCTTCGGGTCCTCCTGCACCCCCCACTGACTGAGGCTCAGGCAAGCCTCGGATGGCGGCTGCGCAGGGCTGAGGCGCAGGTAACCAGGGCCAGCCGAGGCTTGTGCTGCTGGCAGTGGCAGCAGCAGACGTGTGATGGAGGCGTCACCTTCCTCTGAGGGCTCCCTCACTGTGAGAGCAGGCAGGCCGGGCTAAGGGACCCCCCTCCAGTGCATGAATATTCATGCACTGGGCCTCTAGTTATTAGTAACAGTCCAAAAGTATGAACAACCCAAATGTCCGTCACTGGATGAAAGGATAACAAAGTATGGGCTATTCAGACAGGGGACTACTACTCAGCCACAAAAAGGAATGAAACACTGACACATGCTACAGTTGGGATGAACCTAGAACACGTAATGCTCAGTGAAAGAATCTCATATCCAAGCATATTGAGTGTGATTCCACTGAAGTGTCCAGAATAGGCAAATCCACAGGCACAGAAGGCAGATTAGTGGTTTCAGAGCTGGGGGAAGGGGAATGGGGAGTGACTGCTAATGGGTATGAGATTTCTTTCTGGGACGATGAAATGGTTCCAAAATGTATTGTGATGATTAAAAAATTCTGCAAATATACTAAAGACCACCTGGTATGTTATGTAACCCAATAAAGCCGTTTTAACATAGATAGATAGATAGGTAGATAGATAGACAGACAGACAGACAGAAAGATGAAGGACAGAGATAAAGGGGTGGGTAGAGAAAGTAAATATAGATTACTACAGATCCACAATCCCTTTTCTGCAATTCTGAACTCCAAAAGGCCTTTATTTTTATATTATAGTCTTTTAAACTGAATAACTTACAATGATAGGTACAAAGTCAATTACTTCCTTCACTTTTGTAGGGCACAAAATGAGTGTATCTGATGCCCTGGTAGAGTTGTACCTTTATCTGCGTGATGTTCCCTTCGAGCTCAGTAGGGGTTTGAAGGGTCCACATGTCTTTGCCCTCCACTCCCCGGCTGCTATGGGGGCCTGGCACTTTCTTCCACATGGCTACTCGCCCTTTATCAGTGCCCGCTGCCAGAAGACCTACAGGTAAAAACCGAGTCCACAGTCATTGACTTGAAAAGGGATTAGAACAGCAGCAAGCTCCCTTCTCTGACCACCCTCTCTGAAATGCCAGTCCATCAGCCCTCTACCCAGCAACTCTCCAGCCCTCGCCTGCTGTATCTTCCTTTGCAGGAACTGATGGCTGACTACCTGGCGATACAGTGGGTGCATGTGCGCATGTGATTGGTGGGGGTACTGATGCTGGTTCTTCTTTTTCTCCACGAGAGCGGAGGCCTATCTGCCTGCCCATCTGCGTCTTCAATGCCAGAACAGCACTTAGCACTCAGCAGGCACGAAATAAATGCCACTCTGGCTCATCTCCTGTTCTGTCTTCCCTGTGTGTACACTTATACACATACATACATACATACATACATACATACATTTACATACACGTATGTATATATATTTCTAAAGTTTCCCACACTGTCTTTTTCTTGGGGTTTGGGAGAGAATGGAGATCAATTGCAGACAGCCAGGTTGGTCACACTTTGGACCAAACTCTTGACCTTCATGTGGGATAAAAAGCTTCACTGTTACTTTCTCATTCTTGACTGATTTTATTCAAATGACTTGACAGTTACAACCGAGTTACCAGCCTTTAAATAGCCACCATCATCATTTTGCAGCCAAAGAGCAAAGCAGGAGGTTGGTTCTCCTTCTCCCTTATGCCAGCCCGAGAAATCTCACCTTTGATTTTACAGTAAGAAACACAGTTTATATTCTCTCCTTTTTCAAAACCAAACTTCTCCTCTGGACTCAGCACGTAATTCTCTCCTCCTTCTAAGTCCCAGAATCTACAAGGGAAGGAACAATGCTCACTAAGGAGACTGCCAGTGCGCTGCCCTCGGCTCTGAGGGGCTTGTCCAACTCGCCGAGCGAGCTGTAAAACCCAGGAAGAAGTCATGGCCCTTTGGACTCTGACGTGACAAGCAGGCCGTCATCACATTTAGATCTGTTTTGTACCCTGTTCGTCTTCAAAGGAAGCAGCTATTAATAAAAGAGGGTCCATGTGTGACAGACACCAGGTCACGATGAGAACAAAAGACCTGCAACCACACGCACCCAGGAGAGCCGCCAGTATCATGTGGAACCACAGCAGCGAGAAGCAGGCGCTCACAGAAACCAGGCAGAGGGACTCCACAGGCAGACGGGACAGGTCCACCCCGGCGTGGGGGCAGGGACGCCTGGGTCTCTAATGTGCTCTGTTCTCTGATCTCGGAGCTGTTACCTGGGTGTGTCCAGTTTGTGAAAATTCATCACAAATTTGAGACTGACTTTTCACCCCACAATCCCTGGCGTGTCAAGTCTCACCTGAGGGCTGCTTCCCCGATGGCGGTCACCAGAAGGCTGCCTTCAATCAAAGCGATGTCTGCCTGGTGACCCGTTTTCCCACTTAGCTTTACCTGAATTAGGAAAAACAACCCGAAATGAGCATGCCGTGTTGCTGGGGCTGTGTGTCCCTGCCTGGGAGCCTGGACTCTCTGTCTGCAGTGACTTCCTGCAGACTCGGCAGTAATGGAGGTGCGAGGTGACGATGAGCACTTGGAAAGGCACGCCCAGCTTTCCAGGCTGCACAGCCAACGCTGACAGCCGCCCTTGCACACTAAGTGGTTAATACAGTGGCTGCCGGCGCACCGCACGTAGCCCATTTCCAGCGTGACTACCAAGCTGAGCTGAGGACCAAGGTCAGGAACCACCGTGCCCTCCATGGCAGGCATCACACCCGTTTTGCAGTGGCTCAGGGGGAACTTGAACCCAGGTCCACGTGATTGAGCGGCCATGTTTTCAACTGCTGTGCTCAAAGATACACAAATGACCAAACAAATACCGACTGATAAAAAATCAATCCATTCCATAATCTATGAGTATCTTTAGGGGAAGTTCAGAGTTCTCCAAGGAACATGAGTTCCTCTGGTATAAACCAAGAAACTAGCAGGAGGGCAGCGATGAGCAGCACCTGACAGGACAGGGGTGTCCTCCTGGCGCTGAGGGCCCAGGGCTGATGCCGCGAGGCACCTTCAAGGACGTCAAGGTATACGTCTCAGCAGACATAGTGGAACACCTGCTGAGGGATAGACATCCCTCAGGTGAAACAATGTGCCCGTGTGCCTGGGGCAGCTGGGACAGACGCACATGAGGGGAAATCCCAAGGCTCTCAATGGTGAGTGAGCCCCCTCCAGGCCTTGTCTGCACAGCCAGGAAGCAGGGCGATGCCCCTCCCCACAATTCCATGGTGGAGGTTGAACGGGCTGCTGCAAAGTGAGCGGTTATTCTCACGCCCGGGTCTGTAGGCCGCCAGTGAAGCAATCCTGGAGGGCGCAGCCTGACTCACCTTGTCTGTCCACTGACGCCAGAAAAATCTTCACTCTCACTTCCCCTCACCTGAGCGGGAGGTCGTACAACGCATCACGGTACTAAACAGCTCTGGGAGTGGCCGTGAAACAGCTTTGCTAAGGAACTGGAAAGGGTGATTAATCAGGTCAGGAGAACCCAGCCAGGGCCCTGCCCCTCTGCCCACCTTCATCACTTCTTCTGCTTTGCCATCAGGCGTCACCAAGTACAGGGACAGCAGCAGGTTCTCCGTGACCACCACCAGCGCCTCCCTCTTCTCGAGGTAGAAGAGTGTTTGGATGGAGCTATCTGTGGACGCCAACTGAGTGGTCTTGCCTTTCTCGTCCACGTAGTGCACTGTCCCTGAGGTCAAAGAGGACCGTCACCAGCAGCCATTTCTATGTCCTTAGGGAGCGTTCTCAAAATAAACATCTTCGTTATAAAAATTTGCAAAGAAAATATTTCAAAAACATCTGCATATGACCTCACAGGCTGCCATCTCGGGAATACGTTCAGCCTTGACGCCTGATGCCTCAGCCATCACTACCTCCACCAAACCAACCTCGGATGATTCGGACTTTCACACTGATGACCGCCTGACCCGCAGCCTCGGAACTCTTTGTTCATCCTGGTCCCCTAACATGAGGTGCTCATCTGTCACCCATGCACCAAGGCCCTAGGTTGTGACCTGCCCTACCCCTAGGTCTGTCTCCTCTGTCCCGTGCATGGTTGGTTGGCTGTTTTGCCCTAAGCCGCAGGGCCTCGCCAGCCTGGAACCCCTCCTTCTCCTGTCCACCCTGAGCGTGCCAGTCCCTTGCCCACCTCCTGGTTTCTCTCCCAGCTTCTGAGGTTGGCAGGTGGAACCTCCCCCGGGATCCAGTTCCCTGCTGCTGCTCTCTGGAGCCTCCTCATCTTATTCCTAATAGGTAACTTGTTTCTTATGAAACTGAAAGTTCAACATTCTCTAGAGGCTAATTGCAACAACAACGAGCATCTACTCAGCACGTATGTGTGGCAGGCTAGCTAGGTGATAAGGACTCACATGTGTATTAACTCCTCTCTGTTTCCGGCGAGCTCTCGCAGCGGTACTCTTACTATCACTGTCTCCGTTTTATACACTAGGAAGCCGGGGCACACAGATATGAGATAATTTTCCTTTGAAGCCCAAGTTACCGAGGGGAAGGAAGAGCTGACGCCACTGCACAGCCCTCTTCCAGTCGCCAACGTCTCTCCCTTCATGCATCTCTTTCCACACCATCTTGTCAAGTCTTCCTACGGGGCCCCTGCACTGGCACCTCCCCTCCCTGCACCCCCATGGCACTGTGCGCGCTCCAGGTCCCTGCGGTGACCTCCCTGAATTCGCTCAGCACGGTCTCTTTATCGCCTAAATGTAAGGTATCTTAAAAGCCCCAGCCCCTTCCAGCTCTCATCCGCTCTCCTCTTCCTGTCATGCTGACACAGCCTCCTCAAACTTCACCGCCTTGTGCAAGCCTCATTTCCTTGGCCTCTTCCTCACAGCAGACACACACTTGTGAACGTCTCATGTGAATACAAAGACTCTAGTTTTCTCTTAACTTCATATTGCATGTATCAGCTGTCACTGGGGCAGCCTGTTTCACTCTTTACACTAAGGAGGAGTTGTGTTCAAATCACTTAATGTGGGCCACTCATGAAGGCTGGCTGGTGACTGCAGGCTGGAAACAACACCCACCCATCCTGCCTGGCCCATGTGGCTCAGTGGTTGAGTGTCAACCCATGAACCAGGAGGTCACCGTTTGATTCCTGGTCAGGGCACATGACTGAGTTTTGGGCTCAATCCCCAGTAGGGGGCGTGCAGGAGGTAGCCGATCAATGATTCTCTCATCATTGATGTTTCTCTCTCTCTCTCTCCCCCTCTTCCTTCCTCTCTGAAATCAATAAAAATGTGTTTTTGAAAAGCTTCCAAATAAAAATAAAGTTCAATTTGTCTCTAATCAGAACTAAGCGAAGCCATTCTTTGAATACTGGATAAATAACTGCAAAAAGCTGGCGAATGCATCACTCTGAGGTTGGCACACACGCAGCCTGTAGTTTTATGCAGAAACGCCATCTATTTGTTTTATATCCTTATCAGACGCCCTAGAAAGGCTTCCGTGTCCTAGAACCCCAAACGAAGCTTCTTACCATCCATCAAGCTGACAAAGAATGACAGTCCCTCTTGAGATCCCATTTTCAAGAAACTTCCAAAGCCACTTTTCCTCCAGTTAAACATGTCCAGGGCTTTCTCGTCTCCGCTCACAGCTGCCTTTGCCAACTGAACGAGGTCCCTGAAAGCAAATACGACCCAGAACGTCAGGATTCCTTGTTATTCCTCGTAGGAAGGTGCTGTCACTACAGATGCTGAGAGAGGCTCATTGCTATGATCCCTCCAGTGTGTCCGGAGGAGCCACACCTCTGCTCATCCCCCCCAAAGTATTTAACCTCAGGCCACTACGGAAGCTCGGACTTACTCTCCGGGAGGGGGGAGCCGGAAGATGCAGTGCGTCAGGCGTCTTCCATATTCATGCTTCAGCAGGGGTGTCCCTTGTACTCGGCCCCTTTGATCCAACCTCCACACGAGCAGGACACCAAGCTGGAAAACCCATCATGTGGAGGAAACGCATTCTTACTGAGCCACTGGTCAAGGCAAGAGTTACACTGTGCGACAGAACACATGCTTATTTCTCTCTCTCTCTCTCTTTTAAACAAAACTACATGTGCACCATGACAAATACAAACAATTCAAGTGTTCAGTGAAGGAACCAGAAACTTTTCCATGTACCCCCTCCATCCTTACTCCCTGGAGATAACAACTGCCACATTTTTAGTTAAAACAAACTTTTAAGTTTAGAATAGATTCAGATTTGTGGAATAGTTGTGAAAACAGTTCCAATAAATTTCATACCCCCGCCTAATTTCTCCTATCATTAGGTCTTACATTGGTGTGGTACAGCCCTCAGATTAATAAGCCAATATTGATACATTATATTAACCAAAGCCTTTGTTCAATTTCTTTAGTGCCTCCCTAATGTCCTCTTCCAGCCCCAGGGTCCCAACAGGACCATGTGATGTTTGGTCTCCTTAGGCTCCTCTGGGATGAGACCACATGTCAGACTCTCCTGTTTTTGATGATCTTGACAATTTTGAGGTCTATAAAGGGATTGTGTGGATTGTCCCTCCATTGAGATCAGTCGTTTTTTCTCATTGTTGACTGGGGTTGCAGGTTTTGGGAGAACACAGATATAAAGTGCTCTTCTCGGCATATCGGACCATGGGTCCATGCCATCACATGACTTGTCTCTGTGACACTGACCCGGATCTTCTGGCTGAGGTCATGTTTGTCAGGTGTCTCCGCTGTGCCGGTCTCCCCCCACCCCTCTATCCTGCACCGTTTGGAACGAAGTCACTATGCACAGGGGAGGGGAGTTACGTCTCACCTTTTTGACCATGAAATGTCTACATGAATAATTTGGGGTTCCTCAGCACAGGGAGACGCCTCTTCCCCACCACTTATTAATTCAGTCATAGATTTATATCAGTATGGACTTATTTCCTACTTTGGGTTATAATCTAATACTGTTTTATTTATTTTGTTGCTCCAGTTCTTCCAGCTTCGGCCACTGGGAGCTCTTTCGGCTCGCTCTGTGAGCACTTCCTTACTTCCTGCCACTACAGATTCTCTAAGCTCACTGTCCTGCTCCAGTCCTAGAGTCAGCCATCAAGGAGCCCTGGTTCCCTACGTTGGAGGAAACCAATAGAAACCAGGATCTGGGTGCCAGGGGTATTGTATGTTCAATTTAAACACCATCAAAGTCTCAATCAACAGCAGGGAGGAGACGGCTGCATTGGAACTGGTCTAGGAGGCTCCTCGACCAGGGATGAGAGCTAAGCCATGCACATGGCAGTATTTCCATCTGAATCTGCCTGCCAAGCGCCTTTGTTTTGATGCCTAGACATTCCTCAAGGCATGTTTCCTGTTCAAGATCAGTGGATGTTTTAGCAAACAGTACGCTCTTCCTCCCACCCTGCTTTCAATTAGCATGGATTCCAGCATCCCCACATGCTGGGTAAATCACTTTATTGTACATAGGAATATGATCTTCCAATAAGGTTGACTTTAAAAACAAATTATACAGTAAATCTCTAAGAAAAGTGATGGAAGATTGAAAATAGTATGTAACAAATATATATTCATATATATTATGAATAGTATATATTATCACACTAATTCTTGACTTTGCCAGCTTTATGAAGAATAAATGTTGCCGAAACCGGTTTGGCTCAGTGGATAGAGCGTCGGCCTGCGGACTGAAAGGTCCCAGGTTCGATTCCAGTCAAGGGCATGTACCTGGGTTGCGGGCACATCCCCGGTGGGGGATGTGCAGGAGGCGGCTGGTCGATGTTTCTCTCTCATCGATGTTTCTGACTCTCTATCTCTCTCCCTTCCTCTCTGTAAAAAATCAATAAAATATATTTTTTTAAAAAAAGAATAAATGCATTATTGGTTCCTTTAGTTTCACTTGCATAGTGAAAAAGAAAACGAAAATGTTTCCTTCCCCAGTGGCCCAGCCTCCCCCCTAGAGAACCATACTGTGGGATGCTGTGTGCCTGATGGTGTATGATGCGTACATAACACTTGTAGAGGCGTCCCTTTGCTCTGCCCTTCAAGTGCAATCAACCAGTACTTATTCTTTAACGTAACAATGAACTCCATAGAGATCTTCCTTAGCACATCCAGGCTTCTAACTGGCAATTCCTGAATACAATGAGGACATACTTTGCATGTCCAGACTTCTAGACTGTTGTTTTGAGGAAGGTGTTCAGAGCCCCGGGCCCCGGGAGTAGTGGTTTCATGTGTGATTGTACACCCCTGGTGTTGACAGGATAGATGTAGCCCACCGCAATCACTGACTCCTGAGGAGGCAATGACTCAAGCGTGCTTTGTGTCAGGGTCTGGCTAACCGGCTGGAAATGCAGCACAGGGTGGCGATTTGGAGGTGAGCTCTGAGATGTCTGTTTCCCTTGTGGCAGCCTTGCTCCTCATCCCAATTCTAAGTGTTTTTTGCACCTCTCACTACTCCTGCAGGGCAAGTCTTTGTGTTCAGAGCTTTTTCTTCAATGTCATTCCTTCTGAGTTAGAATTACTTCATTCACCGTAATTTTTATTTTGTTTTTATTTTTATTGATTTCAGAGAGGAAGGGAGAGGGAGAGATAGAAACATCAATGATGGGAGAGGATCATTTATTGGCAGCCTCCTGCACGCCCCTTACTGGGGATTTTGAGCCTGAAAACCAGGCATGTGCCCTGACCAGTAATGGAACGGTGACCTCCTGATTCATAGGTTGATGCCCAACCACTGAACCACACTGGCTGGGCTCATTTACTATAATTTTATACAGTAAGGCTCTAAAGAAAAGTTACCCCCAAAAAAAGAAAAGAAAAAGAAAACAAAAGAAAAGTTACCCCAAAGATGAGAAATTAGCCCTATTTGTGAAGAGCAAGAGTTGAATGTATGAAGGAACTGACGTGAAGTTAATAGTGTTTTAGATTCGATTGTTGTCGACATACTGTCACTTCAAAGAACAGGTCATCCTGCTAGGTTCTCTAATAGTTGATGCTGACAGTAGGAACTGACTTGCCTTTGTCCTGTGTAGATTTACTGGTTCCTACACTTGGCTCAGTGAAAGCATACAGGGAAATAAGACCTGGCCCACATGACACTCTCTCCACTTCTTTACTGATGGAACTGCTAATGGACACTTCTCAGATCTGCCCAGTGTCCCTTTCCTGGGGATCTCCCCACCTCCCTGGCCACTGCTGACTACTGCACATGTGGGCACTTGGCCTGAGCTGAATTTGGGCCAGAGGAGGAGGGACAGGTGTTCTCTGGGTTGGAACTGAAATGAGAGCAGGTGATTTCGTTTGTTTTCATCAGCTAGAGGTTCTGCCTCATGGACAGAATGCAGGGGTCCTCAAACTTTTTAAGCAGGGGGCCAGTCCACTGTCCCTCAGACCGTTGGAGGGCCGGACTATAGTTTAAAAAAAAACTATGAACAAATTCCTATGCACACTGCACATATCTTATTTTGAAGTAAAAAAACAAAATGGGAACAAATACAATATTTGTATTTGCATGTGGCCCGCGGGCCGTAGTTTGAGGACCCCTGGGTCAGAGAGAGAGAGAGAGAACTTGAGCAGGACAGTACACAGAAAGGTACAGAGCTGGCAGACAGCTGTGTCTGTCAGCACCTCACTCTTGGTTCTAGACCAGTGGTTCTCAACCTTCCTGATGCCGCGACAGTTTAATACAGTTCCTCATGTTGTGGTGACCCCCAATTTCATTGTTACAAATTGAACATAATTAAAGCATAGTGATTAATCACAAAAACAATATGTAATTATATATGCGTTTTCCGATGGTCTTAGGCGACCCCTGTGAAAGTTGTTCGACCCCCAAAGGGGTGACGACCCACAGGTTGAGAACCGCTGTTCTAGACCGTCATGAAGTCAGTGTGTTCCCATCCCTGGAGACCCCGGCCTCAGATTAGGTGCACGGCCTTGCTTCAGCTAGCCTGGCTTGGTTTCACTGGTAACCAACCTATCTAAACAGGGTCTTTGGTGAAGACCCAAGGAGACCCTCCGCCAAGCCAGTGCACTCAGTGGTGCAGCATTCCAAGTGCTTATACATTTGTTATGAACTATTTTCCTGCTTGAGCCATTCATTCATTCATTCATTCATTCATCCATTTATTTGGTTAATCCTCACCCAAGGATATATTTTCCATTGACTTTTAGAGAGGGGGGATGGAGAGAAAGAGAGAGAGAAAAAAACATTGATGTGAGAGAGACACATCAATTGGTTGCCTCCTGCACATGCACCATCTGGGACTAGGGATCGAACCTGCAACACAGGTACATGCTCTTGACTGGGAATCGAACCCGAGACCCTTCAGTACTTGGGCCAACACCAGCTGGGGTGAGCCCACTATTAAATTAAGACCAGCATAGTCTAGATTTTCTTAGAAGGATTAGGTATTTCTGCTCTTAAATATTTTGACTCATAGAACTTGGTCAGCAAACATATCCGAGTTTAGTTCCATGCCTAAATTAATTTATTTTGTTAGTGTTTTTTTTTTTAATATAGTCAAAATGAGAATAATGCAATGCAATCATCTCGAAATCTTTTATTCCTACCGGGAATTTGCAGAGCATTCCACAGCAGGGAGGTAGGAAAGGTCACTAAGGGAATCAGAATCTGGGGACAGCCATGTCTTTAAGTGGGAACTGAGTAGAAAAATCATCAAGAAAAAAAAGGAACAAGCTAATAAAAGAATGTGCAAGTGACATGACCAGTAAAGGAAATGTCAATGGCTCTGGTAAGTGATGCTGATCCTCAATATTAAGAGAAATGCAAACTAGAACATGACTGGGGTGCCGCTTCTCTAGGCAAAATTCTGAATTCGGACACAACACTCTGTGAGAAAGCACAGCTAGTGCGCTGGTGTGAACTGATGCAAGCCCCATGGAGGGAGGTTTGGGAACATCCACCAAACCACAGGCGCACATGCCCTAAGGCTCTGCCACCCCACTTCCAGGAACTTCTCTGAACTTCCACATGTGTGAAATGACAAAAGCATGAGGTTAGCCACTGTGTCACTGTCTGTTTAGCAAGACTGGAAGCCGCTGGAATGTTTATCAACAGCGGCTGGTGAAGTCATATCATGAAAGACAGGTTAAAAGAAAAGAAGGAAGTTTGCTGTTTACCACCATGGAGAGATCTGGAAGACACAGTGGAAAATGAAAAAGACAAGAGACAGAAGAGAAGCTCGATATCACTTATGTGAAAGGAGAGGAGGATAAGGAGACAAGATCCTTTGTGTGATATCTGCAACCAAAAGTGTTTAATCTAAAGCAACAAGCAAACAAATCTAAACTGAGGAATATTCTACACAATAACTAGTCTGAACTCCTAAAAAGGTTGATCCTTATTCTTAGGGATTGATGGCAAAGTAGTTAGGGCTGAATGAAGTATGATGTCTTTGACAAACTCTCAAATGATCAGGAGGGGAGGTAAATATATATATATATATATATACTAGAGCAGTTGGTTCTCAACCTTCTGGTCCTTTAAGTACAGTTCCTCATGTTGTGACCCAACCATAAAATTATTTTCGTTGCTACTTCTTAACTGTAATGTTGCTACTGCTATGAATCGTAATGTAAATATCTGATATGCAGGATGGTCTTAGGCGACCCCTGTGAAAGGGTTGTTCGACCGCCGAAGGGGTCGCAACCCACAGGTTGAGAACCACTGTACTAGAGGCCTGGGGCCGGCCCACCCCTGATGGGGTAGGGGAGGCTGATTGGGGGCGGGGCCGGCTGGGGGCAGGGGCCACAGGCAGTTGGCCGGCCCCACCCCCTGGTCAAACTCCCGGTTGAGGGGACAATTTACATATTAGCCTTTAATTATATATATATATATATATATATAGAGAGAGAGAGAGAGAGAGAGAGAGAGAGAGAGAGAGAGAAAGTAGATGTGTCAAAATGTTAATAACTAGTGAATTTATGTACTAGTAAAGGGTATATGGGTGTCCCTTGTACTATTCTTTCAAGATTTGAAATTTTGCAAAATTGGAAGTTGGGGAAAGAATGCATTTTTATGTGACTTTAAGAGAGTAGGGGGGAAACTGATGGGCATGGGTGGAGAGGCTTTTCTTTCTTTAAGTTTATTTATTTTTTGTTTTTTAATCCTTGCCCAAGGATATTTTTCCATTGATTATAGAGAAAGTGGAAGAGAGAGGGAAAGACAGAAACATCCACGTGAGAGAAACACATGGACTAGTTGCTTCCTGCGCCCGCCCCGACCAGGGCCCGGGCCAGGGAGGAGCCTGCAACCATGCATGGTATGTGCCCTTGACCAGAATCAAACCCAGGACCCTTCGGTCCTCAGGCTGACACTCTATCCACTGAGCCAAACCAGCTAGGGCTAGAGAGGCTTTTCAAAGTACATACCATTTCACGGCTTTTGAAATTTGAAATATATAAATGTATTACCTGAAACATGTGTTAATGAACACACTGCAAAATTTCTGCTGTACATGTATGAATCAAATTGAGTCTAGACCAGGGTTTCTCAACCTGGGCACTGTTGGTCTTCTGTGTGGGGTCTGTCCTGTGCCTTGTAGGATGGTGGCCTCTACCTACTAGATGCAGGTCGAGCAGCCCCCCTCCTTTGTGACAATGAAACACGTCTCCAAATACTGCCAAGTGTCCCGAGGGACAACCGAAGCAGGTGGAACTGCCTGAGCTAGACAATCAGGACCAGGGACTCCTAAGCAATGAAGAAATATGTTCAGGGAAGCCGGTGATTTGGTGATGCCATAAAAGCGACAGTACCCGGGGCATTCAGCCATCTTTATGAACATAGTTACCTAGAAAAGTTCGTTTTAAAAATGACAGACATGCCTCTGCCATAGGGTGGGATGGTAGAATGAAAATTGTCAAACTTTGCTTCCAATATAAAACAAACTCTCCCATGACCTCTGACAGGGTCAACTCCGTTTGGCAACCACACGTTTCAAATAATTTGGTCCTTAGCACCCTTCCCAACGTGTCCCTAACGGCACGAACAGGGAAACGCCGAGGCCTGCAGTCAGTGTCGCCGGGTGGGTGTCCGCTTACCCTGTCCCCCGACAGGAGGCAGTTCCCGTTGGTGCTCCAGTTGAGGACAGTGACGTCAGCGGTGTGCGTTGGGGGGGCCGCATGCTGCTCCTTCTCCTGCTTATTGGACATGATCACCTCCCCGCTCTCCCATCCAACAGCCAGGATCAGCCGGCTCTGGTGCCAGCACAGGGACGTGACCCGGCAGGACCTCTCCACGTGCGTGTCGGGCACACGCTCACCCTGTGATGGACAAGAGGCAAATCCCATGTTACAGAGGGTGGCAGCTACTCCAAGAATGCATAGCTAATCCCCACGGGACATCAGCTAGAAGACATAAAGAGCTGTTTTTAGGGAACTGCTTTATTTCATTTTCATAGAAACAGCAACCTTGTCCTAGCAGAGCTAGGAAGACAAGGTTAACACACAACAGCCCATGCTGACCAGCTTATCAGAAAGTCTGACCTCATACTCAGAGCCGCTCGGTGGCTAGCTAGGGTGTTTTGTTGTTTGTTTTTTATGTTTTTATTCATTTCAGAGAGAGGAAGGGAGAGGGAGAGACAGCAACATCAATGATGAGAGAGAATCCTTGACCGGCTGCCTCCTGCACACCGCCTACTGGAAGTCGAGCCAACCTGGGCATGTGCCCTTACTGGGAATAGAATTCTAACCTCCCGCTTCAGGGGTCGACGCTCAGCCACTGAGCCACATCGGCTGGGTGCTAGCTAGCATTTCAATGAGTTCCAATGAAACTTTATTATTTATTTATTTACTTTTAATCCTCACCTGAGGATATTTCTTTAGAGAGAGTGTAAGGGAAGGAGGGAGGGAGGGGGGAGAGAGAGAAAAACACACATTAATGTGAGAGAGGCACATTGATTGGTTGCTTCCCACACACTTCCCGACCTACAACCCAGGTACATGCCCTTGACCGGGAATTGAACCCATGACCCTTTGGTGTGCTGGCTGATGCTTTAACCATTGAACTGCTGACCAGATCTAGAACTTTATTTATAAAATAAGTGGTAGGCCAGGTAAAGTTTGTCAATACCAAAGTTCTCAAACTGTGGTCAGATGACTCCCAAAGCCTTTTCAGGGTCTGCAAGGTTATGGTTATGATTATTTTTTTTACTAAAGATTTTTTAAAATTGATTTTTAGAGAGAGAGGGAGGGAGAGGGGAGAAAAAGAAAAGCATTGATGTGAGAGCAAACATAGATCGGCTGCCTCCTACACGCCCCCTACTAGGGATTGAGCCCGGACCCGGGCATGTGCCCTGACCGGGAATCAAACCAGCCACCTTTCAGTGCATAGGACAACGCCCAACCGAGCCACCCCGCCAGGGCTGCAAGGTCAGTTATTTCTAGAATGATGCCAAGAAGTTATTTGCCTCATTTGCTTTCATTTTCTGACCAGTGTATAGTGGACTTTTCCAGAGGCTATGTGATGTGTGATGATTCATTGCTCTGACAGCTAACGGAATATGTACTTGTATATTTTTGTTTTCTGTAATTTTCTAAGGAAATAGGTTTAGGGTATAAATATGTATTTCTAGCAATTAACACAGTTTGTTCTCAGCACTTCTACCAAACTCTCTCTAGTAATCTCCAGTTATACCTGCTACATCTGTAACCTTATTAACATCTAATAATTATTTAGAAATCCTAAAGTTTTCCTTGTGCCAACCAGAAACACAAAAAGTACACTTTGTTTTGTAATAGTATTTTTTAATTTTCTAAATTTTAAAATTTTGTCTAAAATTGCTATTATTTTGGAATATAATATTCTAAATAAGATTTTATAATGCATACTGGAGAGTTCTCTGACTCCTAGAAGGGAGGAATGTGCTCCACGAAGCTGGGCGACACTGCGCTTGGTGCTGGGGCTACACGAGAGCAGCCGGCACCTGGCTGAATCCCAACCGTGGAGGGGCCAAGGACCGCCAAGTATCACAGATGAGCCCTTCAATGGTGAGGTGGGGGAGAAAGCAAGAGGGTCTGCCCTTGCATGGGGGGAGGTAGGGAAGGACGTCCTCAGGAAGTGCCACTGAGCCACTTTCATCTGGAGGACTAATATAGTAATTAAGCAAAAAGATCAAGGAGAGCCCGACCAGTGTAGCTCAGTGGTTGAGTGTTGACCTATGAACCAGGCGGTCATGGTTCGATTCCTGGTCAGGACACATGCCCAGGTTGAGGGCTCCATCTCCAGGGTGGGGCGTGCAGGAGGCAGCTGATCTATGATGCTCCCTCATCACTGATGTTTCTATCTCTCTCTCTCTCCCTCTCCCTTCCTCTCTGAAATCAATAAAATATATATAAAAAGCTCAAGGGAGACTCTCCTGTGCGGAGGGCACAGCACTGGCACTTGGAAGGCGGGGAAGGCCAGGTGTGTGTAGCGCGGAAGGCGGAGCACCATGTGAGGCAGGAGAGCCAGGCCTTGGGGGCACTGGGGGCCACATCAGCGACTTCCATCCTCACCCAAAGAGCAAGGCAGGGGTGGGGAAGGTGGGGGTAGTGGGTGGCTCCAGCTATGATTCCTAAGGATGGCTCTGCCCTGTGTGGGGGATGGGGAGGACCTCCAGGACACTAGCGGTGCTAGTTTGCTGGGTGGAGGGTGTCACTATCATCCCCAGGCCCCTGTCCTGGGCATTAGGATGGAAAACACTCAGCCTTTGAAGGAAAGTGTGGGGAAGGGGGCAGGGGGGCGAGGTTCAGTTCAGTCTGGACTTGTGAAGTTTGAGACCTGTGTCAAACACCCAGGTGTCCTGTGGGCAGCTGGATTCCTAAGTCTGCAGCTCAGGGGGGACTTGTGGGCTGGAGATAGGTTTCTTTATTGTTCATCGATAGACAATGACAGGTCACAGTCAGAGGAGGAAACAGAGGGAGAAGAGACCTAGACAAGCTCAGGACATGCCAACAGCAGTCCGGGGCTTGGAAGGAGAGGAAGGCTGGGTCCAGGAGACAGGGTGGGGGAAAGCTCCTGCCAGCTCCATGGCGGGTTTCCCAGAGAACTTCACAAGCGCGTGGAGCAGCATAGAGAAGGGGCATCAGGTAAGAACCCAAAACACACAGGGCGTGTCACAGACACTGCTGATGACTCCACCTGCTTGGGTGAAGCATCTGGTACGACAACGAGACTACAGAGGGCTGAGAAGTGAGTGGGAAGGGAAATCTGACTTCCTTGGTGAAGTCTGTGGTGCGTTGTGCACTGAGAATTGGGGGGGGGGGGGGCAATGAAAATCTGAAGAGCATCTCGAAAGTTTTTGCAATGGGTTGAATTGTGCTAATTCCTAAAATTTTAGCTGTTAACGTCCTAACCACTGGTACCTGTGATATGACCTTATTTGAAATAGGGTCTTTGCAGATGATTAAGTTAAGATGAGGTCATTAGGATGGGCCTTAGTCCAATATGGCTGTGTCCTTAATAGAAGAGGAGACACCCAGAGGAGGCAGCCCTGTGATGAGGGAGGAAGAGACTGGCGCGGTGCAGGCACAAACACAGGAGCACCAAGGATTGCTGGGAACCAGAAGCAAAGACAAACCATGCAACAGATCCTCCCCGGAAGCCTTCAGAGAGAGTGAGGCCTGGCTAGCCCCTCATTTCAGAAGTCTGGCCTCCAGAACTGGTAAATAGTACATTTCTGTTGTTTTAAGCCACCCAGTTTGCAGTCGTTTGTTATGGCAGCTAATTGTTTTAAATAGGTAACTCGAGCCAAAGGGAGACTGGATCTGGATGAGAGACAATGCTGAGAGGCCATATCTGGTTGGTGACTGTGAATGGACTGTTAATTCTATCTTAAACATTCCTAAATCTGTCCCCAAACCTAAACTGCAGAGGTAAAATAATAATACTGGGAGTTAAGACCTCAGTGAGAATACACACACACACATGCACATTATATCCCATACTCCCCCCACAACGTACCCTACACTCCCTAACCCATCCACCTACAACCCAAACCCTAACACATATACCCCTTCCCCCACACCCATATCTCTTCCCTTCCCTTCCCTTCCCTTCCCTTCCCTTCCCTTCCCTTCCCTTCCCTTCCCTTCCCTTCTCTTGTCCTTCCCTCTCCTCCCCTCCCCTCCTCTCCTCTCTCTTCCCCTCCCCTCTCCTCTCCTCCCCTCCCCTCCCTTCCCTTTCCTTCCCTCTCACCAAAAAAGAGACAAGAGCCAGAAGCTACTGAAGTCATAATCATTGCTTCCAGTACTTACTTGCTCCAAGTATATATCCACGCTGCCTCTTGAGGCTGTGCCGACGGAGGCCACTGCCAGGAATGGATGAACAGGGTGCCAACTGATGTGAGAAGGAGATCCAGCTGAGTCTGGGGCTTCTATCCGGTGGTCAAAGTAGAGGGCCATGATGAAACTCAGACCTAGTCAGGGCTGAAACCTGCAGGGGAAAAACAACCAAGTCCTGTGGGGGTTTTATTTTTGTTTGTTTTTACAAAATGACTGTGTACAGAATCAAGAAATAAAAGCATCACGGAACTATCACACACAAGACACTCAGTAACTCATAAATGTCCCTTCACACCGATTCAGGAGATTTTATGTGGAAGAGATCTCTAACAGGAAAAACAAAAACAAATGAGAAGGGGCTGGAACCACAATGATCCAGAGGGTAATGGAAAGCAGTAAAACTTCTTGCCATCAGAACAGCAAAGAAAAGCCCTGCCACCTGGACATGTAATCCTTGATCGTTTGTATTCCGATCATAATGCAGATAATTTATATTTCTATAGTCCCCCTTTAGCAAAATTTTCAAGTCAAATAAAAGCAAACTGCTTCACAAAAGAGAAATGTATAGAAAAACCCAGTTCTCAATTTCTGATAAAGCTTGAAAAACCAAGGCAGTCTTCACCTCCGACTCTCAGGTGGTAGAAGGCAAAAGGATTCCTTTGTTAGAGTGTCAAGAACAAACCCACAGCAACTGCAGAGAAGCTGAACTTCAATAGTTACAGGAACTTAACCCCTCCCTCCCTCCCTCCTTCCCTCCCTCCCACCTTTTCTCCTTTCCTTCTTTCCCCCTCCCTCCCTCCTCTCTCCTTTCCTTCCTCTCTTTCTTGGAAAAGATGTGCATACTGTGCCTTTGAGGGAAGGCTAGAATGGTGAATGAAATGAAATGATACCCCTAACCGGTTTGGCTCAGTGGATAGAGCGTCGGCCTGCAGACTGAAGGGTCCCAGGTTCGATTCAAGTCAAGGGCATGTACCTTGGTTGCAGGCACATCCCCAGTAGGGGGTGTGCAGGAGGCAGCAGATGAATGTTTCTAACTCTCTATCCCTCTCCCGTCCTCGCTATAAAAAAATCAATAAAATATATATTTTTTTAAAAAAGAAATGAAATGATAGTCAGACTTCTGCCCAATTTTTCATACCAGTCTTTGGGGAAGCTAATTAGTGGAGAAGAGACTATGTGTAGAGTGGTTTGCTATAACTTAAACTTATTCAACTTCATACTCATTAAGATGGCTATTCTCCAAAAAATAGAAAATAAGAAGTGCTGGTGGGGCCCTAACCGGTTTGGCTCAGTGGATGGAGCCTTGGCCTACGGACTGAAAGGTCCCGGGTCCGATTCCGGTCAAGGGCATGTACCTTGATTGTGGGCACATTCCCAGTGGGAGGTGTGCAGGAAGCAGCTGGTTGATGTTTCTAACTCTCTATCCCTCTCTCTTCCTCTCTGTAAAAAATCAATAAAATATGTTTTAAAAAAAATAAGTGTTGGTGGGGATGTGGAGAAATTGGAACCCGTTTGCATTGCTAGTGGGATGTAAAATAGTGCAGTCACGATGGAAAACAGTATGGTGGTTCCTTAAACATTAAACATGGACTTACCATATGATTAGGTAATTCCAGTTTATATTATTTATATTATTTATATACACAAATAATTGAGAAAAGCAGGGACTTGAACCGATATTTGTACATAAATATTCATAGCAGCATTTTTCGCAGTAGCCAAGAGAGGGAAACAATCCAAATGCCTATCAACAGATGAATGATTACACAAATCCCATTTTCAATGGGGTATCATTCAGCCTTAAAAAGGAATGAAATTATGACACATTAAACATGCATGAACCTAGAAGACATGAAGCTGAGTGAAGTAAGCCACACACAAAAGAGCAAATAATGTACGATTCCACTTACATGAGGTACCTAGAGTAGTCAAATTCAGAGACAGAAAGTAGGTTGGTGGGTGCCAGGGCCTGCTGGGCTGGGGCTGGGGCTGGGGTTGAGGTGGAAGGGGGCAGCTGTTTAATGTGCACAGGGTTTCAGTTTGGGAAGATGGGAAAATTTCTGGAGATGATGGTGGTGATGGTTGGACGGCAATGTGAAGGTACTTCATGCCACTGGACTGTATACTTAAAAACGGTTAAATTTTACATTATGCATATTTAACCACAACAAAAAATTGTGCACAACAAGTATTCAACACCTGCAAAATGCTGTCAGTCTATCATTATAGGGGATGGACTATGACATGGCTTTTAGGAATGCCACAGTTGCATCCGGGGAAGCCACAAAAGCTCAGTTTGGATCCAGAGAAGGAAACCCCTTCAGTGGGCAGTTGGAAAGCATATGGGTATAAATGAACAGTCACATTTCAAATGTTAACCTTTTTGTTATGAATATGTACCCTGAATACTAAACAAAGGCAACATTTTCGAGGTTGTGCTCTCACCATCACAAACCGCTGAGCACTTCTTCAGGGCTCCTGAGGGAGCAGCCAGGCACTGGTTGGAGGAGCAGCGGGTGCCGTGGTGGGCAAACTGCGGCTCGTGAGCCACATGCGGCTCTTTGGCCCCTTCAGCGTGGCTCTCCCTAAGCCTTAGGAGTACCCTAATTAAGTTAATAACAATGTACCTACTTATATAGTTTAAGTTTAAAAAATGAGGCTCTCAAGAGAAATTTCAATCGTTGTACTGTTGATACTTGGCTCTGTTGACTAATGAGTTTGCCGACCACTGGGTTGCGGGGACTGGAGTCAGGGGAAGGGGCAGATGCAGGGGTCTCCCGCGCACACACACATCACTAAGGACATCTATACTGGTCGGGGTTCTGATTTCTTTGAGTCAAGTCTTTATGCAAACCTTCAAACAAAGCTATTAAAAATGAAAATACGCCGAAACCGGTTTGGCTCAGTGGATAGAGCGTCAGCCTGGGGACTGAAAGGTCCCAGGTTCGATTCCGGTCAAGGGCATGTACCTGGGTTGCGGGCACATCCCCAGTAGGAGATGTGCAGGAGGCAGCTGATCGATGTTTCTCTCTCATCGATGTTTCTAACTATCTCTCTCCCTTCCTCTCTGTAAAAAATCAATAAAATATATTAAAAAAAAAAATGAAAATACACCAGATAAATACCTGGTGATTCAATATAGCAAAGGAAACCCTTTAAAGTGAGTTTTAATATGTTGCAGCCAGCCAAGTGTCTAAATTCTGGACTATGGGAAATTCCTATTCATGCTTAACAAATTTACTTTGTGAAAATATTCCTCTGCAAAATGTGAAATGTTAATTTGTTGTAATGATGGAGAAAGAATTATAATAGCACTTGAAAAATTTAAACCTGATTTCCTCAGGTTTGACATAGTTTTTATTTCCAAATCACTTTGTAGTAAGTATGTATGCAAACAGATCTTTACATTACTCGTTCCCTCCTGCCTGTGGCTTTCCCAGGGACTCTCTCCCTGACACTCCTTCTCTGGGTACTCAGGAAGCCTCTCTTCCTCCAGGGAGCTCTCCGTCTTGATTTCTAGTGCCCATAAAACCCTGTACTTCTCTTTGAATGTATATTTTTATTGATTTCAGAGAGGAAGGGAGAGGGAGAGAGAGAGAGAAACATCAATGATGAGAATCATTGGCTGGCTACCTCCTGCACGCCCCCTACTGGGGATCAAGCCTGCAACTCTGGCATGTGCCCTGACAGGGAATCAAACTGTGACCTCCTGGTTCATAGGTCCACGCCAACCACTGAGCCATGCTGGCCTGGCAGAACCTGTACTTCTCCATCGCTGTACTTAGACTTTATTATAAATGTGTATTTGGTCAACCATCCTCCACTCCCTGCCAGGTATCTATCCCACAGAGTGGGAGACTGCTGGAGCGTTACCAGGCCCTAGAACAGTGCCTTGCACAGAACAGGCCCCCAATAAGTGAATCCCGGATGAAGATATTTATTAGCAAAGAAAGATGTCTTTGATGTTCTGTTAGCTGTAAAAAGTGGTTTACAGGCCAGAGTGAGTGAGTCCATTTATACAATGCATAAATGCACTTTAACATTTTCCTACAGTATCATCTGCATAATTACAAGTTACCAGAGTAAACACAAGGAGAAATGACTAATAATAAAATCATTGCCAATGACGTCTATTTATTGCACCAGTTCAAAAACAAGTGAACTTTTCCGGAAAACAAACTCAGGGTCACTAGAACATTAAAAGCATTTGGTAAATATATATACACTTTGGGGGAAAGAAAAAATTCCATTTGTTCTAATCAATGAACTCCTCTAGGCTCCAGCCATCCAACATCTCTACCACCTCCATCAAACCAACTTTTGGGAAAGAATCTGTTAAGCTCATTCAACGGAGGGGTTCGTGGTATTAAGGTTAATGTAAGTTACTTTACTGCTTGGAGATGCTGCAGGAGAGAACCTTGGAGAACTTGGGGAAGGAACTTGGGGAAATAGAGCTGAGTGGACGAGTGTGGGGGGTAGATATTAGTGCCCCTTCACAAACTCCCAGCCTCTAGGCCACAGCCCGCAGGCCTGGGGACATGCAGGGTCAGAGCTGTATCTTGGGGATACGAAGGAGAGCCTTCCCCGGCTGGGACCGTGCGGCCCAGAAAGGTACTTCTTATTCTCTTCCTGCCCGCGGACACAAGTACTCTGCCAGCGTCCGCCACCAACCCACCTGGTCAGCTCCCCGGGGATCGCACGGCCACGCGACCCTCAATAGAACCTGGACTGCGACTGAGCAGGCCATAAGCCCCTATCCTGGGGCCGCGGGAGATCCGCGGAGACCGGATTTCCGGACGAAAACAACTTGGGATGGCGATGGACCCGACTGGCTCGCCTGGTCGTCGCCCTCCTCCCGGCCCCGCACCCCCGACACCACCCGAGTCCGTCCCCGGCCCCGCTTCTTCGTCGCCCGCCTCGGGGCTCCCGCCTCCCGATCCCTCACTTCCCCGACCCCAGCTCCCTCCGACCGCTCTCACCTCTCCCGGCCCCTGCGCCGCCGCGCGTTGCTAGGACAACGGCTGCTCGCGGAACGCGGAAACAGCCGAAGTGAGTGACTAGGAGGCCGAGGCCGCCCGAAGCGCCACGAGGGGCCGGAAAGAACCGAAAATGATCGGGAACGTTCGTGCAGAGGGTTAGATTGCCAAGCGGGTTCCCGCGGGCGGCGAGCTCCACGGTCTTTCCCGGCAGTTTCCCCCCATCCCAGCCACGGTCGGGAATCAACAACGCTAGCTCGTAAAGTGGGGCCAAGAGGCCAGGGTATGCCACCCTGCGCAGAGAAGGGAGCTGTCGAAATTCTTCTAGGGGTGATGGCGATGCAAAACCTGTTGGGATTCGCTCCTGTAGTTACACCTTTTCAACCGCTTAGGTCTGTCAGAAGGTGGAGGAAGGCAACAGACTGTGGGGGAGAAACGGAACGCCATCTTCTTTAAGAGCGCTCTCTTGTTAATCTTATTGCTGGGTCTTCTGGACCCCAGACCGTTTTTCTAGGTTCTGCTTTGTCTGATCTTAAGAGGTGGTTCAAGAGTATTCCCGAGAAAAGCCAATTGACTCGACATACTTCCTTGAAGTTATTAATTTATCACGTGCATTCGATGCCTTGGGAGACATGGACGCCTTTGGTGAGAAAATGTTAGCCAACGATACGGGTTCATCCCATTAGAAACGAACCTGACTCATGGAGACAGACTGCATCCCCAAAGGTATTAACAACTGCGCTCTGACCTTATGGTTTGAAAAACAAAGCAATGTCATGCCATTAAAAAAAATAGTCACTAGGGCAAAAGGATCCATTGTTAAACAAATGAAAAAAAAGTGTAGATACCACTGGATGAGATGGGATAGGCGTCTCCAAGGAAGACTCCGAAGTTTATATTTTTTTAAAACCCACTTTCATATACAGAATATTTTTATGTGTCTACTTAGGTGCCTTATGAACATTTTTTATTTTTCCATTTTTATTGGGTATATTGGGGTGGCACTGGTTAACAAAACTATACAGATTTCAGGTGCACAATTCGACAACACATCTGTGCACTGTATTGTGTGTTCACCACCCAAGTCTCCCTTCACCACAATTTACCCCTATCTCCCTCCATCTCCGCCACCACCCCAGAATTTTTAAGGAATAAATTTGTGTAAATTTAAGGTATATAGCGATGTTGTTTCGATGCACTTAGATATTGTAATATGATTGCTCACATAGCTTATTTATCACATTACTAATTGTAGTACATTATTGTGTGTATTTATTATACTGTGCGTTTGATCTCTATGGCTTATTTACTACTCCCTACAAGTTTATCCTTCAACATCATTACTCTTATCCCACCCATAAACACTAGAATTTTAAAAACACTCCTTTATTTCCCTAATGAAGAAAAAGGGCCTAAGTGCCCAGCACTATGTGCTTGCCAAAAAAAGTTAAAAAGCACACACCCAACCCAATAAAGGGTGTATTTATCCGCCTCGGTTGCACTTCCACACTTCTTTCGCGCGGGATCCAACTCTCGGAGCTGAGGCGGCGTTTTCTTCTCACGCATCCGTCATACGGCCTTAACCAATCACAGCCAGGCACTGATTCTATTGGCTGTCGCCCGACCAATCCGAGAAGACGCACCAACCTGCAAAGCCGCAAGACGGCGTCACAACATTACCCGCGTCGCAGACAACACCCTCTCGCCCCCGCCCAGCATCGTGCGTGCAAGCAAGCGCGCCACAGATGGCCAATGGGAGCGCCCTTAGGGGGGCGCGCTCGCTGAAAACTTCGGACGTGCTCGTCTCCGCGCGCTTCGCCCCTCCTCTCCCCGAGCGCCCGCCGCCTTTGTCCCGCCCCGCGCTCCGCCCTTGCGGTCTCCTTCGGCCGCCGTAGCCGGAACTGCTGCTGTGCGCGGCTGGCCGGGTCTACGGGAGGCTGAGCGGCGGTAGCCTTGGCTCCCGCAG
Source organism: Myotis myotis (assembly GCF_014108235.1). Classification (NCBI taxonomy): domain Eukaryota; kingdom Metazoa; phylum Chordata; class Mammalia; order Chiroptera; family Vespertilionidae; genus Myotis; species Myotis myotis. The sequence continues at coordinate 102,768,593 of NW_023416357.1, read as the reverse complement.
CCCAGTCAGCCGCACCCCGGCCGCGGAGAGGACGTGCCGGGGCAGGCATTGCTGGTCGACTGTTTCCGAAGCGGGTGCACCACCCCGGCGTAGCGGTCTTGCTGCAGTCGGGGCCCGGGGCTGCCCGGCCCGGCCGGATCTGCGGGCACCCGGGAGGCTCCCGGAGGGCCCGGGAAGCCAGGCTGCTGCGGGGCATTGATGAACAAGGTGACCGGAGGCTGGGGCTCGAAAGGGGTAGGCCGCCTCGACCGGCTGTCATGGCGATACCGGGCTCCCTGCTTAGGTGGGGGCTGCGGAGGAGCGGCCTGCTCCCTTGCCGCCGTAGTTATGCACGCGGTGCTTTGTCGGAGCGGCTCCGGGGAGTCCGGATCGAGAAGTGTCGCCTTGACGGGGCGCTTTGTGTGCAGCCAGAAATCGGCTAGAGAAGGGAGGGCTTTGCTTTTTCCTTCCAGAAACGTGACAAAAGGCGTCCAGCCGAGATGGGGCTTGAGGCCGTTCCATCTCTGTGCACGTTCAGGAAGTAATGGAGGTTTTCCTTTAAAGGTTATCATCCTCCTGTTTTCCTATAGCGGTAGGGGAAACCTCAGGAATGTGTCAGTATCCTTTAAATCCTGAAAAGCGCCCTGTCCTTCTGTGTTCAGTGTAGTGTCTAACATTCAACCTGGCAAACAGGCAAGCTGATTCTGTTGTGGTTGGTCTCTGCTGTGCCTGAGCCCTGGGTTGACTGTGGGTGGCTTTGGGATGAAAGGCCCCTGGGAAGTAGGATTCTCCACATTATACACCAGGGAAAGGCCCTTCTGGATACGTTCAGATTCCTTAAGTATAAATAGATGGGTTGAGAAATGAATACTGAGAAGCCCTGTACAATGAAATGCTTTAAGTTTGGCTGTTTGTCTTGTGTAGTTCTGTTGGTTGGCAGGGTGTTTTGTGTTGCCTGTTGTTGTTGTTTTTAACCAGCAAGAATTCAAATGATTAATAAGATCAGTTACAACAGATGAAAGCTGTTTAGAGGTCACTCTGTGACAGAAGACATCAGAGCAGTAGTAGGTATTACTGTGATTTTTACTCATTTCCAAACCTTTCTCTGACAGGTCCTTGCCCCTGTTCCTGTATTTTGTTGTTCACCTCGATGCCTTGTTCTTGTTTTCCTTTTAAATGGAGAATGTTCCTGCCCTTAGTTGTGTTCCGTTTGTCGAACACAGTTTGGGCATAGCATCGACACTTGTTGAGGAATCTGATTATCTTTCTTGCTTCATCGCAAGCACACGTTATTTCCCAGCTTATAATGGTTGTAGGGACCAGATTCTCTCCGTGTATTTTTGAGTGTGTCTGTCTTCTGGGTTGCTTTTTTAGAGTCATCGCATTTTATTGTTGTCGACATTTCACACAGCAGTGGGTAAAAACGTTAATGCAAGAATTTCATTAATGGTTGCCAAGAGTTTTAACACCATTGTCTTCTACCCATTCTTGCATTTGGACCTGGACATACCGTGCCATCCCTTTCACGGGTGGCTCCAACGTGTTCCATGCAACAGGCTTCTTTGTTGCAAAAAAAACCCACATTTTAAATTCCTAAATCCCCGCAGCAGCACACATCTCCCACCCTGGGAAGCATGATTCCCAGAAACCCTGAGCTTATTATTCTTTATGTCTGTTTAAAAATAAGCAGGCGGACGGGCCGCCGGGCCACTATGGAGTTCCCTGTGCACACTGGCGAGCCCGCACCTCTCCCCTGCCGGGGTGGATCCCGGCCCCTCGCTCCCGCTCCAGGGCCAACTTCGGGGGCTGGCGTGGGGGGCAGGTGCGCGGGGCCAGGTGCCACGCGCGTTTGGGGGGTCGGGAGGGGTCGGGTGTGGGGGTGGGGAGGCGGGCACCGAGGCCCAGCCGGCCCAGGCAGCCCGGGGAGCGAGGCCGGGGCGCAGGCTTCTCGCCTCGCAGGCCATGAGCCGCGGCTCCGTTGGGTAAGTGGTTCCGGGCCGCGACGCTGGTACCCAGGAACCCGAACCTCGAATCCCGGACGCGGGACCCCGGATCCCTTTTCGACCCCGACGGGCTGGGGCGCCGCGCGGGCAGGGCCGTCTGGGCGCGGCCACCGAGCGGCCGCCCGATGCCCCTGGCGCCCCGGGGTCCTAGGCCACGGGGTCTGGGCCGGGGCTCGGGGTCCGGGACCCGGGGTCCGGGGTGGCCGACTCGGCCGGGCGGCGGCGGGCGGGCCGGGCGAGGACCTGGAACAAACAACGGCGGCCATGTTGAGAGGGAGGCGGGCGGCTAAACTTCGCGGCGGCGCCTCACCGGGGCCCCTCTCCTCTCCCGCAGGATGACAGTGAAGTTGGGAGACGGCGGCGGCGGGGAGGAAGGACTCAAGAGGCTGGGCAAGAGGGCTGCCGAGGAGGAGGCGTTGGAGGGAGAGGGCGCCGGCGGCGGGGACTCGGCGGAGGACAGCGGTGGCACAAAGAGGGACGGCAAGACCCCCCGGGGCGGCGGCCCCCCGGCCCCCGCGAGCGGCCCGCAGGCTCCGTCCCCGCCGCCCGCCTGCCCCCAGGACCAGCACCACTTCCTCCGGTCCAGCGTGAGGCCGCAGAGCAAGCGGCTCAGGAAGGACTCGTCGGGCGCCGGGGGGAGCAGCAGCAGCACCGGCGGCTCGGGGCCTCGCGGAAAAGGTACGGGGACCCCGGCCCCTTCTCGGCGTGGCGTGCCCCGCGCTCACCTTCCTGCCTGCGCTGCATGCCGCTCCTGACCCCGCGCCTGCATTTGTCTCGCAGTTGGGGTTGCACTCGGAGGAGAGGTGCCCCTTTCCCCCTCCCAAGGGGCTGTTTCTCCCCGCGCTTAAGCCATGCTAACAGGCAGTAAGCGTCCTGTCTTTGGGCAGGTCCAACAGATTCTTGAAGGTGGTCCCCCCCCCCCCCCCCCAAAGGATCATTGACGATGGAGGCTATTTCGTGCAGCAGACGGTAGTTTAGAAATGGAGAGAGAAAATCCGCAGCATCTTTGCCAGTTGTCAGATGGTGGAAACACAACAAAGGAACGGGCTTTTGAAACTTATTTGGGGAAAGGTTGGTAAGAAGCCAAAAATATTCCAGGATCTGACTTGGGTACTTGATCCCCTACTTCAAGTATTCTCGGCTCAAAAGTTATTAAGGGCATCAAGACGATGACTTTTACGAGCTTTGAGTTTTGGTGCCATGGAAAGAATCCCCCCCTGGGGTAGGAGGTAGTGAAAACATTTGTGGCCGGATTTAAAAGAACAACAGCCTACAGTGTCTGTCAAGGTATTCTGAGGCGATTGAGAAGATTTCAGCTTTACCTAAAATAAGAAGAAAGCCACGCGTCCTCAGTTTTGTTTCTGATGTGCTGGTTCTCCATGGTTTTCCTCTTTTATCCTTTTCTGGTTCAGCATTCTGCTTTTCCTCAGTTGTACAAGTGAATTGCTCTTAACATCCCTTTTGTTTCAGGCCAGATTTGTAGCACTTTTGTAGGTAGCAAATATAATGTAAATTTCCAGTGAGTTTTGCAAGGAAAAAACTGCCACTTAGCTCCTTGGCGAATGGTCCTTCAAATTTATTAGCTGGTCTTGATAGTTTTAAAAAGGAAATATTTTGGAAGCGAACAGAGAACCCAAATGTGTGTCGTTACACTTGCTTTTTCTATCTCATTCTCAACTGAAATCATGGCCTTACTCATTTTTTGGTAAAGAATTTTGATGTAAGTATTCTTTCTTAAAGATGTAGGTATAAGGTAGTTTAGTACATTTCAGAAACTAAAACTTGCCTCATAGATTTTTTTTGGATGTGATAGTTAGTTGTTGATTGGTTAGGAAAATATTAAGTTGTTCTACTAACTTCATTTGTTTCGTAAAAAATAGTTTTTCATTCCTAGTTACAGGTGTGTCTAAGTTAAGCTCCTTGCGTGCCTTCAAGAGTTTGTGGCTTCAGTCTCCCTGAATCTGGAGTCCAGTCAGAGCTCGCTGCCTGTCACCCTGGCCCTCTGACCTTGGTCTGCTCACTTGACCTCTTCAATCTGCTTTTCCATCAGAGAGGTGTCCTCACCTGTGAAATGAACAGCAGCGAGTCTGGCTGCAGAGATGAGATGAGGTGCTGGTGTGAAAGCTGAAAGCCCCCCCCCCCCAGATAACTACCTTTATGTGAGATGCTAAAACTTGAGTGGTTGGTCATATTTCTCACAGTCGGGTAATTAGGGGAAGTTTGCTATCACTTGCATAGTTGGGTGTGACTTGCAAAAAGGTTTCCTGGATTAGCCTTGAATCAAGTCCTTGGTGCTTCTGTTTTTAGTTCCTGACCCCAGTGTGTGGCTTGGAGCAGCAATCCACTTTTCATTAGTAAAATGGGAATTTGTTAGAATTTGTGCTGCTTGTAACTTACATATTTTCCTACGATAGCAAGCAAATGTTTCTTTAAATAAATAATAAAGCTAAGCTATATATAATGGTGTCTTTTAGGAGAGGAGTAGGAAGTGTATCTCCTTTTCTTCACAGAACTCAGCCAGCATCTGGCCTTTAGCCCCTCTTGACTGTGCTTGAGCTGGGGCTACCGGGATCCTTTGGATCCACTTCACTTCTCCACACCCAGGCCTCAGGACATCCCCTCCTTATGCCTCAGGGCAAGCTCTGCTCCCTGGGCCTCCATTCACAGCCAGAAAAGAAGGTCATGTGACAACATGCTGCTAAAAAGAAGGTCATGTGACAACATGCTGCTAACCTTTGAAAACCATTCTTAGAGTAGCATTTGTCTTACGGAATATGGAAATCTCCACTTGGGGTGGTGAGCATGGATCATTAAGGAAATGAACAGTGTGGAAGGTCCTTGAATTCTGTCCTTGTTAAAATGGTGGTGAGATGCCCTAGGAGCCTGACTCTTGTATATATCAATAAGATTATGGTAAAATTTCACTTAAAGTCACAAAATGTATCAACGATGCTAAGTGAGAACTTCCTGTACTGGCATTTTTCTTGTATTTCTCTTCAGAAAAATATAATTCCTGTTACGCTTAAGAAATAATCACAGTCTAGTCATTGGAGGCCCCTTTGGTTGATTACTTACTGCTCTTGCCGTTTCAGTCGTTGAGAACTTTGCAGTGAGATCGGAGAACACTGGTGAGAGGGAAGTCCTCCTTGTTTTGCTTCTGTCCACACAACTATGTTTTCTTTATAAAAACTCTTGTCAACTTCAATGAAAAATAAATTTTTCTAGTATAATTTTGAATTCTTTTTGAATTGATAAAGAGAAAGTGGCTAAGACTTAGGGCCTATGTGCCAGGCATCTTGCATCTCAGTTAACTTTACTTTTAAGTAGATGCGGAAACTGAAGTTTGTTGTTTAAATAACGTGCTTAACCTAAACAGAAGGTAAGCTGCAGATGAGAAACCAGTGGCTCTGCTTGATGCCAAAACAAATGTTCCTGCAGCCCTACCATGCTGCCCACAGCGACCCGAGAATGCGTTTGAGACTGAAAACCAGAATTCACAGATCCGTGAGAACATGGGCCAGGAGACAGAGGCCCCCGTACCTTTCCCTGTTTGGCAGTTCAACTCTGAATGAACTAGTACATCTCAATTTCTTTGTCTATAAAGGGGATAATACCAGTGCCTGGCTCGGCACAGCAAACACCACAGCCAGGCCTCGCAACAAGGTCCTGCAAGGCCGTGCTTAATGAGCTCCCAGTGCTTCTCTATGGGAAAGGTGCCTGGCTTTGGGACCTGGGCCTTTAGGCTGAGTCTGAGCAGGCCGCCTGGGGAGAGGGAGGCCCTCTGCAGTGATAGCTGGTATAGGTCCCAGGAATTCCCCCAAGCTACTGCCCTGTCAGACAGTTGGGCTGAGGGGGTGCCTGAGGTGGGATAGAGCCCTCTGTTTTCATTGTGTGTGCCCTCTCATCCTTGTCCCCCTCCCTTATCTCCCCAACTTTGGTTCCACTTGTCAGGGGAGCTAGTCACAAGACCTACCGTCTCCACAATTGGGCCATGTCAGCTGACTTTGCTGTGCTTGTGCTTAGGAATCATTACGTCACTGTACAGAATTTACTTATATTTTGCATAATCTGTGAGCTGCCTGCAGCTTCTAGGTGTCTTTAAAAGATGTCTTACCCTAGCCAGTTTGGCTCAGTGGATAGAGCATCAGCCCTTAGACTGAAGAGTCCCGGGTTTGATTCTGGTCCTGGCATGTACCTCGGTTGCAGGCTTGATCCCTGGCCTTAGTTGGGGCACATGCGGAGGCAGCCATTCGATGTGCTTCTCTCACATCGATGTTCCTCTCCATCTCTCTCCCCTTTTACTCTCTCTAAAAATCAATGGAAAAATATTCTTCAGTGAGAATTAACCAAAAAAAAAAAGTTATGAAATATCTCACTCTCATTTGGTCAACCTTGAGAGACAAACCATATGAGAAAGAAGTTTGAACCAGCAGTCAGGAGACTCACCTTCTCCCCGCAGAGCTGCTGCATGGCTGGTCCAGCTCTGCGGCAAAGGAAACATTGCTCAACATGCCCGAACCTTAGGTTCCTTACTTTTAAAATGGGTCTGGTGAGATCGTGGCTTGAAGGTGTGTTCACCTTAACACTCTCTGTGCAGAATGGTTTTGTCCTGTTTGCGTTCTCAGGAGAGTGTTGTGAAAGGTAGATTGCCTGAAATCAAGGTAGTTCTGTATCTGGGGGGCTCTGCTCAGCCTTGACTCTGGGAGAGCACTGGGCAGGGAGTGGTCAGAGTGCATACTCCTCCCTCCAGGTGTGGCACTGCCTGTTGTGCCTGTGCAGCTCCACCTCTTGTCTGCGCTGTCATCACTGTCACTGTCCCCTTATCAAAGCACGGGCCAGGCCCCAGGCAGCTGGGTGGAGTTCGAAGTTCCTGCCCTCCATACTCTGTGCGGAGGAAGACACGTCAGGTGGTCACAAGAGCACTTTGGTCTTCCTGGTTTGAGTCAGTAAATGAGGTTTAATAAAGTCATGTGCAATGACGACTGCATGGAGCCACCACGGCCACCTAAGCAGGAATGTCAAGTTTTGCTGAAAGGTGTCAGACTTTGTTGGGAGAAGAGGAGGAGGAAGAGAAGACATTCTCCTGACTCTTTCTAGCACACAGTGGCACCATCCCCTATGATGGCTGTATACAGTGGAAGACAGTAAATAACCCCAACACATGGCCCTGTGGTGTGACATAGACTCCCTGTGCACAGTAGGTCAGAAGACCTCTGTGTGGTCCAGGCCACTTTAAAGATGGAGCTGTTCAGGACAGAGGAAAATATTCATAAACCAGAGGTTCTTAGTAAATTACTAAGTTCAGGGTAGTAGAGTTTGCATTTGCTTCATGTGAAAGATATGGATAGATAGTATAGGTGAGTAGATGAGGTAGCGTTTGAATATTGGTTTGAAGGCTAAGCTAAATTTTCTTTTGACTTTTGACATCAAGACTAATACCTCATTGACTTTTTTTTTAAATCCTCATCCAAGGAGATATATATATATATATATATATATATATATATATATATATATTTTTTTTTTAACCCCTCTACTGATTTCTAGAGAAATTGGAAGGGAGGGAAAAGGGGAGAGAGAGAAACATTGACATGAGAGAGACACATTGATTGGTCGCCTCCCGCATGTGCCCCTACTGGGATTGGGGAACCTGCAACCGAGGTACATGCTCTTGACTAGGAATCAAACTCTCGACCCTTCGGTCTGTAGGTGGATGCTCTAACCACTGATCCAAACTGGCCAGGGCGCTCATTGACTTTTAATGTCAAAACTAATGTCATTTCTGTGGTGTCTGACTGTTTTTCAAATTATCCTTTGCCAACCAAATATACTTGAGGATTTTTATTTCATGTGGTACAGGTGTGTCTTTTTTATTTTAAAACTTTTAAATTTACTTAGTTAATTTTTAAATAATTCTTTATTGTTGAAAGTATTACCTATGTCCCCTTTTTACCCCCATTGATCCCCTCCAGCCCGCCCTCCACCCCCGCCCCAGGCCCTCACCGCTCCATATATTTATGGTCTCATCTGTGTCCATGGGCCATGCATATATGCATACAAGATCCTTGATTGATTGCCTCCCACCCACCCACCCTCCCCCACCATCCCTCTGAGATTCCACACTCTGTTCCGCACTTCCATGTCTCTGGATCCACTCCATTCATCAGTTTATTTTGTTACTCAGATTCCACATGTGAGTGAGATCATGTGATACTTGTCTTTCTCTGACCGCAGGTATGTCTTTTAGATTCCATGATAATATAAAGATAATAGGAATGCTTTCAGATAGTAGAGTCACAAATGTAAAAATTGCTTTGTCATATATAGACGGTGGTGCTGCATAGAAGCATTTTATCACATCAAGTAACTGCAGTATTCTTGGCACTGAAGAACAGTGTGAGAAATGCCCAAAAAAAAGACATTCCCTGGTGTTAGTAGTTTGGGTGGGCTATCACCATTAGAAATCTTCACATTATTTGAAGAAGAGGGCATATGTTTTAATAAAAACTGGGGCTTCACCTAGCCTGTGTTTCTCAGTGGTTAGAGCCAGCACATGGAAGGTTTGAGGGTTCGCGTCTCAGTCAAGGGTATGTATCTAGGTTGCAGGTTCCAACTGCAGCCCTGGTCAGGGTGCATGCAGGAGGCAGCCGATCAATGTGTCTCTCTCACATCAATGTTTCGCTCCCTCCCCCGCTACCTCCCTCCCTTCTACTCTAAAAATCAATGGGAAAAATGTCCTTGGGTGAGGATTAACAACAATAACAAAAAGTGGGGTTTCAGTTGTGTTTTTCTGAAACATTTGTGGGAGGAGGAGGAGAGTCTTCGAGAGAGGCCAGCGCTGGTCATGGTGTTGAGGATACTGAGCCTTGTGGAGTGCCGAGGATGGCGAGATGATGTGGAGACACCAGGGATGCAGAGGTGACTGGGACATGTCCCGGGACCACCAGGCTCCAGGTCATCTTCAGATCACAGAAAAGGGTGTCACAGAGGCCAGGGACCCTGGACAGGGGCTCTGACCACCTGGCTGGAACATCTGCACTGGCTCTCAGCGACTGCATGGCGAGTGGTTGGAAGGGGTTCTCGAACACCTGCATGTGGGCAGCTTTCTGAAGACAGATGGGGCAGCTTGGAATTCATCTGTTGAGGTGACACTCTTACTGGGGATTGGCTGGCACATTTTCTTTGGTAGAGAGAGTGTCCCTCAGTCACATGTGTGTTCTCTATGCAAACCTGGCCATTCCAGCCTCTGACACGAATGGCACATGTTTTGAGAGGCATCTGTGGGAGATCTTGGCATTTTTGCCTCCTGCCTCACAACCACGGTGTTTTGTGAACTGAGGTCGATGTGTGGGGATGGAGCAGTTGCCCTCTCATACCATGGAGGAAGATGATGGAGGAAGAGGATGAGGAAGCATTCCTGTGCCACAGTGGAAGGCAGGCATGCCTGGAGACACACTTTTATTAGCTGAACTTGAATCATCTTTCTAGCTGAGAATGGCTCAGGGCATTATCGAATACCTTGCGTTTGGTGGGTCTGTCACTTGAGATTTTAATGTTCCTAACTCTTGGAAGGAAGTTCGCCAAAGGCAGAGGAAAGCTCAGGACAATGAGTCATTGTATAATATGACAGATTGTCATTACATCTTGTGTCTTACCTAAATTAAGACACACAGTTTTGTTTTTAGAGGTAAACATCCTCCACAGTCCTGTCTCCTGCCACTTACTTGCTTTTGGCAAGTCATTGCACCTCTTGGCTTTCTTATCTATCACAGATTGAGGCGTGGATGTGGAGGTCAACTTCCCTCCACCCTAAAACCCTCTGATTCCCACAGCTCTGTACGTAATAAAAATACTGAAGCAGTAGTGATGCTGGCAGCAGCCACCACACTGTTGTATGGGCCCAGGTTTGGAACAAGAGACTTGCTTCCTGCTGCTTGGTGACTTCGGAGCTTTTGGGCTTTAGAGTCTCAGTTTCCCCATTTCTGAGATGTGAATAATAACTATAACTATATATATATTTGCCTAAGCAACCGTTCCACCAGTAGCTATGATGCGCACTGACCACCAGGGGACAGACATTCAATTCACAGGCATGGAAACATGGAACAGACAGACTGATGAATCTTGGGGGGGAGGGTGGGAAGAGATTAACCAAAGATCTTGTATGCATACTAGAGGCCCGGTGCACGAGTTTGTGCACGGGTGGGGTCCCTTGGCTTGGCCCATGATTGGGCCGATCGGGGCTGGCCAGCCAGGCGGAGGGACCATAGGAGGTTGGCCAGCCACGGCAGGTTGGCTGTGGGAGCGCACTGACCACCAGGGGGCAGCTCTTGCATTGAGCATCAGCCCCCTGGTGGTCAATGTGCATCATAGCTACCGGCAGGTCTTCTGGTCATCTGGTGGTAATGGTCATTTAGGCACATATATATATATATGTATATATATATGTATATGTATATATATGTATATATATATACATACATATATATGTGTGTGTGTGTGTGTGTGTGTGTGTGTGTATATATATATATATATATATATATATATATATATGAGGTCCTCCGTGCACCAGTGGGTTCCCTCTGCCTGGCCTGCGGGGATTGGGCCAAAACAGACAGTCCGACAGTCCCCTGAGGTGTCCCAGATTGCAAGAGGGCACAGGCCAGGCTGAGGGACCCCACTGGTGCACGAATTCATGCACCCGGCCTCTATTCCTATATAATAAAAGCCTAATATGTTAAGTGTCTGACTGTTCGTTCAACCATTCGACCCATTGCTATGATGCACACTGACCACCAGGGGGCAGATGCTCTGACCGGTAGGTTAGCTTGCTGCTGGGGTCTGGCCAATCGGGACTGGGTGAGATGGGCTGCACACACCCTGGAGTCCTCCTGTGGTCCCTCCCTGGCTGGTTGGCCGCAGTTGGGACTGGGCAAGACTGACCGGACATACCCTGGAGCCCTCCCGCAGTTCCTCCCCAGCCCCGATTGTGCACTGGTGGGGTCCCTCAGCCTGGTCTGTGCCCTCTCACAATCCGGGACCCCTCGGGATGTCGGAGAGCTGGTTTCAGCCTGATCCCCACAGGCCAGGCCAAGGGACCCCACCGGTGCACGAATTTTGTGCATGGAGCCTCTAGTATACTATAAGGACAAAAAGGAGCAGTGTTTGAACGTGCTTTACTGGTGCTGTAGAAATCCATGTTCCCTTGGCTCCAGGCCTCTGGGAAATGAGCAGCTCCACGTGTGCCTCAGCTTCTTCAGCGAGAGATGGGGCTGAATTTCTCCTCTTCAGGCAGTAAGAGGGAGCATGGGTGATGGCCTTCCAGGCCAATGCAGAGGTGTATGATGGGGGAGACACATAGTCTAGCTCAGTGGTCAGCAAACTCATTAGTCAACAGAGCCAAATATCAACAGTACAACGATTGAAATTTCTTTTGAGAGCCAAATTTTTTAAACTTAAACTATATAGGTAGGTACATTGTTATTAACTTAATTAGGGTACTCCTAAGGCTTGGGAAGAGCCACACTCAAGGGGCCAAAGAGCCACATGTGGCTCGCGAGCTGTAGTTTGCCGACCACGGGTCTAGCTTGTCTGAGGGTGTGGTGGACAGGCAGGCAGCCGGGAGAGGCAGACCAAGGCCACATGGCTGCCTCCCTCAAATGCAAGCTCTGGAAGGTGGGTTGTAGCTGGGGTTGGTGGTTTGGGAGGCCAGAGAAGAGGCAGTTAAGATTGTGTTACTTGGTGGCGGCTCAGAGCTGGCCTGGGAAAATGGCAGTGGAAATGCAAAAGAGGAGAAGCCAGGTAGCACCCAGGCAACTGGAGGATTGTGGCACTGAAGTGGGTTGAGGGGGAAGTGTGGGTTCTGTGTTGGAGGCACTAGGGACTAGGGCGGGCAAGGGGCACAGCGGAGGGCCCTGCTCTGTGCTCTGTTGGTTTCTGAGCTCTCATTGAGCACTTGCTCTGTGTGAGGCCTCGTGCCAACCTTGGGCATGGGAAAGTAAGGTACTGTTCTTGCTTTCAAAGAGCTCACTGTTGGGGAATCCTATTCTTGTACCTCACTTCCCTTCAGACTTCTTAGACGCTGCTCATCATGCTGCTCTTGCTATTACTCTTTGTAGCCTCAGACACAGAGCCGCAGAGGGAGGCTTAACTTTGGCCCTCTACGTTTCGCTGGGCTCCTTGCACTCACTCCGATCCCCACGCCCACCCTGTCTTGTTCAAATTGTCTTCCCTTTCCACTTCTTGCCTCTCTACCTCTATCCTCCTCGCTTGTTTCCCTCTCTCCCCCTTCAGTCATCACCATTTTCATCTAAATTTTTCTGCCCTGATGGTAGCCTTTCCTGGTCAGCACTGTCATGTTATACCAGCATCTCTTATCCTGCGTCTGTTCTTCATGCTTGAGCTGGAGTCCTGGACTGAGCCTGAGGTGAAGCGATGACGCATGCCTCTCATCTGAAATGTTGGGAATGGCCCAGATGCCACGCTGCTCTTTCTACCTGGAAGCTTGGTGATGCTCTTTTACTTTGACATTATAAGGTCTAGAGTGACGTGCACCAAGTGTTGAAAAGGGTTACCTGGGGGTGATGTGCTTTCTTTTTTGAACGTTCGCATTGGCCTGCTGAGGATGTCGTTTGGAACTATCAGGAGGAAGGGCTGAACATCTCTGCCCAGCAAGAGTGGCTGCTGCTCTGCAGCCTGTGTGCTGCCTCGTGTATCTTGGCAGAGCTGCTCTGACTGTTGTATCTTCTTTCATAGCCATGGTTTTGGTTTATCCTGCACTCTACCCCTGAGGTCCCTTCCAGCTCGGAAATGCTTCCAGTCCGTTTTCCTTCACCATCCATCCTCCTTGTCTTGGGCCACCAGTGCTGTGATCTGGTGAAATCTCAAAGACGCTAGCAAGATGGCTGCATTAGAGAATTTCTTAAATGCACGTCTGTTACTTTCAAGTACATCGAATGTCATTGTGGGCGGCAAAAGTAAACCAGAGCTATGACTGTAGGGCTGGTTAGCAAGTTGCTGTTGTTTTGGAAAGCGTTTAGTGAGTGTTCAATTAGAAGTGAAAAATGGCTCGAGAGTCTTTGTTGTGGGTGGTGCTGAGGTGGATAGGCAGCCCTTTCTGAAATGACTAAATGAGGAATTGCGGGCTTCAAGTCAACCAGAACTTCTTATATTTAAGAGTGTTTTGTGTTGTTGTTTTTTTAAATATATTTTATTGATTTGAGAGAAGAAGGGAGAGAGGTAGAAACATCAGTGATGAGAAAGTCATTGAGTGGCTTCCTCCTGCATGCCCCCCACTGGGGATTGAGCCCACATCCCGGCCATGTGCCCTGACTGGAATTGAACTGTGACTTTCTGGTTCATAGGTTGATGCTCAACCACTGAGCCACGCCGGCTGGGCTAAGAGTGGTTTTTTAAATGGCATCTGTAACGTGGTCTTCAGTTCCCAGCAAAAGCATCTCAGACCTACTAGAAATGGGATGAAACTAATTATCCCTGGAAATGTGCTCAGAAGTTGCCATACCTGTTCAAAACATCATGTGAAGTGCCAGGTCCAGTATTTTTTTAAGTATACAGGTTAATGCCTTCACTATATTCACAGCCTTATGCAGTAATCACCGCTATATCATTCCAGAACATTTGGTCACTTGAAAAAGGAACCCGTGGGCAGTCAGTCACACTCCATTTCTCCCAGCCTTTGGCGACCACTATTCTACCTCCCGTGTTTGTAAGTCTTGCCTGTCCTCACCTTGCCCTTTGAGAAGCCTCCCAAACCCCTGCCGTCCTCCCCAGGCCTGGGTATGTAGGGGCAACACCTACCCAGTGTTCTGGCTCCAGTGCGGATACTGGCCCTCCCCAGAGTGCACAAGCCAACACCACTGTGCTAAAGGCTCAGACATAACACAGGGAATTGAACAGACTCATGTGAAACTAAAATACCTGCTGTAAGAACAGGCAGCTTGCTCTGTGGGGCTCTCAAGCTCACCATCCTAACTTGAACCCGCTCCCAGGTCCTTTATTTAGTCCATGTTTCAGGTTTGCTGTGATGAGGAATGGACAAAGTCAAATTGTGTATCCAGTGCTTCCTTAGCCTTCTCTGTAGCACAGAGATTATGTGGGTTACCTTTTTGTTCCAGGTGCATGTGGGATGGGAAGGGGCAGCTGGAAAGCAGGCTGGGGTATAGCATGCTTAACTTGATTATCTTTTGTTTTACAACAGTGTATTTAGGACTGACTGGCACTTTCTGGGATGGTAGAAATGTTCTGTGCTGTCCAGTGCAGTAGCCACTAGCAACATGTGGACATTGATGACTAGAGACATGTGGCTAGTGTGACTGAGGGACTAAGTTTTTGTTTTATTTAATTTTAATTAATCTTTAAATCTAAATATACTCGTGTGGTTACTGGCTTGTCAAATTGGACACAATAGCTGTGATAAACCAGTGATTTCTGGTCTATAGTCAATGTTACCGTAGGACAGCGATTTTCAACTGGTGTGCCGCAAGAATTCTTAAAACATGCAATACCTGCCCTAGCTTGTGCTCAGTGGTTAGAGCATGAGCATTGGCCCTAGGGTTGAAGGGTCATGGGTTTGACTATGGTCAAGGTCACGTACCTTGATTGCAGGCTCGATCCCCGGGCCTAGTTGGGACTCGTGAGAGGCAACCAATCAATGTGTCTCTCTCATATCCATGTTTCTTTCTGTGTCTCCCCCTCCCTTCCATTCTCCTTAAAAATCAATAGGAAAAATATCCTCCAGTGAGGATTAACAAAAAAGAAAACAAAACATGCAATTCCTATTTAGTTAGTGACAACAGCCAACACAATAGCTGTGCTGTATGAACGAATCAAAATTATACCTATTTTTTTTTTGTCAGATCAGCACAAAGATATATTTTTTGGTGTGCCGCAGAATTTTAGTAATTAGTTTATGTGTGTCATGAGATGGAAAAGGTTGAAAATCCCTGCCTAGCAAGTCAGCACATCCATCACTAAACTGGCACACCTTTCCATACAAAATCTCAAACAAGCATGTATGAAAATACATTCCTCTTCCTGAAAGCTGTCTGATGGGACTGACTGCTTTGGGGCATTCCCTATTTTGCCATCACATTTATGGTGCACATATTGAAGAGTGTGACAGTGGAGAGTGACTCTGCTTCCCTCTGTTCCCCAGGCAGCCCCTGCACCAGTGTCCTGTGTTTTTTCCAAGGATAGTCTTTGAAAGCTTGCATCAACAGGCTTTACATTTTTCATTACTTTTATTTCTGATGATTTTTTTGTATATGTGTGTGTGAAACTGCTTGCCTTTCATTCATCCTTTGGGGTTGACCCCTGTCTAGGGAGTGAGAGAAATATGGCGCCAGTCTGCACGTAGCTGCCCAGGGACGGCCCACCGATTGACCAAGAAGTGAATCTCAGTGGAAAAGCTCTTGATTATCTCATTTAAAAAAACATCTTGACAATAATCTGCATTTGTTTGGCTTCTGCTTTTTAAAGCACTTTCATTTTTATGGTTTTACTCTCGTTCAGAGTTTGAAGGTTTCTCCCATTTGGTAGTCCTGCAGTTCTATAGAAAGAAAATGCTGGTTATCACAGGGATACTCTGGGAAGTCCTCCTCCCTCTGAGAGGAAGGAACTAGAAGGGTGGGAGCATTTGGTTAGGCCATAAAAATTTTTTATCTGTGACCTTTAACTCTCATTTATTGCCTCCATTGTCCTGAGTACAGAGTTCTGGGTTTACTGCACAGCATGGAAGCCCTGTGTTGTACTTGATGGCACTTTCCCCTTCAGCATGGTTCTTGAGGTCTCATCTTGAGATTAGTAACTGATGCTTTAAGAGCGTTTGTGAAGTGCTCGCTTCGGCAACACATATACTAAAATTGGAACGATACAGAGAAGATTAGCATGGCCCCTGCGCAAGGATGACATGCAAATTCGTGAAGCGTTCCATATTTTTTTTAGATATATTTTGTTTCTGTCATTAAACCCCCCCCCCCCGCCCCCCCAAAAAAAGCGTTTGTGAATTTGTAGTCACTCTCTCAACACCAGATTTTGCTGGTGGTAATTGACAAGAAAAGAGTTTTAAGACTTCATTTGGTGGTCAAATTATCTTTAATTGAAATATATTTTTTTTTGTAATTCTTAACTAGCTGGGCATTCCACTGCACCACTGTTGATATCATCTATGATGTCATGAGGGTGGTGGCCATCAACACTGGGCAGTCCCCAAGATCTCTTTAATGGTCCCAGAGAGTTCTCTAGCTAAAGGCCAGTGCTGCATCTGTCGGGCAGTGTTGACAACCTCATCAGAAGTGACATTTTCACTGCGCTTAATGTTTGGGGTTTTTTTTTCTTCTTTCTGTCTCTTGACGGTTCTTTGAGGGCTTTGATAATCAGGGCAGAGGCAGAAGATAGTACCTCAATTTGGGTCTGTCTGTTCTGAGTGGTCAATTCCACTGTAATCCTCAGACCCTTCCAATCATCCTTTGCTTTGGTGATGTCATCACAATTGTTTTTGGAGACAGTCCCAGGGGCTGATCTTGGGAGCCAGGGCAGATGTGGCACCGACTTCTCCACTGGTGCACCTAAGGTATATGACTTTGATTTTGTTGGGGGTTGTACATGGCGGCATGGTGGAGGCGGCTGGTGTCAGATGAACCCAGATTCTGGACCACCAAAGAAATTTGCACCTAGGCCTCCTCCAAGCCAAAAGCTGTAAAGACTTTATAGATATTTAGGGGTCACATGATCAAATTTTTTTAAAGTACTGATTATATCTAAAAGAAAGCACTGTTTTTCACATCCATTTAAACATTTTCTTGAGTTTGAAACTTAATTTGTTTTTGTTTGTTTTTTAAAAAAGAATTATTTCAGCCAAACCCTCATTTGAAAAAGACACTATGAAATATGTTTGATTTTAGTTCATAGAGGGGAAAGAACTGTATACCTCCATCGTGGACATATCATTGTGCTCTTTAAATGATTCTACCTAAATGTTCTTTCTTCCTTTTTTTCACTAAAAACATATGAAAGAGTCACAGGTCAGGTCAGGATGATGTCATTACTGAACAGCCCCATTAGGCACACAGTAGGTCCCAGGTGCTGTCCCACTATAGCCTGTGATTGAGGAACGTGGAGTGGGACCTCAAGTGGATCCTCGGGCAATGGGGCCTTCCCAAGCCTCTCCAGCTTTTTGGAACAGATCACTGTATAGTTCTTTCTCTCAAAGGAGCTGATGGTGGATCATCATCCGGAAATGGGCCTGGGGTTGCCCCTGCTGCCCCTGCAGGGGCCTCTCGCTCCTCCTCCCGGAACTTAGGATCTTCTGGCGGTGAGAAGGAAGAAGGCAAAAAGGTCCGGCGACAGTGGGAGTCGTGGAGTACCGAGGACAAGAACACTTTCTTTGAGGGGCTGTACGAGGTAAGTGAGTTACAGGACCAGAAAAGGCCATTCAAACTCCTGGCTTCTTATCACTTGTATTTCTCTTTCAGTTTCCCTTTGCCTTTTTACCACATGGCTACTCGATCTACTAGGTCAGCAGTTCCAATGGGGAGCCCCAATGTGACTGACAGGTGTGAGTCGCCAGGGCTGAGGCCTCACCCTCGGACCATGGCCTTTTATCGCTTCATTGTGACTTTAAAAGCTGTTCTAGAGAGGTGGCTGTTTGGAACTTTCTTTATATGTTTCTCTTTTCTCAGATTCTACCCATTGTCTCTCAGCCATACCCTTGAGTGCAGAGTGATATCATTCCCTATCGGCCCCCCCCTTGTAGCTGAGTGGGCCAATCAGGAGGGGCGTTCTCTGAGGGGGAAGGGCAAGGGGACACTTGGCCACATCAGTCAGAGCAGCCAATTCAGTCCTAAAAGCTGACCTGGGACAGACTGTAAAGTCCTAAAGAGAGAAAAGCTGCTCCGTGGTCCCACAGCTCAAAGAAATGGCCATCTCCCTGCCAGCCATTTTACTTTCATGTTTTGTTTTGTTTTCAAATCTTTGTAATTATAAGTAAACATGCTTTTTTTATTGTCAAATGCATTGATATGATGTTTCATAGTTCTTTTTGTTCAGTACTTTTCTCATGCCTATAAATATTCTACTCTCGGGTGTAGGCAAATTTATGGTCTTTGTGTTTTCTGTCTGCTTTTGTAAATAAAGTTTTATTGGAACACAGCATTGCCTATTTATTTGTATATTGTCTCTGGCCAATTTTGACTGCGGTGGCAGAGTTGAGCAGTTATGACAGATACTGTGAGTGGCCTACAACATTTGAGTGTTAACCTTCTGGCCAAACCTTGCTCCAATTAACCGTTGTGTTGTTGCTGTTCCAGATTCTGTTATAAATAACAGTACAGTGAGTATCTTTGTGCACATCCCGTATTTTAGGATATCGCTTTGGGCTATAGTAAGTTGGTTCAGTCGGTGAGCCTTATTCTTTTTCTTTTCTTTTATATTTATTAATTTGAGAGAGAGAATGATTTGTTGTTCCACTTGTTTATGCATTCATTGGTTGATTCTTGTATGTGCCCTGACTGGGTAGTGAATCCACAACCTTGGCATATCAGGACAATGTTCCAACCAACAGAGCTACCCTGCCAGGGCGAACCTTCCTCTTTTAATAGTGAAGGAATTGGAGTGCTAGAAAAGTCTGGCCACACCTGTGAAACAGTTTTATAAAGGAAGGAGGCTTTGAAGTTGAAACCATGAAGTGCTCATAGAGAGACCAGAAAAGGAGACTCCTAAGTGGAGGCAGAGAATAGAACTTGGTGCCAGTTTCTGAACATTCCTGGGGCGGATGGTGCAGTTTGCCGGTCCGGATGGAGGAGGCCCGCGTGTTGGTATCATTGACTCAGTTGCCCAGGAAGAGGAGGAAGTATATACACAGACTTGTTTTAGTCGGTGCAGAGTCATTCAAATAAATTCAAATGTGTTCTTTTTTTTTCCCCTTTGACAATTTTAGAGTAAAGTAGAGGCTGTTTTTGTATAGATTATGTCCCTAAATTGCCTACTTTAAGCTTTCTGTTAGGCATAGAAGACTTGTGATTCCTGGAATGTTCCTAGAATAGCAACCATTGCTGATGCCAAGTTGAGACAGTTACTGCTTTAATGTGGTCCTTCCCTCTTGGGCTCTACAGGGTGATCAGCTATGGTTGTCAATTAAAAGTAGGAGGGGAAGAATTCCCAATGACCTGCTCTTACTTTTTTTCAGGTGGATTAGTTCATTCTCTTTCACTGGGCTAGCCGCCTTCTTTTAATTTTTCTACCGGGTAGGTGTTTCTTTTGAGGTTACCTGAATCCCCCCCCCCTTTTTTGTTTCCATTTAAGCCAAGTTTTATTTTTTATTTTTATTTTTTTTTAGTTTTATTGCTTAAAGTATTACAAAGGGTATTACATATGTCTCCTTTTTTACCCGCCCTTGACAATCCCCTGGCCTTCCCTACCCCCCAGTGTCTTATGTCCATTGGTTATGCTTATATGCATGCATATAAGTCCTTCGGTTGATCTCTTACCCCCGCCTTCTGCCCCCCACCCTCCTACTGAATCCCTTGATTAATAGTAATAAGTGGCTGTTCTGATCACTTAGTGCTTTCCACTATCGGTACTATGTATGCCAAATAGTGTGAGAGTGTTTGTGTTAGTGTTTGTATGTGTATTGGTGTATGGGGGTGAGAGTGACAGAAAGAGAGAGAATATGATTGCTGGCTTTATGTGTGTCATTTTGTGTGTTTGACCAAAACTCAGGGCTCTGTTGGGTTCTTGATGTATGCTGATTTGCTGGGGCATATAGGACCATGAACATCTTGAACTATAAGGTATGGAGGTAAAGCCCTCTGCTTTGTGAGTGTCACTTTTGCAGTGTTTGTCCAGGTTGTCATTGCCTTTTTTATACGCACAAGTCTGACTTAGCTATGCTTCAAGTGACAGAGACCTAGCTCAGCGCAGCAGCAGGAGACAAGGGGATTGATTGGCTTTCATGACTGGGAGGGACAAGGAGGGGCTGACTCAAGCTGGCAATGTCATCTGTCCTCTGACGTCTTCTTGCATTGGGGGTGACATTTCTGTGCTTATTCTCTCCATTTCAGATACTCCCCAGAGGCAAGACATCCACCCCCACCCCTATTACAGTTAAGACTGTTCTGAGGAGGATCCAGATTGGCTGAGCCCATCCTAGACTCCTCTCTGTGGCCAGGGTCATGGTCATGGTCATGGCCCCCATGACAGAGAACAAATCAGGGCGAATGCCTAGACCCACATCATCGTCCTTGACATCCTCTTACTCCATTACAACGGCAGTTCTATTGTCGGCTTTCCATTTCCCCTTCTTATGTCTGTCTGACTGTATTTGCTTCTGCGGTACAATTCTTACATATAAGACCAGTACCCTGTGCTGCTTTTTTCTTTTTTTAATATATTTTTATTTATTTCAGAGAGGAAGGGAGAGAGAGATAGAAACATCAATGATGAGAGAGAATCATTGATTGGCTGCCTCCTGCACACGCCCTATTGGGGATTGAGCTGGCAACCCGGGCATGTGCCCTTCACCGGAATCGACCTGGGACCCTTCAGTCCACAGGCCGACACTCTATCCACTGAGCAAAACTGGCTAGGGCTACCCTGTGCTTCTTGATCACCAGGTTATAAGTGCTGAAAACCTCATCTAAGTGAACACTATGGTCATGCTAGAAATGCTTGGAAGCACCCAGGAGAGGCCGAGCTGTCTTGGGCCTCTTATTGATAGGTATGGGGCATGCTGATGTCAGCTGCTGCTTGATTGAGAGATTATAGGGAAATCTGAAGACTGAGCCAGGACAGGCCATTCATATGGAAAAGCCGCTGCAAACAGCTTGGATGGGACTGCAAATTGGATGGGACAGGGTCTCAGGGAATCACCAGGGCAGATAAAACAGTGAGCCAGGCTGATGGAAACTCAGGTATGACCGTCGGTCAGCTCTGCGATGGGGGAGGTCTCAGCATGGAAACAATGGCCCCTACAAGCACCTCTGTCTAGGAGAGAGCCACCCCCAAGTTCTTGCTCTGATGCCAGATAATACAGTTCCTCGCCATATGTCCCTGGATCCCCCAAGCCATTGCCTCAGTGCTGGAGCTCAAAGGGAGCAAGTCCATGTAAGTTCGTGTGCCAATCCTTTAAGAGGAACTGCCTGGGTCTCCAGCAGCTTCTGGCACATTCAGCCACAATCCCTACTAGTTTTTACAGCATGAAGTTATGGGGGCTTCTCTTCCCAGCTCTGGAATGCTGGGCTGGGGACCTGGTGTGGGGCTAGGACCCCTTGCTCCTCACGGAAGGCCTCTGCAGCCAATATGTCCCTCCTGATTGAAAAAAATGCCACACGTGGGTGTCAGACCAACGCGTTTCATGCCTCCCTTCTACCAGTCTCCGTGTGCTTTCTTTACTTCTATATTGTAGCACTTCCATTCAGCCAGCTTTCAGGAGGTTCTGAATGATGGTGGTTCCGTTTTTTAGTTGTATTTTGATGTGGTTGTGGGAGGTGGTGAGCATTGGCATTTACCTACACTGCCATCTTGGTTCTCCCTTAACTTTTCACTTTGAAACAATTTTAGACCTGGAAAAAGTTGCAAAAAAGCACAAAGAACTTCACATGCCCTTTACTCTGCTTCCCCGATGTTCACATAACTGCAGTATGGCCTATGGATGAGGAGAATCAATGTGGGTACAATACCTTCACTGACCTGAAGGCCTTACTCAGGCTGAGCTGGCATTCCCACAGACACCCTTTTTGGATCAGGATCCCGCATGGCATTTAGTTGTCATGACTGCTGAGTCCTGGAACAGGTCGTCGGTTTCCTTTTCCCCCACTCTTCATGATCCTGACACTTTGGAAGGCTCCTAAGCTGTTAGTTTGTGGGCTTCGTAAGGCTTGCCTCCTCATGATTCCATTTTCTTTTTAAGGATAAAATAAGGTTTTATTTATAGTCTTCTAGTAAAGGGGGCTGATTTGATTTTCATTCTGCATTTTTGCTAGGAGCACCGCAGGAGTGTTGTGCTGCCTTGGAGCATCCTATCCGGAGTGCAGGGTGCAGTCCACCTCAGTCCTGGTGGTGTGAATGTGCATCTCCTAGGTCAGCGGTTCTCAACCTGGGGGTCGAACGACCCTTTCACAGGGGTCTCCTAAGACCATCGGAAAACACATATATAATTACATATTGTTTTTGTGATTAATCACTATGCTTTAATTATGTTCAGTTTGTAACAATGAAATTGGGGGTCACCACAACATGAGGAACTGTATTAAAGGGCCGGGGCATTAGGAAGGTTGAGAACCACTGTCCTAGGTTCTCCATCGCCAAGTTATTTTTAACTTTGATGCTGAGTCAACACCCTGTTTCTCATTGTTCTTCCACTAATTTTAGCCACCATTGCAGCAGCTTCCCTGAAATAACTGTTACAATGATGTTTGCCCCGTGATGATCTTCTGACTCCATTATTTCTACATTTATTAATTGGAAACCCAGTGCAAGAAAAAGTGCTCCCTTCTCCAATTATGTATTTATTTGGCTTTTAATATTTTTATGGACTCAGGGATATTTAGACTGTTCTATAGGTCATAACCCATTGTTATCATTGTTATGTTTTCCCTTTTATTTTTCATTTACGGTTGACATTATCATTGTTGATTTTGTTGCTCAAATTGTTCTAGATTTGGCCATTTATAACATCTTCAGGTTGGCTTCTGTGTGCTTTCAGCACATTCCTATTATACTTTGAGCATGTCCTCACTTCTGGCACCACAAGATATTCCAGATTCACCTGGTACTTTCCTTGCCCCAGATCTGGGAGCATCCATTTCTCCAAAGAGCCCTGGTTCCCTTTGGAAAGTGGGATTTAGAAGCTAAGGATGTTTGTTGATGCTGGGGTGCCATTACCTCTAGGCCCTTCACAGTACTTTTTACTGGCTTGGTTCTGATGAGGGTATCAACAATAGGCTCCCATGATCATACCTGAAACAACACAGATGGTGACTGTGTTCCCTAGAACATAAATTCTTTTCTGAAAATCTAAGATGTGTTCGGCTTTTGCGTGGAGGTATTGAAGAATGGACAGTTCATAGATGTACCACATTCTGAGCATAGTCTGTGTGATTCTCTTACTAAATGTCCAAATTTGCTATCCCTATTCAAATATAGAATATATTTTATGTGGTGAAAGTGCTGAGGGTGCTTCTGAATGGTCAGTGTCTTGTATTTTAAGATGCAGATGCACAACCCTCTGAACAGCCGGTCATGTTCTGTTCTGATGAGTGTTTCACAGAGCTGTCTCGTTCAGGGTCTCCAAAGAACTATAGAAATTGAACCATTTGAGTAATAAGCTTTATGTTTTTCCTGCTCTACGGACCTGCCTCTTTGATATTCACTGCTTTGAGAGTTCTATCCCTCTGTTTCCATTGCTGCTCTAGCCGTTACTCTGATGAAAATCCGAATTCTAGGGAAGCAAGGTTGAAGTTGATGCACAAATACGAGCTGTGAAGAACACTTGATTGGTCACAGTGGTCCCCTTTCTCTGGAAATGTCTGCGTCGTACAGAAGGCTGCCTTGTTTTAACCTCTGTGCTTTTACCATGGGCTTATTTTCCAGCATGGAAAAGACTTTGAAGCAATCCAGAACAACATAGCTCTCAAGTATAAGAAGAAGGGCAAGCCCGCCAGCATGGTGAAGAACAAAGAGCAAGTGAGGCACTTCTACTACCGCACGTGGCACAAGATCACCAAGTACATCGACTTTGACAATGGTGAGCGCTCCAGGCCCAGCATCTGGGGACGCGGGGGGCAGGGTGGGAATCTGGTCAGGAGCAGCTTTTGAAAGATCACAGGACACTGTCTGGTGTCATTCTTGCCCAGCCACTTAAAAAAATATATTTATATTAATATAATGTTAATGTATTAATATTTATTTTTAAATATACTTTCATATATTTAACATTAAGAAAAATAATTCAAGTGATGGTGGGCAAAAAAGGGAAAATTTAAAGTGAGACGTCTGTCTGCTGTTCTAGTCTTAACTTAAGTATCACAGTCAACTTACTTTATTTTGGAAGAGAAGATGTAAAAGTTTTTTTCAATCATTCAGCAGGCAAGTATAGCCACTTATAAAAATTGAAGGGTGGGGACAGAGTAGGATATGAAAGTCAGAGGTGAAAGGGTAGAGCCAGAAAGAAATTTTCAAAATAAAATTAACAAGGTGACTGTTCCAGAAGAGGGCTGTGAAGAGGACATGGTGGATCAGTCTGTTGGTCAAGTAATGATTCAACTTTTAAATTATCCTCTTGTTTTTTGTTGGGTTTCTTCTTTGTTCAAATCTGAGACTTAGAGATGTTGACCCTTTGTTACAAGAGCCAACAGGAAATACAGGATCCCTTCCCTCCCTCTGCCTGCCTCTGCTGAAGCCGCCAACTATCGCCTCCTTGGCTGGATGCTGGAAGAGTCCTCCATGTCTGTGGACTCAGGACGACAGGGCAGCCTCCCCCTGTGGTTGCTGGGCTTGTGAACGCTGCAGTACCTTTTGGCTTTCCACATCTCTAACATGTTTTCCAACTATTTTGTGTACATGGCTCAGTGCACTCTCCTCTTTGCTTTACGGGTTTCCACTTGATATGAGGGTGTAATAACAGCTTCTTCCATGACTGTGATGTTTTTTTCTTGCCATTTAAAGTCGTTAATGGTCTTGTGAATGGTCTGGAAGAGCTGCTGGCCCTCCAGAGAGACACCAGCGCTGACTGCATAGGCCTGGCTCAGTTTTCCTCCTCTGTCCATGCTTTGCTGGCAAGTTTACTAACATTGGGTGATGCTAGGGGAGGAAGAGTTTCTGTTGGGTCATTAATTATTTCCACTTTTGAAACATATTATAACTTTATGACCAAGATGTCTACATGCTCGGGCTTTCCACTAGAAGAGGGACATTTTAAAGCCAGCATTTTGGATTGGCAGTCAAAGGGTATTGCCCTGCCCTGAAGCCACTGCTTCTGGCATGTCTGGCAGGACACCTGGCCCTAATGCCGAAGTATTTGCCCGGAGGAGCCACCATCTTGGGAGAGCAGCTGTGGCTCGTGGCAGCTGCAGCGGGCAAAAGCCGGGCGCCCAGTGAGCACTGCCACGCCGGCCAGGCCAGTTTCACTTTCTTTAACCTTACTCTTCATTTCTACAGTTGTGGTCATGGGCCATTCATTCCAGACATTTGCTTTTACTGACTTCACTTCTTTCTGATGCTTCTCTTCAAATAATACTTTTGATCCAGAATATGAGCCCTGGCTGGTGTGTTCAGTGGTTAGAGTGTAGCCCTGCTCAAGGAAGGGTCTCGGGTTCAATTCCTGGTCAAGGGCATGTACCTGGGTTGCAGGTTGATCCCTGGCCCCTGTTGGGACGCATGCAGAAGGCAACCAGTTGATGTGTTTCTCTCACATTGATATTTTTCTCTCCCCCCCCCCCCCCCCCACCTTTCTTCCCTTCCACTCTCTAAAAATCAGTGGAAAAAATATCCTTGGGTAAGGATTAACAGAAACAAAAAACTGTGATAGCTGCAGTCAGATCACTCCCCCTTTGCACCTGTGCTGTGAGTCCTTCATGGCAGCCTTCTCTCCCTCTCGGTCCCCTCTCTGCCCTGCCCTCTGGTGTTCTCCTGGCCTGGTCAGTGTGTGTTGGCCAACTGGAGTAATCAGGACGGACCCATCAGGATGCCAGGACCAGGACTCCCTCCTCCAGCTTTAGAAAGACCCGGAGAGCTTGGATCAAGCTGTCTCTTTTTTTGGTAAAGGGTCAGATGATAAATATTTTTGGCTTTTGGGGATTTACAGTCTTTATCAAAATGACTTCACTCTCCTGTCTTAGCTCATTGTAGATCCCATGTAAAGGAATGCATGTTACTGTGTTCCAGCAAAACGTTTATTTACAGAAAGAGGCCCCGGGCAGGATTTGGCCTGTGACCCTGCCCTGGAGAAATTGGTTTGGGGGCCGCAAGCTCCAGGCAGTCATAGTAGTTAGCTGTCACTTTCTCTGAGTAGATTTCCCTTTGAATCTTCATGGACATCTCACCCACCAGTCATGGTTTCGCTCGGTCTACGTCAGAGCTTTTCAGACCTGTCCTCCCCACCTGTCCCCCTAGGTCCTTTCCTAGGTCATTGCTGTTCTCCCTCTTTCTGGTCTTGTTCTTCCCCAACCCACCCTCCACATAGCTTTATCCACACAATAGACCCATGTCTGCCTGTCCCCCCGCCTGAGCCCCCCTCCCCATGCCCTGTCCCATACCCTCATCCTACCTGCCTTGGCTCCCAGGATGGGGTTGCCACCCTCCTGCTAACCTGCACTTCCTTTTGTGTCTTGACTCCTGCCACCCTACTCTGTTGTCCTCCCTAATCCCATTCACCTTCCAAGACTCAGCTCCTATGTCAGTGCTCTCAAAAATCCTTCCGTGAATTCCCATGCCCTCACTGCCACCTCATCATCTCATCATGGGCCTACTTTGTGCCCATCATTGAGCACATTTCATACTTTTCCCTGGGAGTGCTGTCACCCTCACTGCAGATGAGAAAACCCTGGCTTAGCATTGGAGGCCCTGGCCCAAGCCACCCAGACAATAAGCTGAGGGGCTGTGCTCCATCAGCCATCATCCACTCACCTTTATCTTCTGTAAATGTAATGTTTTCAGACCATCTCTTCATGTTGCCATAGAATTTCCCCATGTTTTTCATGAAATGTTAATTCTTTGAGTTGACGTTTTTAAGTGAATAAGCTACCTTTCCTTTTGGACTTACAATCCACTTCTAGTGTTTTTAATTTATTTTTTAATGAGTTACTCTTTTCTTTTTAAAAAGTAATTAATTTTCGAGAAAGAAAGGAAAGGGGAGAGAAAGATAAAAACTTCCATTTGTTGTTCCACTTATTTATGCAGGCATTGGTTGATTCTTGTATGTACCCTGACGGGATCAAACCTGTTGGGCAACCTTGGCATAGCAGGACAAGCTCTAACCAGTGAGCTACTCGGCCAGGCCACTTCCAGTGTTTTTAGAATAATGCAAATGTGGACAGCTCTTTTCATACAGCCCTCTGTTCCTTCAGATGTACTTCCTTTAAGTAACCTCGTACAGTTGGGATAGCTAAGTCTGTGTGGCACACGGGAATTAGTTTTAGCTCTTTGGCTCTTTCTATGTTGTCTTTTACATCATTCTTTTTGTTTGTTTGTTACATATATTCTTTAGTTACTTTCTGAAAGTCAGTCTGTCTCATCTTGAGCGTCTTGTCATGAGCGCTGTCTTCTGGAAGGATGAATGTCCAGCCTGCTGGCCTGGTGTCCGTCTGCTGCTTGCCGTGTTTCCCATCTGTCTGTCCTTGATAAAGGCAGGAAGGAGCACCTGGCACTCAAGTGCATTCTTCTCACAGCAAGTTCCATCTTCACAGCAACACCCTATAGAAAGAGCCTTTTCTCTGCTGAGCTAGGTTATGGCTCCAGCAGGTTCTGTCTGGCCAGGAATGCCTTGTTTATCACTAGTCATTTTAAGGTATTTTTCCGGTGTCAAAGCCTTCCACTAGCCACCTCATGCTGTCCTCGTTCCAGTCCTTTCAGAGGACGGGTCTCAGGGTTTGCTTATGTGACCAGGAGACTGCCTTAGAGGAGGGCTCACCATCCCAACTCCAGTTCCTCTAGTTGCAGGGGCCTCCTAGCCAGCCTGTTATCTTTGCGGGGGAAACACAACACAAACAAAACATTGTATCGAAGACTTTTAACAGCATATCTGTTTGTGAGATTGCCACTTTCTACAGACCCACGGAAATGGGCCGTCGGTGTCCACTTTTGGGGGGCAGTTCCTAGGTTTGACTCGGAGGTCCTTCACTAATGTTTTTATTGGTTTGCTTTCAGTGTCCACAAGACCATTAACATACGATTCTCTGCTGGCTTTGGTGTATTGGGGCAAGTTAGCAACGTTTTGTTCTTCCTCAGGTTGGCAGCACAGTGTCTGTATCTGTGCTGCTGTGCTCAGCCATAGTTGTCACTGTTTCTCAGATCACTAGCTTATTTGAAATATCAACGCTGGTCGGGATCCTACTGAGTCCAGTGCTGTTACTAATATCTGTGGTCTTCACAGACAACCTCCCTACCTTTCTGGGTGTCACTCGGGAATAAGTTTTAGCTGTTTGGCTCTTTCCATGTTGTCTTTTACATCTTCCTTTTTTTGTTACATATCGTATTCTTGGGTGACTTTCTGAAGGAGTGCAGGCCCTTCATCCACTTGGGCTCCCCTGGGAAAGCTCTCTTCCAATGAGAAAGGCGGGCACCAGTGTGTGAGGATTGGGAAGCTGCTGGTGATAAAGTGTGGAGGCAGGGTGAGAAGACTCCAGGAGCTGTGAACTAGCATGTTCTGTCCTTTCAGCGTGACCATGCTACTGGCAGAGTGGGCGTGTTGCAGGGGACGCTCAGATTCCCAGTGTAGACGTGAGCCCTCTTCAGCCCTTCTTCCGGCTCAGGGATGAAGAGCAGATGTGTGTGCTGCCCTCAAGTTCTGTTCCCACGCTGCACCTTGGTTCCATGGCAAGCTCTGCAGGATAGACCCAACATGCCTTCCTACCCTCCCTCCCTCCCTCCCTCCCTCCCTCCCTCCCTCCCTCCCTCCCTCCCTCCTTCCCTCCTTCCCTCCCTCCCTCCCTTCGTGTTTCCCTTTCTCCCTCCTCTCCATCTCCTGCCTTCTTGGCACCTCATAATGTCTATTTGCTGGTGTTGTCCTGATGTGCCCTCACGAGGAGTGCCTTCTTTCTGTTGAGCTGATGGCTCTGCTGAGGTTCTCCAGCTGGTCCTGATAATGTCTCTAAGGTGGTGACAGCCAGTTGACCATGTAGAGCCCACGGGCCCATCTGCCTCTTTGTGCTGCCCTGGCATTTGCACCAGGGCTTGGCCCTGTCTAGCCATTTCTCAGCCCCTCTCCCAGCCCTGGATTTCTGCCTCTGGATTTGCCTATGCTGGACATTTCATGTAAAAGGAATCATGTGGCCTTTGTATCTGGCTTCTTTTACTTAGGATGTTTTCCAGGTTCATTCAGGTTGGAGCATGTCAGAACTTCATTCTTATGGGTGAATAATATTCCATTGTCAGGAAAGAATATATTTGTTTATTCGTTGAATAGTGGATCTTAAGGTGTCCTGAGTTTTGGTCCCCTGTGAGAGTCCGATGAGATCTGTGAGTCTTTCAGGAGAACATTCCCGAACGGTTAGTGTGTGAAGTTGACAGAGTCCTCGGCTCCTTAGAGCCTGTCAAAGGTTCAAAATCCTTGTTTTAGATTATTTATTGCAAGACTTATTCTTCATTTGCTAATATATTTTTCTTTTCCTTTTCTGTGATTATACTCACACACAGCTGAATGTTAGGACTTCGAAAAGGGGTCCCTGAGGGTAAAGGACAAATGACATGGGTTGCTGCTCTGAGATGATCTAAAACAGTGGTTCTCAACCTGTGGGTCACGACCCCTTTGGGGGTCGAACGACCCTTTCACAGGGGTCGCCTAAGACCATCGGAAAACACGTATATAATTACATATTGTTTTTGTGATTAATCACTATGCTTTAATTATGTTCAATTTGTAACAATGAAATTGGGGGTCACCACAACATGAGGAACTGTATTAAAGGGTCGCGGCATTAGGAAGGTTGAGAACCACTGATCTAAAAGGTACACAGACTGTGCTGTAGCTGGGCTTCCAAATCACAATTAGATTTGGCTTCACAGAATACAAAAACTCAAAATAACAGGGTCTTAATCATGTCAAATTTTATTTTCTCATATTGGAGCGGCCTGCAGTGGGTGGTCCAGGGCAGGCACCAAGGACCCAGGTCCTCCTGTCTTTCTGCTCTGCCATCCCTAGCACTTTGCTGTGACTAAGATGACTCCAGAAAGCAGTTCTGAAGGAAAAATAAGCATAATTCTGCCCTAATCAGCCTCTTAAGGAACCTTTCAGAAGTCTCCCGCTACACTTCTGCTCCATCCAATGGCTGGGGCTTAGCGGTGCAGCCATGCCTTACCCATATGTGTTGCTTCCCAAATACAGGTGGGCCTGCTATGAGGGAACAGTGGAGAGTGGGTATTAGCAGTCTCGAGCACTGGAGCTATGGTTCTAGCCCCAGACCCAGGTCACACAGATCAGTGGTCAGAGGAGACACGACAGGTCAGCTTCCACAGTTCCAGGTCTGCCCGCCTCACACAGGGCTCAGGCTAATTCTGCAAATATGGAGAGAAGAGGATGACAAGCTTGGTGATGGTCATGTCCCAGCTCCTCTGCTTCCTTGGGAACCGGCTGTGTTGAGCGTCCCATTTTCCTCCTCCCAGGGGACATTGATCTGCCTGTTAGGACTAATTTTCTTCGCCGCCCCCCCCCCCATTTTTTTCTGGTTTTAACTTTTTATTTTGAAAATTACCAAAATAGCACTGTGCTCCCGTATACTCTTTGCCCATCTCCCCTGATGCTGATATTCTGTAGTTCCAAGGTGCAGTAGGCAAAGCCGAGGAATCAGCAGTGTGGAATGCTCCCCCAGCACTGTTTCTGTGCACAGGAGCTGGCAAGCTCCGGAACAGCTGTGTTTTTCCCTCTTCTAAAACCTTATCATTCCTGTCTTTCATTTTAGTGTTCTCTCGAGGGCTGAAGAAGTCATCTCAGGAGCTGTATGGTCTGATCTGCTACGGCGAACTGCGCAAGAAGATTGGGGGCTGTGAGTACGAGCTGCCACAAGGCGGGGCCTGCTGTCCTGGCACTATTGGGTCTTGGTCCCAGTGGCTCTTCTGTTTTCCCTCCAACTTTTGTCTTAAACATTTTAATATACGGAAACAATGAAGAAGAATGTAATGACTGCCAAATACCTGCACTTAAACTTCCCAGTTGGTAACCTTTGTTACATTTATATGTACAGTCGCCCCCTTTCATCTCTCCCTTCACATACTTGCTTGTTTTCTGCTCAGCCATTGGACTTTAAGTTGCAGACATCCTAGCACACCCCTAAGTCCCTCCCCCTCTGTCACCTGAGAACAGGACATTCTCCTGCATACCTACAGCCGTATTATTACACCCAACACATTTCACATTTATCAGACAGGGACCACAATCTTACCTAATATCCTGCCCATATTCAGATTTCCCAGCACGCCCCAGTATGCCAGCTGGGCACCTGTTGAGGACATTGCCCTGCTCGTAGCTGTGGTGTCCCTTAAGTCTTTTGACCTAGAAAAGCCCCCACTTTTTGGTCTTTAGTAACACTGGTACTTTGAAGGGTTAGGGCCCCTCCCTTTGCACTGTTCCAATCCTCTCCTTGTGACTAGATTCCCTTCAGATGTAGAGGGTGCTCTTGCCTTCCTTGGACACCTGTGCCCACTGCCTTGCATCCCTACCTTGCTTCCTCATGTGGCCACAGACAAGAGGGCGCACCCTTGCCTCTGCACATTCCACTTGTCTGCCTGTCACACATCCACAGAGCCACTCTGAAGGTTAAATGCGATCATATGAGATGACCATAGCCACCATCTTACCAGCCACTTACTTAACATGTCACTGCTGAATGGGCAGGTGGCTGGGGGTGTGGAAGCAGCAGAAGGTTGGGGATGATGGGCAGTCACTGATTGCTCTGCACATCTGGCCTGTGTTGGGTGACCTCCCCTCTCCTAAAACAGGCAAGAATGTGTAAGAGGCTCTAAATGGAACAAGTGTCTGGTTCCCTACCCTGTCCTCTCCACAGTCTGAGGACTTCTTTGTAAATCCCTCCCAGCTTCTGCTTTGAATGGTCTGTTCAGAGGGACTATTGGGCCGCATCTCCCTTGAGTCTCTACTTTCTCTTCTGCGTCCTTCTCTCTGCCCTAAACCTAAAGTGTTTCTTTTCATGGCATTGTGTGGGTACCACCTGCTTTGTTAATGATCCATGACCACTCCTCCATCCCTGCCACATCTGAGCCGATCAGCCAGAGCCTCTCAGCCAGTCTCTGATTGCATAGGAATCATCCTGTCGTTGGCTCCATGCCCCTGGGTTATCACCTGGCCCCTGACCCAAGGGGCCTCCGCATTTGGACTTGAGCTCATCTCCATGCTGGGCAACCCTCCAGCTTGGCTGCTCCTTTCCTGATGGTAATGCCTGGTCATCTGTCTCAGCCCAGTTACATGTCACACATGCACATGTTTAGACACACATATACACATTCACACACACAACCTGGTGTGGCTTTTCCCTCTGATCCCCCACCCACTGATGCAAATGGTGGGACGCTGTTGTGTCATTTCGTGAATCTTTGGTGAAGGACATGCTTCCACTTGCAGCCTTCTGCAGAGTGCCCTGTACGGGGCCGCCTCTCATACCTGCTTAGTGGTAATGCTTTCTGGGATGTTCAGGAGGTCAGAGCTCGCTTTTTATTCATTCCTTTTTCTAACTGAGATATCCAGGCATATGCAAATCTTGAAATAGTAGACTTTGAGTCCCTGCTGTATTTCAGGGACTTTGACACATATTACCTTGTGTAAAGCATCGTAACAGCTGTGTGAGATGGCATTGTTCCTGTCTGAAAAGGGGGCTGAGGACATTCCATTTTGATGAAAAACTAATGACTTCAAGCCTCCTTAGCTATTAAGTGACAAGGTTCCATGCTGCCTCCAGTCCTGATTTTTACACCGATGCTATTCCATCTGCCACAGCACCATTGTCAGGACAGGGTGAGGGGGGGACACTGGTTGCCTGTAGTACTCACCAGTTTGCTCAGACTGCTCTTTTTGAAGGACAGTTTTTTGGACCGTGCCCCATTTGGTGACTCAGACCCTAAAGTTGGGGTGGTGCCAGCCTTCTGTCTATCTTTCCCACCAGCTGGACACAGGGTGATGGGCCTTCTGTCTGTCTGTCCCACCAGCCGGACACAGGATGATGGGCCTTTTCCTCCCCTTTACCTATGAACTCCTTTGATCTTAGCTCAAATGTTCACAAATCTCCACAACAGGCTGGACCACTATGTCACACATTCTCAGCACTCCAGACCCTCCCTCCATGAAGCATCACAACTGCCTTTACACTCATGAGTGCTTGTTTGATTTATGCCCATCTGAAGGCAGGTCTGTGTGTGACCTCTTTGTCAGTGAGCAAGTCTATAAGTTCGCCCTTTCTGGGGCTGTGCCTTCCTTCCTGAAGATCCATTTCATCTGGTACTGTTTGTCTTCAGCCTACCGAACTTTTTTTAATGTTCTTTGTGTAATTGTGTTGGCCATGAATTCTTGTAGTTATTTATTTATCTGAAAAGTCTTTATTCTTAAGATACTTTTGCTGGGTGTAGAATTCTGATTGAAAGGTGTTTTATTTAAAAATATATTTTTATTGATTTCAGAGAGGAAGGGAGAGAGAGAGAGATAAAAACATCAATGATGAGAGAGAATTATTGATTGGCTGCTCCTGCACCCCCCCACCCCGCAACTGGGGATTTGAGCCTGCAACCCAGGCATGTGCCCTTGACCAGAATCAAACCCTGGACCCTTCAGTCCACAGGCTGATGCTCTATCCACTGAGCCAAACCAGTTAGGGCTGAAAGGTTTTTTCTTCCATCACTTTAAAGATGTTCTACTGTCTCTGGCTTACACGGTTTCTGGTGAGAGGTCACATCTGTGTCCTGGTTCCTCTGGAAGAGATGTTCTTTTCTTTCTCTGGCTGCTTTTAAGGTTTGGTCCTTGTCTTTGGTTTTTAGTCTGGCTGTGTGTTTATGGCTTGTGCCCTTCTCCCTCCCTCCCCCCTCCCCCCGAAAAAAAATATAGAATCATTCAAAGACTTTACAGTGAGCACCCAAACATCTACCGCCTAGATTCTCCCATTACCTGGTTACCTGACTTGGTTTCCACATGTCCTGAGGACAGTACTAAGTACCAGGAGGGCAGAGGAAATGTGCAGTATCTGAGCTGATCATCCAGCGGACCCTGGGACCTAGGGCTTAAAGCTGACTAAGGCAGGCCCGCAGGTAACTAGAGGCCAGCAGGAGAAATGTGCACAGTGGTTACTTGAGGAAGGAGCCTCTAAACTAGCAGTTGAGGACCAGTGGAGGTTCAGCATAGCCCAGGGGTCTGAGGTTTTTGGGAGGAGTGATCATCTGTGCAGAGGCAGATAGTAGTCCCAGGAGAAAGTCTAGGTGTGTGGAGAGGACATGCAGGTGACGCCTTGTTCTGACTTTGCGGGCGGGGCTGCAGCTAACATAGGGGTTTTATTTGGAAGACCTTAAATATTCTGTTTGGATTCTATAAGAAAGTAATTATATCTTTACCAGTTTTGCTCCTAACTGCTCCAAGGTCATGTCTGTTTCTTTTTCTGTTTAAAGGTATGGATGACAAGAATGCCACGAAGTTGAATGAGCTCATTCAGGTTGGGTAAGTACAAATTACATTATGAGACACCACCTGCTCATGTTGGGTGTTTGCATTGTTCTCTGAAATACAGAACTAGAAATACTCATCTGTCCCTCCCACTCACCCCACCAGAGCTTCTGCACTTTCACCCGGACCACTCCGTTCCTTGTCTTAGGTCATCTCCCCCACCACCCAAGATCTCTGCTGGTCAAAGCTCAGCTGTCCTGTAGGTCGAACTCTCTCCTGGAACAGTCTTCACTGGCCTCTGCTGTATCCAGAGCATCGCCTTCCTGTACCTCTGGTTCTTGTCTCCCCCAGCCCGGGGTTGGACGGCCTGTGAGCCCCTGTTTCTCAGGTGTGAGCTCCTGCTAGGTGGGGCTCGCTGCATATGCTTCTGTTCAGGCTCCAGCCCAGCAGGGATTCTCTTACAGATGCTCATGTTGCATTCTCAAGGCTTTATTTCTATGAACTGCTACCCTTTTGCAGCCAGTCATGATAGTAACTAGGATGTAGATATCACCACCATGTGAAAGAGCAGACCCACTCCAATCGCCAGGAGTGTAGGCAGTCTTAACTACTGGTGGTGTTGGGCAAACGGAGCCTCCTGGATGTGTGTGGGGTATGATTAGGCAAGTAGGAAGAGGCCACTTGCCATGGCCTTGTGGATCTTTTGTCACCTCCCCAGCCCATTTACCTGTTGTAGCTTCAGCATCCCATATTCCTTCCCACCCTTACACCTGCCCTGCATTTGTCAGGTGGAAGCTGTATTTGCTCCAACTTTAAACATTTTTCTCCTGGGCACATCTTCAGGAGAGGAGATGGTAAGTGTGTGCCTAACTCTATATGGAACTGCCAGAACTTTCCAGGGAGAGTTCCATTAGCTCCTTTTGAACCATCCTAGTGGGTATGAAGTGGTGTTTCATTGTGTGTGTTTTTGTTGATTGCAGAGAGGAAGGGGAGGGAGGGAGATAGAAACATCAATGATGAGAGAGAATCATTGATTGGCTACCTCCTGCACGCCATACTGGGGATGGAGCCTGTAACCTGGGCATGTGCCCTGACCGGGAATCTAGCCATGACCTCCTAGTTCATATGTCAATACTGAACCACTGAGCCACACTGGCTGGGCTCATTGTGGTTTTGATTAGCATTTCCCCAATAACTAGTGATGTTGAGCATCTTTCCTGTGCTTCTTTACTATTTTTATTTCTTCTTTGGTGAAGTGTTTGTTCAAATCTTGTACCTGTTTTCTTATGTTTGAGTTTAGAGAGTTCTTTATATATTCTAGACCAGCAGTCCGGGAGGTTCCAAAGGTTGGCGATCGCTGTTCTAGACACCAGTCTTTTATCAGATAGGTGATTTGTAAATATTTTCTTCCACTCTGTAACTTGTCTCATCATCTCTTTACTAGTGTCTTTCAAAGGGCAGAGTATTTAATTTTGAATAGATCCAATTTGCCATCCTTTGCTTTTGTGGACTAACCTGTTGTAGCTAAGAACCCTTTGCCTACTAAGTTCACAAAGATGTTGGCCTGTTTCCTTCTAAAAGATTTATAGTTTGACGTTTAAATCCATGCCCTACTTTGGATTTTTTTTTTATATGATGTAAAGTTTATACCTAGGTTTATATTTTTGGCCTATGGGTGTCCAGTTGTCCCAGCCTTTTCTGTAGAAAGGACTGTCATCTAAGGTCAATTGACCGTACTAAGTGTGTCTTTTTCAAGACCTTTAATTCTGTTCTATTGATTTGTGTCCATTCTTTCACCAATAGACACAAGATTTTTAGTACAAAGCAAAAAGCTTGTAAAGGTGAAACAGATGCGGGGAAATTAGTACAGTGCCTTGATTTAAGACCAAAAAGCATTGCGTTTAACCAACTTCCTGTCTGTGCTTCTCCTGCAGACTTTTTTCAATTAACTGTGGATCTCCTTTTGTTATAAAATTATAGAATTAGATAAAAGAGTAAATGAATTGAGAAAAGCTCCAAAATTAAATCATATTACATTGGTCACAGACCCAGCAGCATGCTTATTGGGTTTATCAAATAACTTTGCAGAGAAGAAAATAAACCTCTCAGGATGGAAAGCCAGACTCCCACGCACTGACAGGACTTATTCTGCTGCCTGTTTTGTCAAAGTAACACTCAAGTGCAGGGGTTCAGATAGAACCCTCTGTTTTGTTACTTTCCATCAGAGGCCAAGCTGGCCTGGCCTGTCAGTAGTCTCGCCTGTCTTCCCGCCATGGGGCTGGTGTATGAGGGTGGGGAGTGCAGATCATGTCGCAGGACCGGGGCCAGGCCTTGAGGGGCCTTTTCTGTGTGAGCTTGAACATGGCTTTACCTTGTACAGGCTCCAAACTCAGGTTGCCATAGAACTTCCATTTGAGAGAAAAGGAAAGGAATTGTATTCTCAGGATGGTTATTTAGTCACAAAAAGAGGACTGCTCAATTTCACTTTTTTTTTTTAAAAAAAAAAGGAAGTCACAAAATAGCAGTTTAACGGAAAATGTGATCATCACAAACACAGGTGCCACATGACACAGCTCCACCTGCTCTTTAAGTCTTGCCTGCTACTGTTTTGTTTTGTTTGGGGGCAGATGTAACAAAAAGTGATGATGAGCAGGAAAGTCCACTTGTCCCCAGAGCCCTTTATTGGAGGAGGTTCTTTTAAGATTCGACTTGGTGCTCAATTACTGCTGTTTTAAAGCTCTCCTCCCAGTTCCCTCTTCAGTAGCACCTTGTGGCCCTGGATCGCCCATGAGTTCAGGTGGCTAAAACTCAAGCTTTGGTCTCAGTGGAGTGGAGTGGTGGTTCATGTGGACTCTCATCCTCTCTGAATTGCTCCTCCTGACAGAATTGGGGGGGGGGGGGGGCGGGCACGGAGGGCTGGCTTCATGGGGCCACAGCTGGGAGTTAGCCAATTAGAAAAGTTGGTTAAAATAGAGTCATAAAACTTCATGACACCCATTACTGAGCACAACATGGGCAAACCTCCCTGTTGTGTGGATGCTGGAGAACAGGAACATAAACCTTTCCTGCCCATGGTTTCTCTTCCCCTGTCTGCAAATCCACTTGCTAAGGTGACTTGGTTTTAAATAGAAATAAAAAGAATAGGTTATATGTTTGCCTCTAGAAAACAGACAAACAAAAAACAGTTATAAAACAATATACACGGACCTTGAAACTTTTGTAAAACAGAAACCTACATTTGCTTACCAGACACAGCTGGCTGGCCAAGGCCTTTTCTTTGACGGGGCCCATCCTCAGAGTTCTGGGTTGTTTTTATCTTAGAGGCGCTAGTCAAGATGCATCACTTGCGATGAACCGTTTTCAAGCGGAACGAGCATAGAAATGCACGGTAGTGGGGCTGCAGGGTGCTTCCAGTCACCCTCAGTCTTTCATAGTTGTCTTGCCTGCACTCACTTGACTGCCAATCTACCCTTATTGAGTAATTCCAAAGCATTCTAAATGTGTTTATTAGAAGAAACTATTTTTGTGGCTTTTGTACTCGTTTGTAGTATTTCTTTAATTCTAACACTATCTAAAGTCCTGCCACTGTCACTGGCATCTGTGACAGGCAGGCGTGAAGCAGGCCCACTGACTTGACGCCCGTGCCTGCTGGCTGTGAGTGCCCTACACCCCAGGTCCCAGTGTATGGTTTCCAGAGGTCCTGGGGGCTGCGGGACATTGCTGACGTGAAGATGTGGTCTCTGAGTTGGGCTGAGGTCACATAGAGATGTGTTGAAACCTACTCTCAAGGGGTCCTGTGGAGGAAGAGGAGAGAAGGGTACATCATCTGGTATCTGAGGGGGGCTCACTGTCATGGGCTTTCCAGGGGGTTGGACAGCAGCTGATGCCGCACCCATCACCAGGCAGGAGGCAGGGCACGTTTCCTGTGAATGACAGGCATCCCCTTTGCAGTGTGAGGTCTGAGTGGGAAAGTATTGGGCATCCAGAGCCATAGGGTTGAGCAGGAGCTCTGAAGGCCAGGATGGGCGCCCAGTCAGGGCCCTCCCTGCGCAGGACAGGGAGCTACTGTTCATTGAGAGGCCTCAGCATTTCTTTAAAAAATTTTCCCAGGGCCACCACAGTGCGTTACAAAGGAAGAAACCTGCGAATCAAAGCGCCCATGTGCCGAGCCCTGAAGAAACTCTGTGACCCAGACGGTATGTAGAGGGTGGGCCGGGTGGGGCTGGGGGCGTGTGTTCTCTGCTCCATTTAGCAATCGATAGGCTGAGCTCTGTGTCCGAGCATTCCTAAACCCATGAGCAATTCTTGGGTCCAAAGCAGTGTGTCCACTCACAGCATTCAGATGGAGTGTGAGTGATGGCAGGAGGGAGTCCTGTGGCCTCGTGTGGCCCAGTCATTGCCCCAGCTTTGCGGGTACCCTAGTGGCCATGTTGGCGCTTCTCTGGGCACAAGTTCTCGTGGGCCTCTCTGCCAGCTCTGCTTCGCCTCCCAGGCCATTTGTCCATGGCTCCTTCTGCCGAGTTGTCTGGCCAACCACGTTGCCTTCTGCATGGCAGTCTGTTGGCCAGGCTCTCACAGCCCTTCTTGTCGCAGGCCTGAGTGATGAAGAGGACCAGAAGCCAGTGCGTCTGCCCCTGAGAGTCCCCGTAGAGCTACAGCCACGGAACAATCATGCCTGGGCCCGCGTACAGAGCCTCTCCCAGAATCCCAGGCTCAGGTAACTGCCTTTGGAGTTCGGTGGGGAGCCAGCTAGGAGGGATGTGAACAGAGGGTGGTATATGGGTTCCCTCGTGGACCCCTGAGTGATGCTCCAAAATTACATGGGGGTAGGGTGAGGGTAGTGTACTGTTGGGGGCCTGGAGGCATGAGTCTCGCAGGCCAGGAGCGGATGTAGAAAGATGTCGTGATTAGCAAGTTGATGACTATAGCATTTTCCCCCATTCCCTTTCCATTGCCTCTTACCATTCCCTAAAGTTTGGTATCTGATTTGTGGATGACTCACCACGGTGAGTACAGACCATTTTCCAGTTACACATTTTTATTTTTATAGATTGAGGTAAAAGTCACGTAACATAGAATTAACCATTAGCCATTTCAAGGTATCCCATTCAGGACACTTGAGTACTTTCACTGTATTGTACAGCTACCATTTCTATTTTTGTCACTCCAAAAGGAAGCCTGGTATCCACTAAATAGTTGCTTCTCATACCCCGCCCCTGGTCCTTGGCCCCCAGCAATCACAGATGTTCCTTCTGTCTCTAGATTGGGCTATTCTGGACATTAGGCATAAGTGGAATCTCCTATTATAGTCCTTTCTTTCTGACCTCTCACTGAGCATAATGTTTTCAGGTGCCGAGCATCCACATGGTGGTGTGTCTGCTTCATTCCTCCCATGTGTATTGTTATTTCTTGGGGTTGTTAAGGCTGGCCAGGCCTCCCCTTCCTGACCCGAACGGTGCTTATTAGAATAGTTGGGTGGGCTGTGCCCAGGTCCATGTTCGGGTGAGATTTTGCACTGTGAAGGGTAGATAGGTCTCCGCTTTATCTTCTTGCAGTTTCATATGAGTCTCTAGTTACTCAATTTAAAGGGTTCATTTTTAAGAAAAGGAGTCATCATGGCTCTGGCCCCGCCATGGTACCTTTCCTAGATGCCCTTACTCTTTATGGCATTGACTTGCTGCCAGCAGCCTGGGGGCTCTTCAGAAGGTTCTATCCCCATGGTAACAGCTTTCCTCTTCCCATTTTTGTTTCCTATAGGATGATCGTGGAGCTCCATCGGAAGGTCTCCAGCCTCATTGAATTTTTGAAGCAGAAGTGGGAGCTCCATGAAGTGCGAATTGTATCTTTTTCCTACTAAAGCAACCCCCTGCACCACCACCACCATCATATCTACAGCATCTGCTGCCTCAGAATGGTGTCTGTCCTGCCTGTCACTCTCAGGATTGCACTGGGGCCCATGTGGTGTAGCAGCTATGCTGTGAGATGGTATACAGCCAGAACTAAAATCCATAGCCCCCTTTCCTCTGGGTTTTGGGTGTGTGGTCCACTTTCACCTTGCAGTGTTAGAACTCTGTCACAGCAGCCCTCCATGTGGTGAGCAACTACCATCTGGCCTGTGGGATATGGGCTAAGCATCCCTGGGAGCAGGTTGATCAAATGACTAAGGATAGTGTCAGACTTCTCCTTAGCCAGCTCCCAGCCCTGCCCAGTCCACAGTAAGAACAGTGTGTGCTGGGAGTAGGTTCCTAAAGAAGGAAATACCTGAGTCATGCCTTTCCCAAGGCCCTGTGATGCCCAGGGCCGGGTGCTGCTAGGTTCCTTGACAGTGCGCTAAGCGAAAAACACTCGCGGAGCGGCAGCTGCAGGATTCGTTTGTGGAGCCGTCACAGGAGAAAGTAATGCTGCACCTGTTCCCTGGGGAGAACTGTACGCTGACCCCACTTCCAGGAGTGGCCCGTGTGGTGCACTCTAAGGCCTTCTGCACGGTGCACTGGCAGGAGGGTGGCCGGTGCAAACAGAGCTCCAAAGATGCCCACACACTGCCTCCCGCTCAGATCCTGGGCATCCAGAGCGGGCAGGGTACAGCCAGAGGCCAAGTGAAGTGCCCAAGGAGCGGCACCGAAGGCAAGGGCGGGGGGCGGCCTCCTCCCTCCATGGACACTTCTCAG
This sequence comes from Myotis myotis, assembly GCF_014108235.1. Classification (NCBI taxonomy): domain Eukaryota; kingdom Metazoa; phylum Chordata; class Mammalia; order Chiroptera; family Vespertilionidae; genus Myotis; species Myotis myotis. The sequence continues at coordinate 102,727,623 of NW_023416357.1, read as the reverse complement.
AGCTCTGGAGAGAGTTCCCCTGAAAGTGCCCTTGGGGAGGGGGCTGCCCCAAGCCTCAGCAGCCCGAACGCTCCCGACAGGCTTCCCCCTGGGCTCCAGGATGCTGGGGTACAGACCCCTACGGCAGCTCCTGTAGAGGTTGGGGACGGCCCAGCCCAAGAGCCCAGGGCCACGACTTGTGCCTGTGGCCAGCTCCCAGAGCTGGAGGATGATCTCTCTCTCCTAGACCCCTTCCCCCGCTACTTGAAGTCCTGCCAGGATCTCATCCTCCCTGAGCCGTGCCACTGTGCAGACTCTCGGCTCTCAGCCTGTGTCTCTCCAGAGACCCAAGCCCCCAGCAGCGCAGAGGTGGCCAACCTTACCCAGACCAGGGCACCGTCTCCTGTCCGTGGCCTATCTGGCCTGGAGCCTCAGCCCAGCCCAGGGCTCCAGCCAGATGCTTGCACTAAAGACTCAGCAGATGCTCCTGTGGAGGAGCCCCAGGAGAAGGTGAGCCCCTCGGACCCCCCGCCACCTCAGGGACAGCCTTCTGCCAAGCCTCCAAAAGATGTCCCTGCCAGCCGGCTGGCCCAGCAGCTCCGCGAAGAGGGCTGGAACCTGCAGACCTCCGAGAGCCTGACACTGGCCGAAGTCTACCTCATGATGGGAAAGCCAAGCAAGCTGCAGCTGGAGTATGACTGGCTGGCCGAGCTGGGCCCCGAGGGCCAGGCCCCTGGTGGTTCCCCACCTGCCGCCTTTCACAAGCAGCGCCTCCTCAGCTGCCTCCTGAAGCTCATCTCCACTGAGGTCAACCCCAGACTGGTGAGTGAGTGTCCGCACGGCTCTGTTGGCACCCAGAGGGCAATCAGGCCCAGCCCCATAGCAGGTGGTCAGGAGTCCCCCTGGCTCCTCAGGGACGGGCAGGAGGCAGGGACCTCAGTGACCAGAGAGGCAGAGGTTCTCACAGACCATGTTTCATTTTATTGAGCGAGGCCATGCTGAGCACTGGCCATGGCTTTGGCTTCTTGCCAGACAAGGGCCCTGTCCTCTCCTTCTAGGCTCACACAGGGCTCCAAAGAGGACAGCAACCAGCAGGCCATGCCTGTTGGGCCTTGCTAGGCTCCGGTGACTCTGCTGAGCCCTGAGCGTGCCAGCCAAGGGGTCAGTGTACAGAGGTGAGGTGGCAGGCTTGGCCAGGACTGAGCCAGATTGGGCTTTCTCTAGGTGTCGGGAGGGTTGCAGGTTTCTGCAGAGGAATGACAAGGTCGAGTTTGCACTTTAGAATGGCTGTCCTGGGAGGACAGTGGTGGCACAGCCTCAGAGAAGGGAGTGGAGCTGAAGGGGAAAAATGGAATGCTGGGGCTGAGAGCTGCACGGTGTGGGGCTTAGCTTTGTGGGGCTGCACCCAGGAAACCTCTGCAGGCCGACCTCCATGGGTAGCTGTCCAGGAGACGGCTAGTTGAAGTAGTCTGGGGCTCCTCAGGAGGGTCCAAGGTGAGTGGGTGATCCCTGAGCCCAGGGAGTGACCATGGTGGCCCAGGGAGGGGGTGGTCGTGCCAGGTAGACCATGGCATGTGACCCTAACCAGGGGAGGCTGATTAGCAAAGCTGCAAATGGGGCAGAGACTTGCTGATGGAAAGTCTTGTAGGATCTCCTGGACACGAGCAGAGTCCTAATGCAGGCTGTTCCCGAAATAGTAGTGTATGCATGGTGTTTAGAAGCCTGGAGCCTCATAGGTTCCAGGAGGGACAGCTGAGGGAGCTGAATGCTGTGGCTTTGGGGGACAGGCCAGGACTACAGGCTCACTGTGCACCCCTCAGTACTGATTCACAGTCAGTACCACGTGTAAGCGGTGCCTGAGAGCACATACCACACCTTCCACTTTCCCTGAACAGACGCTCAGTCTGGAATTTGCTGTTCTGCCTTGGTTTCTGGTTGATTCTCCCACCAGGTTCCTCTCCGTTTTCTCAGTTGTGCCCCAGGCAGTGCTTGCACACACAGGCTCTCAGTGGAGCAGGTGAAGTGAATCAGTGCCTTGTGAGAGAGGTGGGTGGCAGCTGCCTGGATGCTGCAGAGGCTGGTGAGGCAAGGCCTGAGGGTGAGAGATGGCCTTTGGATTTCGCAGCGTGGAGGTGCCCCTCGGTCAGGCATGGGCAGCATGGGCAGTACTAGGGTGACTGAGCAGAGGTTATGAGTTTAAAAACGTTTTCAAGTTTGTCTTTTGGAGGGGGTCAGGAAAAGAGACTGGGGGACACATGAGTATGTCCAATACCTTATGGAAGGAGGCCAGGCTAGACTGGCTCCTGAGAAGGCTGGAGGAAACACGGCTGAGGTAGTGGCCTTGGCCTCAACTGAAGAGGAGAGTGGAGCAGGTTGGAAATACTGTTGCAGAGAACACAAAGCAGAGTGCTCAGAGCCATGGTTCTCAAAGTGGGTCCCCTGTCAACAGTCTCAGCTTCACCTGGGAACTTGCTAGAGATGCAGTTCTTGGGGCCCTATCACCATGTTTTTAAAATATATATATATTTTTATTGATTGCAGAGAGGAAGGGAGAGGGACAGAGATACATAAACATCAGTGTTGAGAGAGAATCATTGATTGGCTGCCTCCTGCACGTCCCCCACTGGGGATTGAGCCTGCAACCCAAGCAGGCTTGTGCCCCAACCACGAATGAAACTGTGACCTCCTGGTTCATAGGTTGACACTCAACCTTGAGTCATACCAGCCGGGCAATAGACCATGTTTTGACACCCTCTACCAGGTGATACTGATGCTTCTCGGGTGTGAGAGCTGCTGACCAGAGGCCCCGGCTGAGAATGGGAACCTTGAGTTAAAGATGGATAGCCTGGCCTTTTGGTCTCCCTCCTGCTGAGGTTTGGGTGAATCGCTGACAAGAGCAAGTGCCCCGGGGGTCAGAATGCTGACAAGAGGCTGGCTGGGCACTTGGTTGGACAATTGAATAGTGAGTCAGATTGAATAAACTAAGCAGAAAGAGGTGGGGGGGGGGGGGCTAATGGGGAGGAGTCCTATGGAAAGGAGGAGGAGGGTCAGGGCTGGGGGCTGAAGGGCCATGGGAGGTACAGAGGCATGGGGCTTCTGGCAAGCAGAGCAGGTGAGGCTGTGCTGAGAGTGTGGATAATGGGTTCTGTAATTTACTGGAAGGTCCCCCCCCAGTGGGCCTGGGGTGTGGGTACCTCGGAGAATGTGGAGGACGGGGTTGGTAAAGTCACCAGGGTGAGAACAGCTGGATGGAAGGGTGTCTCTGTTGAGGACTCAAGAGTGGAGGCAATGCCCTCAGGCAGCAATCTATGAAACCCCTGGGGTTTGGGATATGATTCAGCAGGGAGCTCTTCAGCTGTGATTGTGTTTCATTCTAGAAGTTAAATCTATACGTATGTCTTTTCTACTCGCAATAGGAAGAGGCCATGGCAGTCTAGGAAGAGGCCATGGCAGTCGTCTTAGGCTTGTTTTTTAAAGGCGGTCTCTGCAATTCAGCATCTTTTGGCAGCTAGAGCCCTTCCTGGGCAGGCTGGGGTGCTCAGTGCTTTCAGCTATATGTTCCCCCTCCCTCCCTCCCTCTAGTCACTTCCTGATGGTTTGCCAGTCCGTGCCACCTGCCTGTGGGCAGTGAGGGCAGAGGTTTCAGGAGGGAGAGCCCTGGTTCCCTCAGTGCCCCCTGACTGGTGATTTTGAATGCTGGCACTGCTGAGTGACGCAGGGGTGCTGACCTTTGCCATCATGGAATGTGGTCGCTTAGCCTCTGCTGTCCATCTGATTTCAGGGAGTTCTGGTGCCTGCTCCCGGGCACTCATTCCAGACCGTTGTTCATGGGCTGAGTGTGGCTGTTGTTTCTGCCCATTTCTGTCCTAGGCTCCAGAATCGAACGCCAGCTCCATGGCCTCAGCGAGACCCGCCCAGGAGGAACAGTCGACGACCCCCCCAGGGAAGGTGGTGAACATCAGCTCCCGGAGCCCCCGCTGCCCTCGAAATCAGTCTGCCCTTCGCAACAGCAAGACCTTCTCTCCCAGCTCTGCGCCTTGTCCCTCCTCAGGTGAGGCTCAGCAGCCATTTAGACCAAGGGCCCACCATTCTGGGTGCCCCGCTGGGCATAGGGGCTGTGCCAGGTCTGAAGGCACAGGGATTCCTGAGGCCTGGCCCCAGTCAGCCAGTCCAGTGGGGGAGGTGAGGAAAACGGAAATCACCATTTCCTCAGAGGGAGGGTGAATGTGGGCCTGTCACCAAGGGCTTTGGGATCCTAGGGTGCATGAGCCAGTGGAAAACATGGGTAGCCCTTGCCAGTCCATTCACTTGGGGGGATTGGGCTTTGAGGGCAGCAGAAGCCTCCCTAACCTGCTGAGTTGGAGGTTTAGAGGCTGAGAAGGGTTGGTTCTTACTGAATCTTCTAGAGACTGTTTTCCTTTTTAATATTTTTTATTGTTGACAGTATTATAGAGACACCCCCCCCCCCCGCCCCAACCCACCCCCACAGGTCTTCACCACCCTATTGTCCATGAGACTGTTTTCTTTACACCTAAAATATTCGAGTAAAGAAACCTAAGTTCAGGGAAGTCCCAGCAATACAACACAAACCTTGGAAAGAGACGGTCTGACCTGCCAGTCCACTGTGTTCCTTTGCCCCAGTTGTATATCTGGGAGACACATTTTAATTGAGGGTCCTTATTTGGGTCACTGGGTACATAAAACCAGGATCAACCTGACCTGCTTCCCTGAGGCATCAGTTTTCCTTGCTTAGTTTTTTTTGTTTTGTTTTGTTTTTTTAAAGTATATTTTTATTGATTTCAGAGAGGAAGGGAGAGGGAAAGAGAAAGAGAAACATCAGTGAATGAGAGAAAATCATTGATGGGCTGTCTCCTGCACGCCCCCTACTGGAGATCGAGCCCACAACCCAGGCATGTGCCCTGGCCAGGAATCAAACTGTGACCTCCTGGTTCCTAGGTCAACACTCAACCACTGACCCACACCGGCCTGGCCTTGCTTAGCATTTTCATAGTAAAACATCAGTAATTGCCACGGCTAGGATCCTGAATTTGAAAGGCAGAAAAAGAAGCGTGCGTGTGCGTGCGGCCCTGGCGTGAGGCTATGCTGACGGCGCTTGAGCCTTTCTTCCTCTCTCCGGCAAAGTCTTGTAGCTCTTCCTGAGACTGGCCTGGTGAGATGGGGATGCAGGGATGGTGGGGCTGAGGCCGGGCGTGCCCCTTTGTGTCCTGTGGCCAAGAAGGCCTCCACCCCAGGCATGAGTTTCAGGACCCTCTGCTGTCCTGGTCCTTGCAATGGTGACCAGTGTGCGTCATACAAGAGGTGAGGCGGTCCTGCCTCTGATCTCACTCTGATCCGGATGGGTGCCCCAAAACCTGCAATAACTTTTTGGCTGAAGAGACCTAGGGTCCTGGTGTTTTAACGTGCTCTAGGGCTGCGATTTTCAACCTGTTTTTACATCCGATGGCATACATCAACTAATTACTAAAATCCCGCGGCAAACCAGAAAATACACTTTTTACCCATCTGACCAAAAAAAAAGCATAATTTTGACTCCTTCACATGGACGGCTATTGTGTTGGCTGTTGTCATTGTTTTTATTTGACATTTTAAGGGAATAGAGCAGTGGTTCTCAACCTTCTTAATGCCGCGACCCTTTAATACAGTTCCTCATGTTGTGGTGACCCCCAACCATAAAATTATTTTTGTTGCTACTTCATCACTGTAATTTTGCTACTGTTATGAATCGTAATGTAAATATCTGATATGCAGGATGTATTTTCATTGTTCGCGACCCACAGGTTGAGAACTGTTGGAATAGAGGTTAGTGCCCCTGACTAAATGCTCAGATGCTGCGTGGCTTAAAGAGACTTGTGGCAACAAAATTTGAAAATCCCTGCTCTAGGGTTATTTTCTGGTCAGTGAATGTTATTAGCATTATGTCTTGTTGCAAATAGCCCGCCTGTTAAGTGCTCGAAGATTCCAATCCTTGAGAGCACTTCATAGGGGCCTTTAAGAAAACTGGGCTGCTGCTGTGTCAGGCTCTCCACCTCCTGCAGCTCTTAGTTTTTTTTCTCCACCTTGATCCTGTTTCCGTGCTGTGATTCACGAGGAGGGCAGCAGCATACTGTGAGTTGGTTGTTCTCGCAGATACAGTCACTGTACTCGATAGTAGGGCTGGCTGGTAGATTGTATATGCTTTTTGCGTTCTGTTTTTAAAATTTTCGATTCTGTGTACTCTTTAATATCCATCCTCTTTCTTAATTAAGGATCCTTCTGGACTAATCCACCTGCAGTGCTAGAATCCGTACCAGTGCTTAGAAGACCTGGTCTCTGGATACCATGAGTGTCAGTGTAACCTCACAGATTTGCAAATAAAGAAAAAGGGAAGGAGCCGGCCAGTGTGGCTCAGTGATTGAGCCTCAACCTACGAACCAGGAGGTCACAATTCAATTCCCAGTCAGGGCACATGCCTGGGTTGTAGGCTCGATCCCCGGTAGGGGGAGTGCAGGAGGCAGCCGATCAATGATTCTTTCTCATCGTTGATGTTTCTCTCTCCCTCTCCCTTCCTCTCTGGGATCAATAAAAATATCTTTAAAAAAAAGAAAAAGAAGAAGAAGGGAAGGAGATCCATTCTACCATGAATCAAGGGTGCTTTGCAGCAGCATCTATGGTAACAGCTAGCAGAGTCCCAAAATAGTGGTTCCTAAATAACTACTTTCTGTCCCTCTATTTCTGGGTCGGTTTTCTGTATAATTACAGATTTAGACCAGGCATCAGCAAACTATGGCCCACGGCCTAGTTGTTGTAAATAAAGTTTTATTGGCACATGGCTGTACTCACTGGCGCATACACATGTTGCCTGTAGCTGCTTTTGTACTACAGCTGCAGAATTGAGATTAGCAGAGTCTGCAGGCCCACAAAACAATATTTATTATCTTTAAAGAAAGAGTTTGCTGACCTCTGTTCTGCACTAGATATTCTGCTAGGTTCTTCTAGCTCTGAAAAATGAATGCCTAGCTGCCTTTCCCACCAAGGCTCAAACAAAATGGTAAAGTTTCTTTATCCTGTCAGGAAGAGCTATGATCTGCTCAGGTTGGAAACTAGAATTTCAGGGAGAAAGATGGAAAAGCAGGTTTTATGGGACTAAGAAAAAGGGAACTGCTTTCCAGGAAACAGAACAGGTTGTCAGGAATTCTTCTTGATTTTCTTTCCAGTAGAACTTCATTCACACTGGAGATGTTGCTGGGTGAGGGTATTCTATTCACTTCCATTCTCCTTTTCTAGGTTTGAGAAACCCTCCAAGACCCCTCTTGGTGGCTGGTTCCTCTAGTACAGGAAGCAGTGACTCAGATGGTGGCCTTTTTGCTGTCCCAACAACTTTGCCACCCAACAGCCGACACGGGAAGCTCTTCTCTCCTAATAAAGAGACAGAATTGACTTTCCTTCAGCATCTGAACTCCATCAGCGTAAGTGCAGGGAGTGCTCCCCTCTGCTTGCCTGCAGACCCATGTTTGCTGTGAAAACACTCAGGGATCGGGCACTGTTTTCCTCATAGATGCAGTCGGATTTCTTCTTGCCAAAGCCCCGGAAGTTGCAGAACCGGCACCTACGGAAGCCGCTGGTGGTCCAGGTCAGGAACGCTGGTCAGGTTTGCATAGCTGGGCTCCCCCTGGCCAAGCTGCCCGACACACTGGTTTTCTCCCGTGTCTTGAGTGTTGAACTGAAATGGAGAATCCCTGCCACTTTCTCCCTTCTTATGAATAGGGTAAATAAAGTAATAACTGTGACCCTTACTGTATCTGAAAATGAAGATAATCTTACCCGGGCCTCTTTGCTCAGTGTTTAGTGTTGGCCCTCAATCTGAAGAGTCATGGGTTCAATTCCAGTCAAAGGTACAAACCTCGTTTGCAGGGTAAATCCCCGGCTCTGGTCAGGGTGCATGTAGGAGGCAACCAATAGATGTGTCTCCTCACATTTATGTTTCTCTCTGTCTCACTCTCACCCTTCCAGTCTCTCTTAAAAAACAAACAAAAAAAAACTCAATGTAAAAATATCCTCGGGTGGAGGATTAACTAAACAAAACAAAAATGATAATCTTTATATAACGAAAACCACTTGTAAAAAGACAGAAAGTTATGGGACTCAAGTCCTAAGAATGTTTTGGATTGGGATATATTTGAGGATGCTCAGAACATCTCTTTGTAAATATGTAGTCAGTGGAAGCAGTGGGTAAGGTGTATGGATAGGCCATAATGATAAACCCTGGTGGACCTGTAGGTGACATGCAGACCAGAGAGGGAGATATAGCAATGAGACACACGTGAGAAAAAGGGCAGTTTATTTGGAAGTAAAAGGATAAAAGAGGTGAAGTGGAAATTCTGGTATGACTTTGGGCTTAGAAAGTTATTAATATGCATTGTTTTGGGATTAATGCATAGGTCTCTTTTGTTAGACCCTTAGAAATTTTTTGAGATTAATGTATATAGAAATGAGAGATTGCATGATGGTCCTAGGAAGGAAGATGTATTCTGAAGCCCAAGTGGGTTTTGTGTATGTGTGTGTGTGTGTGTGTGTGTGTGTAGACTACAAGTAGACTCTTGAACAGTGCAGGGGTAAGGGGTGCTGACCTCCTGCACAGTCAAAAATCTGTGTATAACTTGACTCCTTCAAAAACTTAAGTTGTCCTGCAGTATCTGCAGGGGATGGATTCCAGGATGCCCAATGGGCACCAAAATCTATGGATACTCAAGTCCCCTATATAAAATGGTGTCAATCAATGTATATAGTCATCCCTTTACATCCGTGGACTCCCAACAGTGAATTGAAAACAGTTCCGGTAGTTACTGAAAAAAATACATGTATAAGTGGACCCACACAGTTCAAACCTGTGTTTTAGGGCCAACTGTAATTTAGTATTAATGCATTTGATTTTAGTATATTTGATTATTTTAACAGCTTTATCCTATATAATAACAGACTAATATGCAAATTGACCCAACGGCTGAATGACCAGTCACTGTGATGTGCACTGACCACCAGGGGGCAGTTGCTCAACACAGGAGCTGCCCCCTGGTGGTCAGTGTGCTCCCACAGGGGCAGTGCCGCTCAGCTAGAAGCTGCAGCGGCAGTGGCAAGGATATCCGACTACCTGCTTAAGCCCACTCCCCTAGGTTGCGAGCCTAAGCAGTCAGTCGGACATCCCCTGTGGGCTCCCGGACTGTGAGAGGGCGCAGGCCAGGCTGAGGGCCCCCGCCGAGTGCACAATTTTCATGCACTGAGCCTCTAGTTGATATATAATTCATGTAAAGTTACCCATTTAAAGTATACAGTTCGATGGTTTTTTGGCATATTCACGGGGTTGTGCATCACCACTATCTAATACCAGAACATTTTCATCACCCCAAACAGAAACCCTGCACATATTACATGCATTGCCCCCTCTGGTAGTCGCTGGCAACCACAAATCTACTTTTAGTCTGTCGATTTGCGTGTTCTGGGCATTCATATAAATGGAATCACACACAGTATGTTGTCTTTCCATTTATTGTTTTCATTAAACGTGTAATTGGCACACAGCCAGTCATTTATTTCCCTAGTGCTCACAGCTGCTTTCACACCACCAGGGTGAAGATGAGGAGCTGTAACAGAACATAGGGTCCCAAAGCCTAAATGTTCCTCACCTAGTTAGTCCTCTCAGAAAGTGCATGTGGAGCAGAGCCGGCACATCTGCAGCTCCTCACCTAGTTAACAGGTCACCTGCCGCAGCAGCAGCATCCAAGCGGACCTAATGGCCCAGTCGAGGTTGCAGCCCCAGTAACACCTCCTCTACTCTTTGCCAACACTTTGGGGGCGCCTCTGAGGGGCATGGAGATAGATGTCCCTTGTGCTTTAGTGGAGATGCAGCTGTGCCCCAGAGCCAGAGGTCCTCAGACACTTTTAGGTTGACAGATACTTTCTGTTAATGTTTTAACTTCAGTGAATAACAGTTTGAGCAATTAATATAATTTATTACTTTTTAAATTTTTTTATTTGATTTTTAGGGAGGAAGCCGGGTGGGGGAGAGAAAGAGAGAAACAACAATGTGTTGTTCCACTTAAATTGGTTGATTCTTGTATGTGCCCTGACTGGGGATCAAATCCTCAGTCTTGGCATATTGGGATGGTGCTCTAACTGAGCTACCTGGCCAGGGCTAATATAATTTCTTTAAATGGTATTCTTCACATTAGAACTTAATTATTCACACGTAGGAGTCGTGGGCAGATAGGGAAGGGTGGGCACTGGGACCGTGAGATGGGGCGGAAGGCCTCAGGCCTTTAGCCTGTCTGTGTTACAGGCAGCAACTTTATTTTTACACTCCAAATTTGAGGAGGTCCAGAATATGAGTGTCTTTTTTAATAGTCCACACAGAGTGGTTATAAACACACACACATATATATATATATGACTAGTTGCATTCCATCCAAATCCATAAGAATATTCTGAATTAACAGTGGATGGTTCTGACATTCCTCCAGTTTCCCTGGAGGAAGGTTTGATCCCTCGGTATTTTTTTTCAGAGAGGACCCGATGTTCAGAGTTTGCTGGGTCTACAGGACATAGCCATCCTCAGACTGTCCTAGGGGCTCTTGTGTTAGTAGCCCTAGAACCCAGAACCATCTGCTTACAATCTCAGTTCACTGTTGTCTGGAATATCCCCTTACAAGTCTTTGCTGGTTTCCTGAGTGATTTTTATTACCTGATTGGCAATTTTCCCTCCACAGAGAACCCTGCTTCCTAGACCTTCTGAAAACCAGTCCCACAACGTCTGCTCCTTCTCTATCATGTCAAATTCCTCCATAACCGGTAAGCACTGGGTCTCCTGGGGTTGGCTCTTCACTCCTTACTTTCCTGTGGCCTCGCCTTTGGGGATGACAGGCATTCGCGTTTATGGCTGTTGGAGTGACATTTGCAGCATTCCTTTGTCCATTCTGTCAGCAGAAACTGAGTGTGCCCCTGAGCCAGGCAGGCATGGCCCTCTGACAGGTGGTCCGCAGCCAGCTTCCTTCAAAGGTGGGCTCAGGGAGCCCTGTTAGCGATGCTTCGCTTAGTTCAGTCCACCCTCTCTGTATAATGTCTTGTCAGGTCTTTTTTTGTTTTGAGCTTGTTCGTTTGGGGTGTGTGTGTGTGTGTGTGTGTGTGTGTGTGTGTGTGTGTGTGTGTGTGTTTTGTCAGGCATTTTAGGGAAAAAATGTACAACTCAGGCCTTCATAGATCTCTAAGGTCAATGGGGGCCCTGGTTCTTTGAAGTAAATTTTCTTACTTCAGTGAGAATTATTCAGTGAAACACATAACTCTGCGATTTAGCTTTTAAATCAGCCTTGATTTTCACATTTCAGACTGACTTACTGCTGGACCCAGACAGCTATTAATTGCTTTTTCTTGTGCCTTCTTTTCATCTACAGAAAACCTAGTAGGAAAGAGCCCAGTTGCAGAGGCAGAATCTTAATCCAAGATTTGATGCTCTCATTGCTTCAGAGGAGCTTGTAGCTTCGCTTGGGTGTGCATCACCCTTAAAGGGCCATTCCCAGAAAATGACAGTGCTGACAGCACCCTCTTCAGCAGCCCCCACAGGCCACAGTGGTGCTGTTATCACGGGTGCCAGAGCCGTCTCCTCATTGGGGGCCCGTTTGACTTCTGACTTCCCCAAGTTAGCACAGTTTTGGAATGTTCAGTGGTGTCCCCTTGGCTCAGCTTCCATGGTCCCAACTGGCTGTGAAGCCGACCCGTTGTAGCACCTGCCGTGCAGTCAGAGAGCACCGGGGCAGGTGGGCCTGATGCGGCTGCTTCTGTTTTTGTCCTCACAGGTAGAGGCTCATTCCGGCCCATCCAGTCTTCCCTCACCAAAGCGGCTCTGTCTCGGCCGATCATGCCCAAGGTCCTTCCGCCCCAGGCCCCGGGCCACCTGGCCAGTAAGTTTCTGTGACCGGCATTGGGACAGATACCACAGGAGGCTTGTGAATGATGTTTGTTTTCTTCTTCCCCCAATCCATGCTCTCATTATCCTCCAGAGAGAACAGGAAATCTGTTTCCCTTGCCTTGAAATGAGGCGTGAGGGAGAGGCTATTCCTGTGAGCTCTGCGGAGTATGCTTGGGGATGTCAGTGGAGCTCCCATTGGCAATGTCTTTTCTGTTGTCAGGTACTGTCGACTTAGCAGCTACAAGTGCCGGCATCATCCCCGGGAGCCCCCTCCCTGTCTTGGATGCTGAGGGTTTGTCTGGCATCTCTCCACTGTCTTCAGATGAGGCAACAGCTACCCTTTCGGGTCAGGACTCCACTGGCACGCTCCAGAATGGCGACCCCATCCCCACTGTGGGGGTGAGTGTTTAGAAGGGCTTCTCCGAGTTACCACCAGCTTTCAGGATGGGTCGGTCACTCTCCAGAGGGATGGGAGCCGAGATAATGGGGCTGATGTCATGCTGGACTCTAATTCTGCCTCAGGAGCGGGATGGGCCTGATGGCCAGAGGGGAGTCACAGAACCAGGGAGGCTGGGGCATGAGTGCGCTCTGCGTGGCTCGGGGGGAACCATGGAAGGAGACAGAGTGGGGACAGGTTTGCTGGGTGACACTGGAGAATCCAGAACTGAGGTAAGCAAGATCTGTATGTCAGCAGACTTCTCAGATGTCAGCTTGGTCTGAGAAGGAACTTTAACCAAGTGGACCAACAGTGGGCCTAGTGATCCCTGACTGCCTCTCCTCTCCGGCTCTCTCAGTGCTCTGGTTTCACGGCCAGCCCAGCCTGAGGACTATGAGGTTTTGAATTGATAATCTTAAGTGCAGTGACTTCTTGGCCCACCTTCTGGAAGCAGTGAGCTTGCTTGTCTTCACAGGAAGAGATTTCCAACCTGGACCTCAATGGGTTCCTGTAATGTTGGCTGTTAGGAAGCTGGAGAGGGGAACAGCTCTTGCCTCAGGAGCTTAATAGCCATTGGGCAGAGTGCTGGCATCCTGATTGTAAGGGCTCTTAGGCATTCATGGTGTACTTTTCTTGTAGGGTACAAGCGATCCATTCATCAGCATCCCCTCGAGGCCTGAGCAGGAGCCAGTGACGGAAGGTTTCCAGGTAGAGTGTGCTGTTGGCTGCTGAGCAAAATAGCTGCCCCAGAGCCCCCCTCCAGTGCTGAGTCCCGGTGCTCATGGTCCTGCCAGCAGACCTGGCCTCCCTGCTGTGAGTTGCCAGGATGTGACAAGGACACTCAGACATCCAATAGTTGTATCCTCCCATTGCCTAGATAAAAGGAGCATGCATCTTCCATCTCAGTTTTCTTCTTCCCTTCCACGTGGCTGGCTGATTCAGACACAGTTCTGAAAGATCAGTTTCTTGGGCTGAGTGGAGGAGATCACCAACTGGCAGCACTTGTTGGCACTTACCTTCTGCCTGGGTGTTACCAGCTGTCTTGCTGGCAGGGAAAGCAGGTCCAGGTGTCCAGGGCACTGTGGCCAAGGCCCCCCTGGCCCGGCCTTCGAACTCTGCATCCCCAGAGTGGTTTCTGGAGAAGTGAATGTGTTTCATGCTAGAGTGGAAGAGGTATCTGCTATGGTCACCGCCTCGCTGCTGACTTGGCCATCACTTGGTTACCATCTTTTGGGGTTGAGGTTGAGTTTTTGTTCCTTATTAGGGGATTGGTTGATCCATTGCATCTAAACAATTCCCATCTCCCACCAGGGTTCACCTGTCCTCTCTTTAACTGAGCTGTCTAAGGCTCCTCTGCACAATGGGCTTTCCACCCCACTGCCCTTGGCGGAGGACTCCAGCAGTCGGCTCTCTCCGCCTAACGTTTCTGCTCTGCTGGACATCTCTCTCCCCGGGCCACCTGAGGACGTGCTCTCGCAGGGAGAGCCTGCCACTCAGATCAGCGACTCCATCATTGAAATTGCCATCAGCTCTGGCCAGTACGGTAAGGAACAGGCTGCCCCTGCACACCCTTCTTGGGATCAATTCCCCATTAGGATGGGGGATCCAGGCTTGCCCTTGACCTCCCATCTGAGCATTTGCCAAACCTGCTGGGTATGTTCCCATTGCACTCCCACTTTTGCACCTGCCACCTATATGGCCTTGCCCGGCAGAGGCAGAGGCAGCACCAGTGAACAAGGTACCGATAGGACCTACAGCTGTGTATGGTCTGGTGGGACTGCTCCTGGCCTTGAGACCAACGGGATTAGATGGGCCATTGTCCTAGTTGGTCATAAATCTAGGTGAATGCCTTTGGGTTTTGCAAGTTCCAGGAGGGAACTGGACTGGTATCCTGTAGCAGTAGTGTGGTTGGCACTTGCTGGTATGATTCAGGCCATGGATTCAGATTAAGCTGACTTCACAGGCTAGTAGTGAGTGGCTGTGGGCAGGTCACCGGCTCATTTGTGAACTGGGAATAGCATATAATTCACAGGGCAATTGTAAGCGACCATGAGAGGATTTAGATGAAGCTCTCGGCATAGCGCCTGGCTCATCAGTGATAGCTGTGGCCATTGTCGTCCCCTAAGATAGGTATGTGTTCCTTCTGTAGGGTTCCCCTCCACAGACCAGTGTTGTTCATCATCTGTGGGGATCCAAGCAGAGTCCCGGACCTCCGGAGTCTAGTGGCGCACATCTGTGCTGCTCACTGCCTTAGTGGCAGGTTGGAGAAGCAGAGTGCTGTTCACCCCACGTGGCGTCTCTGACCCAGGATTTTGGTTGACAGGTGAAGGAGTCCCTCTTTCTCCAGCAAAACTAAATGGCAGTGACAGTTCCAAGAGTCTTCCTTCCCCATCCAGCAGCCCCCAACCAGACTGGATTGCCTCCCCGACCCATGACCCCCAGTGGTGCCCCAGCGACCCCACGGACTCGTCCCTCGGCAGCTTGTTTGGTGAGTGTCTGTTGGGGGTGCCCCGGTCTCTGTCCTAGACCAGCAGGACGAGCAGGGCTCCACATGGTGAACTTGGTGGGGGACTAGAGCCTAGATTCTCCTTGCCATCTGGCAGAACTCCCACTAGGACTGTTTGCTTGTTTTCCAGGGTTTATTTTTTCTGCACCACTTACATTTGGGAGAATGTCCAGATCTCCAATGTGCAGTTCACTGAGCTTTGGCAAACGTGACATCCTTGTAACCCACAGCCCAGTTGCAGTGTAGCCCCCGTCTATCTCCTCACACAGTCCCCTGTGCTCTTCTCTAGTCTGGCCAGCTGTCCTGGCCCCTCCCCTACTAGAGCCTTCTGCTTTTGCCACCAATGGCAGGGTAGAAGACATTGGCTTCCCTCTTTCTGTTCGCAGTAAAATATTCTGATGTGGACAGGCCAGCTGTCTTGCGACATGTTGACCAGTTTGGCACGTTCACAGGATGTGTTCATCCTCATTGGGCACCAGGCGTTGTGTGATGGGAAAGGCGTGTTAGGGAAAGACACAATGCTCTCACTGTCCTATGTAAGAGGGGCTCCGGGACATGTCTGGGATTCATGTGCTTTGCATTTTTAGAGAGCAGCCAATACGTGCACATGGCCATCAGACTGCAGCCCCGCAGGGGGTTGTGCTGTACACATGTTGAACCGGGTCAGCACCTTGTGTGGACGCCACACCTGATGGCCCAGAATGTGGGCTCTGGTCTGGGTGATACAGGGAGCCAGCACCCAATGAGTGTTTCCTGTTATAAGAGGCCCATAGAACAGTACAGATCTCTGCAAAGTCAAATACAAATCATGAAAAATGGGAAACCACATTACCTGGAGGTGGGAGTGGTGACTGGACAGCAGAGCACTGAGGGGCCCCTATGATATGAGGCCTACTTATGTGTGCTTCTGAGGACCCTCCAAGGCTCCTCATTTGAGAAAAGCCAGGTTGGCTACAGCTCCACACCAAGCACTGTGTGCAAAGCGTGCAGATAAAAGCCTGCGTGGGCCTGGGCCTGGCGAGGCTGCCTCCAGCCCTCAGATCCTTCCCTTGACCCGGAGCTGACCAAGCCATCTCAGGGCTTGATCCTCCTTTTCTTGGCAGCGAGCTTCATCTCGGAGAAAGGCCGAAAGATGCTGCCGACTCCAGTGGGGACCCACAGTGGCACCTCCCTGCTGGGCCCCAGCCTGCTAGATGGAAATTCGAGAGACTCGTTTGTGTCCAGATCCCTGGCCGATGTGGCAGAGGTAAGTACACAATCTTACGCCTGGACTTGACCACCAGCCCTTATTCCACAGGTGACCGAGTCCCTCAAGCAGACCTGTTTGGTTATTAAGAATTTTTCATCAAGATGTTAAAACCAGGAGCCAGCACATGCACATCCAGGTTTCTGGCTTCTGAGAGGGAAATTCTAGTGGCAAACAACAAAGTAATAGCTGAGCTCTGAAGGCATCAAAACCTGGAAAATTCGGGGTTAACTGGGGGTTCTGCAGGCGACCAAAGCAGGGATTGGATCTCATTGTGGCCTACACCAGCCGCTCGATCTTAAGCAGGTAATGCTGCCTCTGTGCAGTGCTGTGCCGTTGACAGAAGAGTAAAGAGCGCCTGTAGGTGGCTTTGTCATCACTGCTGGTGCCTGACAGGAGAGGCCCTTCGACAGCCCCTCCCGGTGTCGTTACCTGTCACTGCCTCCCAAGCAGGAGAATGGGCTCTGCAGGAAGGGCACAGGTACTCCCTCGGGCTCCTCCCACGGTGAGGGCGATGACAGCAAAAGTCACATTATGGCAGACCGTCAATGTGCAGGCAAGGCTCCGTTTGTGACCCTCATCTTTGGACCAGCATGCAGTGTCCCTCTTTCTTAGGCCAGGCTGTCTGCTCATGTAGCCACCCAGGCTCCACCAACATGGTATGAGTGTTGTTTGAGCAAGAAAGCCTTGCCAAGGCTGTGCACTGATTGAAGGAGTAGAGACAGGTACATTTAATTATACGGCAAGGTATGAAGTAACAGGTGCTGAAAGAAAAATTTAGACAGAGGATATGCTTAAAATGAAGAGATTCCACATGTAGAATGTCACATGGGCTTGGTCCTGTTATTAAAGTACTGGAGCAGCATTTCCAAATCCTGGCTTCCTGAGATGCTGAGCTGTTGGTAGGTGTCCCTCAAGGGTTTTATGGTAAGACTAGTGGCCCCGTGCACAGATTCGTGCACATTGAAAGGAAATCAATTAGAAGGTGGCTGACGGGGCAGGACTGGGCGAGATGGGCCGGACACGCCCTGGAGCCAGCCTCCTGTGGTCCCTCCCTGACCGGCTGCACCTGGGGTGGCGCTGTGGCTCGAAGGGCATCCGGAGTGAGTGGGGTCCCTCCGACAGGTGGGGCCCCTCGGCCTGGCCTACGGGGATCAGGCTGAAACTGGCTCTCTGACATCCCCCCAGGGGTCCTGGAGTGCAAGAGGGCACTCTGCAAAGTTGCTGTCGTACAGGGTGTGGAACGCAAACAGAAGTGTGCAGTAAACCAGATTTGGGGCTAATAGTGCCCCAGCAACAACATAACCCGTGGCCAAAGGTGGAATCACACAGCCCCGTGAAGAATCGGGCTCCCTCCTCTCTGGTTTTGGGGTGCATCACCTGTGAACTGCCACTGCCAAGTCACTGCAGCTTGGCAGCTCCTGCATTGAGCATCTGCCCTCTGGTGGTCAGTGCACATCATAGCGACCGGTTGGACACTTAGCATATTAGCCTTTTATATAGATAGATTCTTAAGGGGAACCCTGGATCAGACAAGACTAACACAGTGGTGTCCCATTGCCTCCTCAGCTCTCGGTATCCTGATTTGAGTCTTAAGATCTGAGGAGCTTGTGGGAAGGCTTTTTGGAGGATTCTAAGCCAGCTCCTAACATGAATGGAAATTTCACCCAAATACAAACTAAACAGAGCAATATAGGACATTTCCTCCCCCTCGACGAGCATTTCTGTGGCCATAGAACCTTTATTTAGAGAAGATCCTGTGACTGTAATGTCCCATAAGCTGGTCTCTTTCCTTTCCTGTGTCTATGTGGACATAGTTTATAAGCTCCTAGCTCCTGTGGAAGTGGCCACTGCACAAACATCCCCAGATGACACACCTGGACCAACTATTCAAAGGTGGTCCACAGACCCACTGCAAAACACCTTGGACTTGTTAGAAGGGCAGGCTCTCGGGCCCACCCCAGGGCCAGTGAACCAGAACCTGCATTTCTAACAAGATCTCTGGGTGGCCTGTTGCACACAAAGGTGAGCAGCACAGAACAAAGACAGGTGCTATTCATGAATTACTAAATCCATAGCTAGTAACATATTTACCTCCAGAAATAGCCGTTGTTTAACAAACAGATCTGACCACGAACTCTCCAACTCAAAAAACATGAGTGTTTTTTAAATAGTCCTTATCATCTAGAAGTACATTCTGAGATGTGTGGCTGAAATGATCTGATGATGGGATTTGAACAGAAGTGATGGGAGCAAAGAGTGGGTGGGAAAGGTGGGCCTAGATGGGCCACAGATTGATGAAGCTGGTGATGGATATGTGGGGGAAACAGTCACTATTCTACTTTTTCCTTTTTTAAATCCTTGCCCGAGGTTATTTTTTCCCAGACAGAGCAGAAGGGAGGGAGGTGGGGGGGAGGGGGGAGAGGGAGAGAGAGAGAGAGAGAGAGAGAGAGAGAGAGAGAGAGAGAGAGATAGAGATAGAGATAGAGATAGAGATAGATAGATGGCGGGAGAAGGAGGGGGAAATGACGTGAGAGAGATACATCAAGTAGTTGCCTCCCGCATGTACCCCAACTGGGGCGGGGTATAGAACCCACAACCAAGGTGCGTGCCCTTGACAGGGAATTGAACCCAAGACCCTTTGGTACACAGGCCAACACTCCAACCTCTGAGCCAAACTGGCCAGGGCTTGCTCTGCTTTTTGAAAACAAATTTGTTTGTTTTATATTTCTTATAATAGATTCAAAATTCGGTTCAGGCCATAGCTCTACTCAGAATTTTCCAAGGCTTTTTATTTCATTATATCATGCAATTTATTCATGATGTGCCAGGCACTGCTACAGGCACTGAGTGAATAAAACAAAGGCCCTGTATGGCAGAATGTTCCATGTTTTTGTCCACAGAATGAAATCCCAATACCTAAGGCCCTGCTGTACACACTTAAGTCTCTCTTCTCTTATTCAACTGTTGTCCTTACTGTCACATCCACCAGCTTTCTTGTTTCTGGAAGAGCTGAAGCCTGTTCCCACCTCAGGGCCTTTGCACTTGCTGTTTCTTCTCACAGGAATGTGCCTCCCCTTTCCCCCATGGCAAACTCTGTCCCCTTTCTCCACTTATATCTCCTACAGGCCACCCCACAGTTTCTGCTTTCCACTCTGTGCCGTTTGCCTGTTTGACTGTCTTCCCTGACAAATCTCATATAAAGGAAAGCACTGCTCTGATCCCAGCAGCCAGCTGTGCCAGGCTCACAGTAGGCTCTCCTGCACACTTGTCAAAACAGGGAGAGTTCAAGACGATGGGCGATTCTGAGATTCTTCCCAGAGTACTAGGCCACCATTACATGGCAAGTCGATGGGAGATTCCAATCTTCACCGTAGAGAGACTCAAGTTCACTTTCTACTGGAAGTCCTGGTGGTAGCGAGTCTCCTCGTCTAGGCGGCAGGCCACCACCAGCTGATGTGGTCTTGCCTTGTGTCCTCTGCCCACAGGTCGTGGATTCCCAGCTGGTGTGCATGATGAATGAAAACAGCGTTGATTATATATCTCGATTCAACGACTTGGCCCAGGAGCTGTCCATCGCCGAGCCCAGCCGCCGAGAGGTTCTGTTTGATGCCAGTGGAAGTGGTCCCCCTGTCAGTGACCTATCCCAGTGAACATACAGCGTACTCGTGGTGGGGGCATCCTGGAGGCTTCAGAGGAGGGCTTACAGGGCTGGTGGTCCAGTCCTCAACTGTGGTAGGTGTAGAGAAAACACAAATCAAGCCCAGGACCCCCAGAAGATGGTCAGAATAGAGACACCTCTGCACCCCAGAATACGCAAAATGCTGGAAGCTGTACCCCAACGGGGAGAGGGCCGTAGTAGCCTGAGAGATGAGGATGAGTCCTGGAATGTCATACATCACTGGCATTGGAGCCATTCTTCGCCAGTCGTGGGATCTCATATTGGGGTCTGTGTAATGACCACATATCTGTCTTGGTTGTGTTGGACAGTTCAGTGGGTTTTCTTTCTGAAAGAAAGGAGGGGGTGTGTGCCTGGCGTAGTCGTTGTGCCCTGGGGAGTTGTAATCTCCCTGCTCTCTATAGGGAGGCTCCAGGTCATGCTGCATTCTTTCTGCAAAACCTGTACCACACTTTGATTGCTTCTCTGCAGCGTGATGATGGAAGGGGATGACGGGGGACAGCTGGGCCTGGGCTGGGCTTTGCCTGGTGGTATCTGTACCCTAAGACAGCTTCATGGGGACACTTCAGGGGACACTGAAGGTTCCCAGGGCAGCGTAACTGGAGCCATCACCCCAGAAATACTGATCCTTGCCTAGTGCTTCCCTATCTAGATGTGTTTTCTGAACAGGACGGGGAAAGAATCATGTCTTGTGCAGGTTATATGGACTTTCAGAAAAGAATCCTGCTAAGCTGCTTGGAGAATGTTTTTCTTTTGTTTTAAGAATTAGACAATGAGGAGGTAAACCAGTTTAGTTGGTTTCCTTCTTGCATCCATCTAAAGTTTCTTCTAGGTGATCTATAACGTTATTTCTATTGGGACGATCCTAAGCACTTGTTTAACCACAGTTAAGACTTTCCTGATGAGTCCTTGAACTTCTGATGTGTTACTGTTTAGCATCTGAGACAAATGTACTTTTCAGGGGAATTTCTTTTTTTTAGTCTTCTCTTCCTTTCGTTGGCCTAAGAGCAGAGCACGCTGTGATGTGCAGGTTTAATCCCCCATGTCTTCTTTTGCCCAGTGGTCTCTTATTTTGCTCCTTCCTGTTCAGGGAATGCAGACAAGGATCATACATCCTGGTGCAGTTAGAGCACTGCCACATCGCTGTATGTGCTCCGTGAGCCTCCTTGGGTGACCAATTGCCATTGCAAGTAGTCCAGTTTCCAGTTCTCCCCCGGAATGGAGCTAACAAGGCTCCTGTGTTTGCTCAGCCTCGGGAAACGCAACGTTTAATTCACCCTTTAGCCACGTGTGGCCAGAAGCCAGTGCTCTTGTGTTGGACTAGTAATACCTGAGCCACCATCCCACCTGCTGCCTCACCCGCCCCCGACAGCCAGGATCATCCACCCGAACCAATCTCCCTCTCTGTGCTCACCTTTTCTCTTCCCCTGACTGGCGGAGAAGGCGGCTCTTGAGGCCAGCCCTGGTCCTCTGCAGAGACTTCTCCACAATGAGAGGTCAGCCTGTGTGCAAAGGAGAAGAAAGGTCTTTTGTGTGTGCAAGGAGAGTGGACACTCTTGATCCCATTGTCTCACCAGCTGTTTGCAGCCCTTTTAGGCTGCAGGCAGGGTCATTCGCTCCCAGCCATGGAGGAAACAGGACATTTGGCTTCTAGGCAATAGCTTCTTTTCTTTGTTTCAATTGTTTCTCAAGCTTTTGCCTCTAATGTGGCTTCCTTCTTTCAGATCTGGTTCTAGGCACCAATATCACTAAGAAAAAGCCTTCTGGGCTCTTAGGAAAAGTCTCAAAGCTCTGGAGATATGAAAGAAAGGGACATGCTAACACTTTATTAAGAGATATCGACAACATTGGACCAGAGTATTTTTAAGCTACTTGTGTTTTGTGATCAATGTATCAGCTTTCTGAAATTAGCACCTTATATTGAGCTGAACAAGATCAGGATCGATCTCTCACTCTCTGACACTCACTCTCAGGGCATCTGACTGTGTTAGGTCTACAGTAGGATAATAGACCAGGCCAAGTTTAGGCCGTGACTAGCTTCCTCATACTCCTCCACTGTCTGGGATCAGGACCGATCAAGTAACGTCAGAGCTGCATGTGATGCCCAGTGGCAGTGTGTACTGTGCCAGGACAGTAGGGCTCCTGAGCTGCTTGTTCATCAGGGTCACCTCAAGGCAGTCTAGTTGGTAGGCTGGCACCTGTCACCCAGTGACACCTAAAAGGAGAAAAACTCTGAGACTCAGATCAACTTTTGTAGCTATTTAGCCGCACCCCCTGCCTGGGTTTCTGGCATAGAATCCGTCTGGGAGTAGCTGGCTGGCCAGTGTCATTCAGTGGGGAAGTGGGCCAGGGAGGAGCGTAAACCGACTCTTCTCACCTCTAATAAAACTCACAAGATTCCAGAGAATTCTGCTGCTTCCCTAGCAATCAGAGAAGTGTGTATGTGACAAACCAGTTCTCCAGGCATAACCCAGGTGTGAGACTCAAAGCTTTCCTATTGACTTAAATTTGGAAACGGCAAGGTAAGGGGTGGTGGGTATGTTGTATGTTTGGATGGGAAAGAAAAGCTCCACTGACCTGTAGGAGATGTTTTTTAAGTGGAATCCTTTTCAACTCAAAACAGATATAAAAAGCAAGGTGAAGAACACACACACACAAAATAAGTAATTGTTAAAGGCTGGGATTTTCAAAAGACCCAAGCCTCCCACCTCCTGCATCTTCCTCTGTCTCTCCAGTGGCAGGCGTCATAGTTTCAGTATGCACCTGTGGCTTCCTTGAGCATGTTATCATTAAGAACAGGTCAGTTTCTGAGACCTATTTCCGAGGTCACTCTAATGTCTAGCATCTTTTTGCTGATTCATCTTTTGTAAAGAGTGAGATTGTCTCTGGTCTTGAGTTGGTGGTGTGGCCTTAACTCTTATTGTGACTGTCCAGTGGTGAGCATTTTCTTCTTTAGAAAATGCAGAGGCAGATCGAAGTTTATGGTTCCACATGAGGTTTAGGATGACATTTTTTTATTTCTCTGTATCTTCTAGGTGTAGGGCACTTGCTCTGGGAGTGGGGATAATTGGAAACATTTCATAAGTTGATCTACTTGCTTCCCTACATCTCTGGTTTCTCAGCCTCAGAGTCCCATTCTTTATCATTCTGTGTCACTACTGATGGGTGTCCTTTTCAGTGTAATAGCATTTTTACCATCCAGTCCAAACCTGTGTGGAGAAAAATGATGGAACAGAAGCACTGGAAACAAGTGGACGAGAACAGCAGCTGCTGTGGGTTTTTGATGTTTAAAACTTTGAGACCTATCAGATGCATTTGTGAGGAAATAGGGCACTTTGTCTTAAGGGGGAAAAAGAAAGAAACCGCAGCAAACCTTTCCTGACTATCAAAGCTCTCTCCCAATCCCACAGTAATGTGTAAGTCATGTTAAGTGAGTTCAGTCTTGGAAGCACTACAGCAACCTGTACCCTTCATTCTGTAACAGGATAACTGGCTCCAGAGCTTCTGGCCCAGGCAGCAGGACTTACTGCTGTTTCTTTTAATAATCGTTAAGCCATATCATCTAAGGTTTTCGGCTTGTTTGAGATGTGAATTTGTTTAATAGATAATAAATATACATATAGAGTGTATGTATAAAGCGGAATGCCTGTCCTTCCTGATTACTTTTTGTACCATATTGTAAATTACATTATTTATTCTTTACCAATTTTGGGAATAAAAGGTGTTTTGGTTATTTAATATAATAAACAAAAGCTGTTAAACTTCTTATGTTTAAATTTCCAGTTTAACTTGTAAATCTGTTTTTATTATTGTGCATAAATACATACTAATACTTGATCTAATAATTATTGTTTCTGCCTTTTTTTTTTAAGTGTGCACTTTAAAAACAGTTCAAGTTGTTTGCACATTGTCCTGTGCACAGAAAGGCTGCAGGTTCAATTCCTGTATCCCCCCTTCCCCTTAGGACAACTGATCAGTGTTTCTCTCTCATGTTGACCTCTCTCTCTCTCTCTCTCTCTCTCTCTCTCCCCCTCTCTCTCTCTCTCTAAGCATGTCCACTGGTGAGGATTTAAAAAAAAAAAAGAGAGAGCTCACCCTATCCGGTTTGGCTCAGTGGATAGAAATTCAGTCAAGATCACACACCTACCTTGCAGGCTCAAACCCCTGCCCTGGTCGGGGCACGTGTGGGAGGCAACCAATCTATGTCTCTCACATCCAGATCTCTGTCTCTCCCCGCCCTCCCACTCTCTAAAAATCAATGGGAGAATATCCTTGGGTGAAGATTAACAACAAAAAAGTTCAAGTGCTTTTCATTTGGTGATATGAATAGATGGGCTGACGGCAGTGTAATTTAGTTACAGAACACTCCCAACTTTGTTTTTTGAGTCACAAATAGGGAAATGGCGCACTGAGTATGTCTTCCTGAGGGGCCCTTCTACCCCCTAGGACTGATCAGGACAGGAACTGCTGAATCCCCGAACACAGAATTCGCATTAGCGCCCTTTTGCCAACTAGCGGATGCCTTGGACCGGTTTGCAAAATCCGTAAGCAGCGGGTCAGAGGCCTTGGGGCAGAGGTTGCCGCCTAAGGAAAGTAGACTTTACCCTGTTCCTCCCACCCCTGCTTGTCCATCCCTCCCCTGTCGGTCGGGTCGCTCCGGCTCCCGCCCAGGGAGAGGTTCCCGTGGGGAGGGGGAGGGGCATCTGGCCTGGCCGCTAGGGGCACGGACCTACGTCCTGACCCCGCCCACCTCAGGGGCAGCCTGCCTTCTGCCGGCCTGCTGCCCAATGCCGACACCCGACGCCGTCAGCGGCACCTGCTCTCACCAATCGGCTGCGAGCACGGCCCTCTACACGCCCTCGCGTCTTGGAGCGGGGGCGGGGCCACGCGCCGCGATAGGGTGTGGCGGCATGACTGGCACCGGCATCGTCCTTTAAGCGCGGGCGGGTGATCCTCTAGCTGCGCGTTGCCGGGCGGGAACCGCGGCGCGGCAGACGACCAGGCACGGAGCAGCGGGCGACATGTTCCACGTTCCGGAGAGCGAGGGCGGCCGAGCCAGCTCCAGGTGAGGCGCGGGCACGGGTGTTGGCGAAGGCGAGGGCGCGGGAGCGGTGTGGCCGGCGGGGGAAGGCCTGCGGGTGATCTCACAAAACCACGCACGGCCTCCGCTTCCGCGTCGGAGAGATGGGCGCGCACGCGGATGTGCTCCGGGGTCCGCCAGCGTCCGGGCTGAGGGCCTGAGGTGCGCCTTTGCACATTTTTCGTCTATAGCGCCCCGAAAAGATACCGGCAGATGGTCTGCTGCTTCGGGTGGGCAGTTCCGTGCGCCCGGACCAGGCGGGTGTGTGCTGAGCTGCGGGGCACCCTGCCGGTGCCTGGTGGCTGGTGGGCGGGCCTCGGGAAGGTCACCATCCTGAAATCCTCCCCAAACAGCGCAGACCTGTGGGGCCAGCTGGAGCCCACTCCTAACCCCGCAGCCCGGTAGCCGGGCGTTCCCGTCCTTAATCCCGCAGCCGCGGAGCCAGGTGGAGCCCTCCCCTAATCCCGCAGCTCCGCGAGGTAGGCCCGGTACTGCCCTCCCTGCTTTGTTGGTGAACCAGGCAGGACGACACGTAATAGAAACGGAGATTCCCATTGCAGGTCTCGGCTGGGCGGCCACGTTCAGGAATACACCGCAGCACGCCTTCTTTCTTTTTTAGAGATTTTTTTTAATTGATTTTTTTTTAGAGAGAGAATTAGGGAGAGAGAGAGGAACATCCATGTGAGAGCAGAGTACTCCCTCCCTGCCCGGGATCAAGCCAGGAACCTGGGCCTGGATCCTGACCTTTGCATTGGACCTCGCCCAACCCAACCGCAGTGGCCAGGGCAGCACGCTTTCTTCTCAAGTTTAAAGTGCTCTGTGTATTGTGAGTCAGATAAGTTAGAGTTGTCAGAGCTGGCCAGGTGTGTCATGCCACCGGGGAGCCGCCAGCTTGCACTGGGGAGTTTTGGGTCTTCAGGTGCCCAAGAGTTCTCTTTATTGTGAGAGCTCTTCAGTGGCCCAGCCTTCCCACCAGAGTAGAAGAGAATGTGTGTGTGAGCACCGTTAAGATAAATGCCGAGTAGACTAGATACTAGCTACTAAATAAAAGACTGTAAACTCGGGGGAGTTAGGTCGGTATTCAGTACACTTAACGAAATAAGTAGTCATTAACCTATGGCACAATGACTACTAGTCACTTGCATCTAATTCTGTATGGATAGGGGGGCAGCAGGATGGATGAATCAAGTTTCTGCTGCCTGGTAACTGCTGTTCTGCCCCACCCACACCAGCTTCTTCCCAGCACTTTTCCAGTTGCGTTCATTAAGTACATTCCCTCTTGTTTACACTGCCTGGCACTGGATGCCCAGGAAATGTTGGTTAAGGAGAAAACGCCATGAGTCACGGAGAGAAGGCTGACTTCGTTCACTGCAGAGCTGGTGCTCTAAGGTAGTACTCCACACTTCTCCGGGAGACTCATTTTTGGAGAGGACATTATGAAAAAAAGAGAAAAGTCTTCCTTTCAGGACATTGAAGAAGGAAAAGGAGTCGTAATTGGATGATTACATGTAATTGGAAGCTCTGCTTGGGATCCCTTGGAAGCTTAGCTTTTGACCCCCTTCTTAGAGGAGTTGATTAACTAGGGCGTTGTAGGACTCACACTTTAATTGGCTCTGCTGGGAGGGAACCCAGGGGTGGTGTAGGATCGAGCACCCAGCCAGGTTTTCTTCTCTCAGACCTGTATCTCTGTATTCTTGATGAGGGATGATTTTGTGTTAAAGGGATTTTGAACTATGAAAGCATTTTAGTTTAGCCATCATTCATCTAGGGTCTTTCCTTTAAGCTATAAGGAATTTAATCCAAGTCTGTTTCACTGCTTTAATCCAACCCTGACCAATCCCCTAAAGCTTTCCTGGCACAGGGACAAGATCTCGGAAGGTCTCTGCTCATGCTGTACATAGTCCCTGAGCTGCGTGTTTGCTCTTCTTGTCACATGCCCCTTAGTTCCTCTTGTATTTTGAATATCTTTGTTGAAATATATTGAACGGATATTACAAAATGAAGAAGTAACCGGAAGGAAGCCCCACCATGTGGTTTCATCCCCAATATGTCTTTGCGCACTAGTATTCCCACCCCCTCCCCAAAACTAGTGTCATAGTGTTAACAGTGCAACTGATTGAGCCTTTGTGGGTTCTGTTCTTACTGAAATGTCTGTCTAACTCTTGGCCCCATTTCTTTGAGACCCTGTTGGGCAGCCTGGGCCGTGTGTGTATGACTGCCCCAGTATGGCTGTGAACCTGCCTTTGTGATGGAGATAGTCGCTGCCTCTTCCAGGGAGCTTGGCTGTTATGCACAGGAATCTCTGCTGTGGTATTATTGGCACCACTAGCCTTTTCTTCACTTGTTTTCAAAGGAAAATAAAATTCACAAAGGTACAGAGAGTAATAGAATAAACACTATATTTCCACCACCCCCATTTAACATTTCAGCATTTCAAATAGAGCTGTGGTTTATCTCCTGTGCCCCAAAGGCTCTTTCCTCACAGATCGCAAACTCAGTTTGGGCCTCGCCACGGATGCCTTTGGAGTTCCGCTAGCATTCAGCGCTTCTATGGCATCGCTCACAGAACACTGAAACCACCCATCACAGCTCTATTTTCCCAGCACACCTGAAGTTTCTCTAGGCCAAGGACTTGCTCTCACTCACCTTTCTATCGGCAGTGTCTGGCACAGGCTTGCCAGCGATAGGTGCTCAGAGGACATGAGTTGAACTGAATGAAGCAAGGGTGAGAGGCTGCGGAGACTTGGGAGATCCAAGAATGTAGAATGTGAGAGTCAAGAAAGCGTCCTAAGAGCTTTGAATCAAGATGAGTCTACCCAGAATCTGGTCTGACAATTTTCTGGGACCTTTAGGGTTTGAAAGAAGAGCCATGTTTCGAATGAGTTAGTAAAATGAGAATTTTAACTGATGCCAGCATGAGATGGTGTTAAATTCAAATCCGTTCTGAAGATTACAGGTCTCTATTCCCTTTTTCAAAGAGATGGCTGTGAAGACCCAAGCAGGTTGTACCTGCTGTAGCTAGCCAAGCAAAATATGAAGAATATCATTGTGATCTGGGCTCTCTCTCTGACTTATAAATACATACAGGCGTCAGATGGCCTCCCCGTGTCCACCAATAAAGTGCATCATCAGTCCTATTAAGTCTTTTAAGTCTAGTTATTGGTTAGTTTAAAAAAAAATTCCCCTCAAACTGAAGTAATTTTTTTCCTTCATTAAATCCTTAAGGAAACGCTAACTGCTGACCAGGCACCCACCTTTGCCATCCTCTGAAGCAGACAGGGACTATGGGCACCACATGGAAGGCCTGCAAGTTGCACTCTTGGCTTCTGTGGGGAACAGCTGGCCTGCTGGTCTCCCCAGGCCGGGGCTGGCATGTCTGCCCTGTAGAGCAGACGAGTGCTTTCTGCAGTCCTGCTTTACAGCCATGGAATCTCAGAGCTGTTCACTTTAAATTGCAGTGAATGATTAGCTCCCATTCTAGCTCTTTTGAGGAAACATTTAAATATCCTATTTTTGTGAACTAAATCTGTGACCGCGTTTATATAGCTTTCCAGTGAGGACTCGCCTCGAATCCGAGCATTCATGTGGTGGTGAGCTCTGTGATTTCATCTGTTTCTAAATGTTGTTGTTGCTTGGGACTTGCGAAAGAGCCTGGACCACGCACCAGTTTAAAACTCAATTTCAGTAGGCCCCTTTCTCCTTTAAGATGCATTTAAAAAAATCTTTCTAGGTGTTCTAAAAAGATGCTTTGAATTCACTGTGTTGCTGCTTTGTGAAACTAGACAAACTCAAGGTATCAGGGTAGAGCTTTGTGAAAATTTAATTCTTTAGTTATTGCAACAGTGACTCAAGGTCCTAATCTTCCTCTTCTGAAATGTTCACTTTAAAACCTCCCAAGATGGGGTAAGTGATCAACCAAAGGACTTGCATACATGCATATAAGCATAACCAATGGACACAGACACTAGGGCGGTGAGGGCATGTGCCGGGGGTGGGGGAGGTCAATGGGGGGAAAAGGAGACACATGCACTACTATTTGTAATACTTTAAACAACAACAACAACAAAATCCTCCCAAGGGGGACACTTCAGGTAGACACTGCTATTGTTGGCTGAACAGTGGGAATGCCACTATTCTTTGTAGGTGTTCAATTAAAATCAACCCTCATGTACACTATTCCTCTCGAAAGCACGCCTGCACCTTTCTTTTCTCTCAGGTGCGCATCTCCTAAACTCTAAGGGACCCCAGGAGAGCAACGGGCAGCAGCAGCTCATCCCAGGCTCACCCCCTGACCTGTCTCCAAGGCCCCTTTTCTCCGAGTTTCCAGTGAGCCAAAGCAGCCTGCCTCGTCTCTCTTCTGTTATTTCTTCTGTCCTAAGCCCTTCCTGTTTGACTGTCCCCAGCTTTAATTAAATAGACTAAAAAAAATAATAAAAATCAGCCAGCCCGGCTGGCGTGACTCAGTGGCTGAGTGTCAACCTAAGAACCAGGAGGTCACAGTTCCATTCCCAGTCGAGGGCACACGCCCAGGTTGTGGGCTCAATTCTAGTGTGGGGCATGCGGCAGGCAGCCTATCAATGATTCTCTCATTGACATTTCTCTCTCCCTTTCCCCTCCTCTCTGAAATAAATTAAAATGTCTTTAATTAAAACTAATCAACCATAGGTGTTTTATTTTATTTTTAATATATTTTTATTGATTTCAGAGAGAAAGGGAGAGGGAGAAAGAGATAGAAACATCAGTGATGAGAGAGAATCATTGATTGGCAACCTCCTACACTCCTCCTACTGGGGACCAAGCCCACAACCCAGGCATGAGCCTTTGGCTGGAATCAAACCTGGGCCTGGGACCCTTCAATCTGCAGGCCATCGCTCTATCCACTGAGCCAAACCAACTAGGGCAACCGTAGATGTTTTAGAGATGACATGGTGCATATGTGTTGATCTGAAATGAACAGTGGTGCTTGCAGGTGTTCAACATTTCACTGGTTATACTGGACTGGAGGACCAGAGATGATTATCTTGGTGTAGATTCTCAGGACTCACCTGGATTAATGTTGGTGGCACTCCCCATGGTCTAAGGTGACACTTGCCAGTAAAAGTGTGAGCCACATAAGGAATTTTAAATGTTCTAGTGGCCACATTTTTAAAAGTAAAAAGAATCAGAAAAAATTAATTTTAATAGACATAATTCAACCTAATATGTACAAAGCACTGTTTCAACCTGTGATCTATATAAATGTCAAGATTAAAGAGATATTTGGCCTTTTTGTCTTTGAAATCTAGTGTGTAGTCTACAGTTACAGTACACTTAAGTCCTTACTTCCACATCCAAGTGCTCACTAGCCACAGTGGCCGGTGGCTGCCCTTCTGAAGACCAACTCTGTGGGTCAGACTTGATCTGTGGTTAAATGGTGAGCTTCCCCCTCGTTTTTTCTTGGAGGGCTTTAAGAGGCATTAGGGCATAGTCCAAGCTCCAGATCCAGCCTGCCTGGGCTTGGGTCCTGGCTCTGCCACTCCTTGTGTGACCCTATCTTGTGATTTCTCTTCATCTCAGATGCATGGTCTGTGAAAACAATGCCTGCCTTAGAGGGCTGTGTGTAAGGTCTTTGGAACAATAGTTGGCATATAGTAAGCTACAGTCTTAAACACCACTGAATATATTTACTGTATGCTAATTAAAATTTGTATTAAATTCTGAATGTGGCTCAATTTACCTGTTTTAGAGAAACTTA
This sequence comes from Myotis myotis, assembly GCF_014108235.1. Classification (NCBI taxonomy): domain Eukaryota; kingdom Metazoa; phylum Chordata; class Mammalia; order Chiroptera; family Vespertilionidae; genus Myotis; species Myotis myotis. The sequence goes on along the minus strand of NW_023416357.1, from coordinate 102,697,007 downwards.
TAAGAGGTCCCAGGAATAATTTAAAAAATATACACGTTTCAAGTGGGTTTTTGGCGTAACCAAGACATACAGAGAAAACTTTTAAGGAAGCCTTAAGGGCAGTAGAGGAAGTTTGCCATAAAGCCATCTGTAAACTAGTCACGCCAGTTTGGAGTAGTTGCGGTGTGTAATTTTTTCATAGATGTTAATTATGGACATTGAAATCCAGGTCAGCCTCCATTTCTCATGCTTGCTCTGTGCTTGCAGGGGCATGCATCCCCCCGGAGGCGCATCGAGTGATCTTTTCGGAAGTCCAGACGAAGTTGTTCCTTCAAGTCGACCCAACAGGATGGCATCGAATATTTTTGGACCAACTGAAGAACCTCAGAACATGCCTAAGAGGACCAACCCCCCAGGTATAGGCTTTTGTGACTCATTGGTCCTTTGGCCTCTACTTGTCCTTATGAAGCTGCTCTTTTGATAAAATTTTCTTTTTCTTTAATCCTTTCACATATCTTCTGGTATAGGTTATCCATTGCCATCAGAGTTCTAGAATGTGAGAAAGGGTTGCTCAGTCATTCCTTGAATTCTCCCTCTGTAGCAACAGACATTGGCTGGGTGTAGGCACTGAGAATGCAAAGGCTGATGGTGGAATACTGGCTCCGGCCAGGGAGACTCTCCCAGTTGTACCATGGACTCCTTGAGATTCCTGAAATTGTGTACAGGTTACACATGTAAACATTTTTCTTGCCCTGGCCAGTGTGGCTCAGTTGGTTAAGTGTTGTCCCATGCATCTAGAGGTCGCCAGTTCGATTCCCTGTCAGGGCACATGCCTGGGTTGTGGACTCAATCCCCAGTAGGGGGTGTGTAGGAAGCAACTGATCAATGTTTTTCTCTCACTCTCTTTTTTAAAAAAACCAATAAAAAAATTTTTTTAAACAATTTTCTTAGGTGTTTTTTTGTTTGCTTGTTTATTTGTCTTTTTAATCCTCAACTGAGGGTATTTTTTTCCATTGATTTTTAGAGAGAGAGTGGAAGGGAGGGAGAAGGAGGGGAGAAGGAGAGAGGGAGAGAAAAAGAAACATTGATGTGAGAGACACATTGACTAGTTGCCTCCTGTATGCGCCCTGAATGGGGCTGGGGATCAATCCTGCAACCAAGGTACGTGCCCTTGACTGGGAATTGAACCTGAGACCCTCTGGTCTGTGGGCTGACACTCTAACCACTGAGCAAAACTGGCTAGGGCTGTTTGTTTTTTAATCCTCACCCAAAGATATGTTTTTATTGATTCTTAGATTGGGAGAGAGAAATATTGATGTGAGAGAGAAACATTGATCAATTTGCCTCCCTTTCGCACCCTGCCTGGGGTCGAACCTGCAACCTTTTGGTGCACAGAACAACCAAGTGAGCCGCCAGGGCAAGAAGAAAGGGTATTTTTTAGTCAGCTTGTTGGTGGGATTAAAACTCTAAAAGGATGACTTGGTCTAGCACACGTCTCTTAGTTCTTAGCCACATTCTGGTGGGTATAGTGGGAGAGCATCTTAGAACAATGTTTTCCTTGGCTAGTAGACTGTCCAGTTGATTGATCATACGGTGCTGGTTACCTAAGGAGCTCTCCCCTGTCTGTATCTATGAGGAAAAGGAAGGTTCATTCCATCTTTAAAGATTTTTGAGGCTAGACATAGGAATCAGTATTTCAGACAAATAATAAAATCAAGCAGAACCAGAGCTAGAGCTGCTTGCCACTCCACCTCAGTTCTAGGTGTGTGTGTATTCGACCAGTGCACATACTTCTTGACCAAACCCAAAGAAACAAAAGCAGTAGATTCAAAAGCTAGTGTTTTGTTTGATTTGTTGGGGGACAGGGAAGTGTAGATATAGTTATAGTAGAGAAGCGGGGAGTTTTACTGAGTAGTGTTCTCACTATCCAGTTTATGGGTGTAGGGCCAGGAGGGGTCAGCCCTGCACATCCTTTGTACCAGTAACAGCATAACAATGGGTCATGTGGCCGATTGAATCAAATCTCAGGCACCTGAAGGTGGACAAGCCAGCTCCTTTGGCTTTGCCTCAGCAGAGTGCATATCGAGCTGTCCCTGGGGTGTCAGGTTCCCTGGAAAGTGTTGCAACTTGGGGACAGTGCTATTCGGAATCTGAGAGCTGGTAGCATCTATACAATCCAGTGGTGGTTATGTGTTTGCTTTGTCTTTGTGATGGTTGTGTCTTACAAACTTTTCTGGTATGATCCCCCAGCTCTCGTGCCCAGTGGCCACCCTGGGCCCCTCTTGACTTGAGAGTGAGAAAGCCTGTCGTTCATGATTACAAGGTGTATTAACAACCAGCATGATTCCTTTTGCTGAGTTCCTCCTTCTTGTGGTCCTGTTATTTGAGCTTTGTTTTCTGTCCTGCCAAGTGCTCTTTAAAATTATCTGTGATGAGCACAGCTGGTGTGGCTCAGTTGGTTGAGCGTCATCCCATACATCAAAAGGTCACCAGTTCAATTCCCAGTCAGGGCACATGCCCAGGTTGGGGGGCTTGATCCCCAGTAGGGGTCTTGGAGGGGGTAGCTGATCGATATATCTCTCTCCTCGATGTTTCTCTCCCTCTTCCTGAAATGGGTTTTTGGTTTTTTTTATTGATATCAGAGAGGAAGGGAGAGGGAGAAAGAGAGATAAATATCAGTGATGAGAGAGAATCATTGATTGGCTGCCTCCTGCACACACCGCACACTGGGGATCAAGCCCGCAACCCAGACAATGTGCCCTGACTGGGAATCGAACCGTGACCTTCTGGTTCATGGGTCGACACTCAACCATTGAGCCAGACTGGCTGAACTGAAATCAGTTTTTAAAAAAAATTAAATGTGATGAATTCTCAAGGGAAGCTGGAAGTGGAAAACTGCTAGTTGTATCCACAACCCCAGACCTAAACGCCTGCCTTTGTTTCTTATTTAGTCTTGCAGACTTAGCCAGCATAGCCCATCAATGAGAGGGCCTGATTGAGAAAAGTGTGAAGGGCAGAGTGTGTGACTTAGTACGTGAGTCACGGAAAATTTACCAAGGATTGTCATACCCAGTGTGTCATTTACTCCTCATTTATGTGCTTTGCTACTGGCCTTGTTTAGATCTTCTACAGATTGTTTTTCCTGGTGGTCTAACAGTGATTGATATGTGCGGGTTTAATATCTGCCAGGGAGTATGCTAAATGCTTTGCAGGTATTTATTTAATTCTCTGTACAAATCTAGGAGGTAGTGGCATTACCCCCTTGACATGGAGAAAACTGAGGCTCAGGGCAGTTCACAGGTGTGTTAAGCCCCACAACTCATTGGTAGCAGAGCTAGCTTTTGCATATGGCTTTTCTGACTCCAGAGCTCCAACCTTACCTCCTGAGTATATCTACTGGGATAAATTACTCAGAATAGAAGTGTTGAGTGATTTAAAATACTGATAGATACTTCCAACTAGTCTTTAATGGGTGGCCCAGTGTTCACCCATTAAATGGGTTCACCCATGTGATGTTGCTCCTCACACTCTACCATCATATATCTTAAATTTATTTTTCTTCAGTTATGGATGGATTAAGCACCTTTTCTATCTGGAAAGCTGAATTCATCTTTCAGGTAAAATATTGAGTAATAGACATGACTAATTGAAGTTCAAAAACAGAGCTATAGGGTTGGACATATACACAGTAAAACCTAAAATAAATAAGTTTGCAGTTTCTAGAAAATTGAGGCATGGAGTGATGTGAAAGGAATACTCAGGTTTCTGTGAGCTGGTGGCATCAATACAATCTGTTGGTAGGTATGTGGGTGTTTGCTTTGTCTTTATTTGTGATAGTTGTATCTTATGAACTTTTCTGTTACGTTTAACAATTTAGAAAATGTTTTTAAATGAGCGTGGCTCTAGCCAAAACCTTCATATTGAGTTACTTTTATCTAACTTTTTTTAAAAGCTGAATATTCATTTTAAAAACTAGAGGCCTGGTGCACAAATTTGTGCATGGGTGGGGCTGCGGGCAGTTGGCCAGCTGGCCCCACCCCCTGGTCGAACTCCCAGTCAAGGGGACAATGTGCATATTAGCCTTTTATTATATAGGACAGGATAATTCACTTCAGCATCACCAGAAACAACGCAATAAGGGGATGACCTCAAGCGTTACTTTTTCTTCACCTTGTGGCCTAGACGTTTTTGCTAACAGCACACTGTTAATGACAGCCTGGCAGCATGTTCCCGCATGTATTTCACCGGCTGCCCCAGGAAGGTATTATTACTTATACCTTGTTAGAGTTGAGAAAATGGGGACAAAAGAAAGTTGAGGTCACTTGTCCCGGCTCACCAGGAAGTGACTGAACAGGGTCTCCATCCATCAGTCTGGCCATAGCTCAGCTGTCCTTAACACCATGCAGAGCTGATTTCCCATCCCCAGAGTTCCCAGCGTGGTGTCTGTGGCTCCTTGGGAGGTCCATAGCCAAGGTTCAGGTTTGTAATCACCCTGATGTTATATGAATGTGCGTCTGCACATTTTCCTGCAGAGCAGGCCCGCGTGTTCTGTGTCCTCCCAACCAGCAAAGGCAGGGAACTGCAGTCCAGTCGCTCCTTTCTGTGCACCATGATTCTACGTGTCCCCTAGAGAGCGGTCACCAACCTTTTGGGCTGCCCTGGAGGACTGGCATCCTGGAAGGCCACTCTGCTTTATTTATTATTTATTTATTTCATTTACTTATTTATTTTTTATTTCAGAGAGGAAGAAGAGAGATAGAAACATCAATGATGAGAGAGAATCACTGATCAGCTGCCTCTGCATTCCCCCTGCTGGGGTTGAGCCCACAACACGGGCCTGTGCCCTGACCGGAATCAGACTGGTGACCTCCTGGTTCATAGGTTGACACTCACCCTCTGAGCCGCACCAGTTGGGCATCCACTCTGCTCTAGAATCCACTCCAACAGCAGGGTCGGCAGGCTATCGAGAGAACAAATCCCCGAGGAGCCTCCTGCTCTCTGAGCTCCCACGGGACTCGTCATTCATACTGTTTTTAGCATTCATGGCCTTCTTTTGAAGCAGTGTGGGTTATTGTAGCCAAGAAACGACTGTAATCACTTTTCCTTATTCAGATATAAGCAAAAAAGAATACCCCCCCCCCTTTATTTTACATTAAGATGTTGTGTGCTAGGTAGATTGTTTTACACCATTTTTCACTGAACAGTATGTCCAATACAGAGAAAATACAGCCAACATTTATTGAGCATTTATGTCCCAGGCATTGTTCGAAGCATCTGACATATGAGCTACAGTAAGTCATTGAATCCTCTCAGTGCTGTGAAGAAGATCCTTTTATTACCCCCAGTCTACAGATGAGGAATTTGGGGCACAAAAAGGCCAAGTAACCTCTGTACAGTCGTATAGCTATTTAATGGAGTGCATCTTCTTTCCTCCTATAATATTGTTGGTGCACCAGGGCCATGATGACAATGGTCCCAGCGTTTAGCAGAGCACTCTGGAAAGGAAGTGCATGTGTGGTGTTTGCCCAGTGAATAAATGACATATTGGTATTGTATAGTAGCCATCTTTCTACTTAATGTGGGGCATTTAAACATTTACTTTTCATGGCCAGGCCTTACTCATCAGCTTATACGAAGTTACATCTTAGATGCATGTCTTCATTATGTCTTATCAGATGACTTAGAGTTGGCAGCAAAGATGTTAAATGTCTGTGTTTTGCTGACATATCTACTTGTCACTGGAAATTCTAGCCAGAATGAGGTCAGAAAATTACTACTAAATGTTATTTTCCAGATTACAGCTTTGCCTGTAACAGGACATGTTATTAAATTCATTCCTTTCTGTCTGACCTAAAAACTTAGAAACTTTTTGCTTTTAACTTGCTAAAGAACATTTCATGGGTTTAATGAAGAAGATTCTTTAACAAAAAAAGCATGAAAAGTTCAGGGGTAAAGAAATTGGGGGCGGGAGGGGATGCTGCTTTATGCCCTCTCACCGTCTTGCCTCCCAGTTCAGCTCAGTTCCAAAATGAAGGCCCCAGCAGGCACCTGGGAAAGGGGTTAGGTCTTTAGGGACTCACTATCCCCCCCTTGTTGGCCTGAAATCAGGACGGGACTAGGGTGTTACTAAGAGGAGCTCTCTGAAGTGATGAGTGTGAAAGGCAGGAGCAGGGAGGTGTTCTGGATTGCTCACTGCTCTGTGTTGTCTCTGCAGGGGGAAAAGGAAGTGGTATCTTTGAAGAATCCATGCCTGTGCACACTCGACAGCGTCTGAACCCGCCTGGTGGGAAGACCAGTGACATTTTTGGGTCCCCAGTGACGGCTACTTTACCCTTGGCACATCCCAACAAACCCAAGGTATGGACTCCATTCGGATAGTAGGCATAGAAAGAACAGCAAACATTGAGCCAGGCTCTTTTTCTCAAAGGCCCTGAGGCAGCTTGGACATGTTATTAGGAATAGACAGGAAGGGTGACGTTGGTTTTCCTGGGTGCAGTCATTAGTAATTGAGTTTTGAAACTCCCCTGAGTCATCGGAGAAATAGATTTCATCCTCGTGATGATGGAGCCCTGGGGGAAACTGGTCTTAGTGTGTTGATAGCAGCAACTGCCCACTGCAGATAGGCGGCTGCTCTTCTCTGCACAACACTGAGGGGTGGCAAGAATAGTTACAGAATTGTTCATACAACAGAGAAGCTTATGTTTCACAAAAATTTCACAATTTTTAATGGCTGTTGATAAGTACAACTGCATTGGACTAAAATTCACCAAGTATTTAGAATTCATGGGTTCCCTACTTACACTTTTTTAAATCTTTTTTTTTTTTCTGGTCAGCCCTTACCCGAGGATACTTCTCCATTGATTTTTAGAGAGAGTGGGAGAGAGAGAGAGAGAAACATTGATGGGAGAGAGACACATCAATTGGTTGCCTCCTGCATGTGGAGATCAAACTTGCAACCGAGGTACATGCCCTTGACCAGACTCAAACCCAGGATCCTTCAGTCTGAGGGCTAACACTATCCACTGAGTCAAACTGGATAGGGCTACTTTTTAAAATCTTATTTATCACCTTTGGAGAATGACAGAGGATCAACTCAATATCATGAAAACTGCTAAGAGAGTCAAACATTTGTTTGTTTGTTTTAAATATGTTTTTACTGACTTTAGAGAGAGGAGAAGGGAGGGAGAGAGAGAAAAACAAAACATTTAATCGGCTGCCTCCTGCATTCCCACTACTGGGGATTGAGCCCATAATCCCGGCATGTGCTCTGACCAGGAATTGAACCAGTAACCTCTCAGCACGGGATATGCTCAATCAACCTAGCCACAACGACCAAGACAGAATCAAGCATTTAGACAGCATTTTCTGCATGAATTGTACTTCAGGATAACAGTTTTTAAGGCAAATTTGCCTTTTATAAAAGTACTCTAGCCTGTAAGTGAAGAAGGAATATCAGAATTCAAATATCACCATTCTGCAGAGTTGTAATGAAATTGTGAATCTAGGCAGTGATCATCAGTGGTTCTTAACGTCACAAAATGAGAGACAAACCAAAAATTATAGGACTCATAATAGACCACCTTTGATTATCAAAAAAAAACAGGACCGAATGAGATCAAACCTCATATTAGTTGATACCACAGAGATTCAGAGTTATTGAAAATATGGGAAATTAGTAGCAGTGTGGAGGGATATTCTAATTTTTTAAAAAAAGACTTAAGAACACAATCCCTATCAAAATCCCAACAATGCTTTTTTTAAAAAAATAGACCCATTTTAAAACTCATATGGAATTTCAAGGGACCCGAAGAGTCGAACAACCTCGAAAATGAAGAACGAAGTTGGAGGTTTACTCCTCGCAATTTCAAATTTACTATAGTAATCAAAATTGTGTGACGCTGACATAAAGATAGACAAATAGAGACCAGAACTTGGCTGGAGATCCTGGCTAGAGATCCTGGCTAGGCTGCTGATCAACTGAACGCTGTCTCCGTGTCATTCCTTCTTCGCCGACTCCGTCCACACCTTTGGGGACCCCTGGACCTGCTGGGGTTGGACTCCGGCAATACAACTTAGAACCTTATTTAATTATTTGTATGGCACTGGATTCTCATTCCTGAAAGAGTAGTAGAATATGTCTTTCTTTCTCATATATATAGTGTAAATTTGAATACCTATGAAATTTTATAAAAAGTATGTAGCATGAGTTAAGAATTTAAATATTTAAAGTTCACATCTCCACTTTACCCACCAAGAAAGGACATTCAACCCTCTATTTAGCTATAATTCAAAAATCCTAGTGGAGGCCTCTGGCCCAATTTGTTTTACTTACCCACTACCCACAGTTAGCAGAATAGGATATTGTGATTGGCATCTTCCTCTAGAGCTATTGGGCTGAAGAAGGGCTAGAGCAAATTGTCACAAGTAGAAAATGCTATTATGAAGTGAAGGGAGGCTTTCTTAGAGGAAGAAAGAATAACTGTCCACAATAGGAAGGTAACGAGGATGGAATGTTATAATTTGTGTGAAATACGGGTCAAGGGTATTATACCTGAAGATAGGGTGCCCACATAGGTATCCATATCACCCTGAAATCAGCAGGAAAAACCAACTAATTAATAACTCTTTTTCAAACAATCCAGAACTTCTCACCATATATTTTCAGTGCTATGCTATGCAGTCACTGCTAAGTGGAGTGGTATCAGTAAGACTTGTTTTATATCTTTACATTAGATAATTATGCCTTCCTCTTCTTTGTTGCTTTATTTGTTTGTTTATTTTATTTTTTGAGGCATGGGCTAGATAATCATATTCTTTGTAAGTTGTAGACATCCCACAAAGTACTACAGTATATATAGTATATATAGTAGACAGTAAATACTCAAAAAATATACATTTATTAACCAACCTTTCACTTCTCCCATCATGTATCTTAGTTGATGATTTTCCTGCTGTTTCCAGCCAAAACTGCCATAAACTCATGAGCTAAGACTAAAAAAAAAAAAAAAAAAAAAGATAGACAAATAAACCAGTGGAATAAAATTGAGAACTAAGAAATAAATTCACGTTTATGGTTAAGTGGTAATATCCACAGGGTGCCACGATCATTCATTGGGGAATAGAACAGTCACTTCAACAGATGTTGCTGGGGAAATTGGATATGCACATGCAAAAAATGAAGGTGGACCCTTACCTTACACCATATACACTTACCTTACACCATATACAAACATTATCTAAAAATGGGTCAAAGACTACATTTAAGGGCTAAAACTACAGAATTCTGGGAAGAAAATTTAGGGACAAATCTTTTTGATCTTACTAGATTTGATAGTGGCTTAAATATGACACCAAAAATAAAGGCAACAAAATTTCAAATAAATAGGACTTCATTAAAATTTAAAAACTTTCAGCCCTGGCCGGGTACCTCAGTTGGTTAGAACATCGTCCTGCTATGCCAAGGTTGTGGTTCCATCCCCAGTCAGGGCACATACAAGAATCAACAATGAATGCATAAATAAATGGAACGACAAATCGATTTCCCTCTCCTCTCCTTTCCCTTCCTCCCTTTCCTTCCCCCTTCTCTCTCTCAATCAGTAGAAAAATTTTAAAGATACCATCAATGGTATTAATTACAGTAGCCAAGATATGGAAGCAACCTAAGTGTCCATTGATAGATAAATGAATAAAGATGTACATATATACAGTGGAATATTATTCAGCCATAAAAAAAGAATGAAATCTTGCCATTTACGGTAGTTTGGATAGAACTAGAAGGTATTATGCTTAGTGAAATAAGTCAAACAGAAAGATAAATACCATATGATTCACTTATATGTAAAATCTAAGAAACAAAGTAAATGAACAAACTCAGATGCAGAGTACGAATTGGTGGTTGCCAAATGGGAGGGGGGTTGGGGTGCTGGGTGAAAAAAATGAGAGGGAAATTGCCAGTTATAAAAATAGTCACAGGCCTGGCTGGTGTGGTTCAGTAGTTGAGTGTCAACCTGTGAACCAGGAGATCACTGCTAGATTCCCGGTCAGGGCACATGCCCAGATTGCCTGCTTAATTCCCAGTGAGGGGCATGCAGGATGCATCCCATCAGTGATTCTCATCATTGACATTCCTTTCTCTGTCTCTGTCTCCCCCTTCCTCTGAAATCAATAAAAATCTATTTAAAAAAAAATAGTCACGGGCTATAAAGTACAGCATAGTGAAGAGTCAACAATATTATAATAACTATGGTGTCAGATGGGTAATAGGCTTATAGGGGTGATTACTTTGTAAGGTATATAAATGTCTAATCACTTTTTCATACACCTGAAATTAATATGTATGTCAACTGTAATTAAAAAATAATTTTTAAAAAACCACTATCGCCGAAACCGGTTTGGCTCAGTGGATAGAGCGTCGGCCTGCGGACTGAAAGGTCCCAGGTTCGATTCCGGTCAAAGGCATGTACCTGGGTTGCGGGCACATCCCCAGTGGGAGATGTGCAGGAGGCAGCTAATCGATGTTTCTAACTCTATCTCTCTCCCTTCCTCTCTGTAAAAAAATTAATAAAATATATTAAAAAAAAAACAGACTATCATGAGAATGAAAACACAACCCATAGAATATATGAAATCACATATCTGATGAAGGTTTGCTATCCAGATTATATAAAGGATTCCTACAACCAAACAACAAAAGACAACCCAATTCAAAATGGACAAAGGATTGAATAGACGTTTCTTCAATCAGCACATGAAAAGATGTTCAGCATTCTTAGTCCTTAGGGAAACGCACATGAAAATCACAAGGAGGTAGCACTTCACACCCACGAGGATGACCATTATAAAAACAAAACGAGAACAGAAAATAACAAATGTTGTTTGTTGGCAAGAATATGGAAAAATTGAAACCAACAATGCTATTGAGAATGTAAAATGGTTCAGCCAATGTGGAAAACAGTTGGAGTTTCTGAAAAAGTTAAACATAGAATTTACCATGTGATCCAGCTATTCCCCTCTTAGGTATATATTCCCAGAATTTGAAAACAGGCATTCAAATATTTGTACACCTATTTTAATAGCAGTACTTATAGCGATGCTATTAAACAATCCAAGTGTCAACCAACAGGTGAATGGATAAATAGAATGTGTTATACATACATAATGGGATATTCAGCCATAAAAAGGAATGACATTTCTGATACATGCTACAAGATGGATGAGCCTTGAAAACATCCTAATCTTCTAAAATTTGGGTATTAGATATTTAAGGAATCAGTTATTTTTGTAATTGTGTGAGTGTTATGGGTGTTTGGTTGGTTTTTAGGACATTTTTAAGAGCCACGTCTTGAATTATTTATGGGTAAGTGAAATTTCTAGAATTTGCTTTAAAATAATTCCACAAGGGGGTGGAGAGATTGTAATTGGGAGACTGTGGCTGAGACCAGGATGGCAATGAGTTGATGTCATTACAGCTCTACGGCGGGTTATGAGGGGATTCACAGTGCTACTTTGTTTATGCTTTAAATTATCCATAATAAAAACATTTTTAGAAGTTGAAAATGAACCCAAATCATCCATCTATGTCTTGATTTTCATCGTCCATCTGAATGATCGTAAAAAGTTTCTGAATCACATATTGACCTGGGGTTTGCCTTGTTGCAGGACCATGTGCTCTTGTGTGAAGGAGAAGACCAAAAATTGGACCTTAAAGGTGAGTTTGTGTCCTGTCCCTTCCCCTGAGTGCTCTCACTCTGAAAGAGTTGCTGGTGCACCCAGAGAATGAGAGGTAATATTCCTGTGTCCCTTGCAAGCCAGCTGAGAAAAACAAGGTTGTGTTTATTGCTGAGGATTTAAGATTTAAAGAAGGCCAGGGAAATGGGCTCAGCTATTTCTGATGATAGCTTTTCAACTGCTCATCACTGATTTTTCTTCACAACTTGTCATTACTCATCAGCCTAGGCCTAAGACCCAAGGTGTTCTATTCTAGAAGCTGGTCTTTTGTAGGGAAGGGCAGGGATCCAAAGCCTCGTGACTGCGGGTAGCACCAGGAGAACTAATGCAGAAAAGAAGGGCATAAGAAGAGCAGGGACAGGAATGATGAGCAGAAAGAATGTGAGGCTTGCATGTGGTGGGGAGAGCTGGTGCTTCCACAATCCATCACCCAGGGAGTGAGCTGCCCCCATGGTGAGGCTAGATGTCAGACTTGGAGTCCCACTGTTGTTCTCAAAGCTGACAGCACTGATTGCTGCCTTTGGGTCACCATTTCCCTCAGTTGACGACCAAGATATGTGGGAATTCATTCATTCACTCAAAACATCCAGAGTAATAGTGTCAGAAAACCTTGCCTCATCTTGCTAGACCCTCCAGTTAAGACTGGCTTCCTCTCTGTTCATGCTTGCTTTGAGATAGTGTGCTTTTTATATTTTTGGTGGAGAAAAAGGGAAATGGAGTCCAACAAGCAATATAAAGAAGTATTCAGATTATTTAGGAATGTATCGAGGATTATTTATAGTACTGAGCCCCACTTTATGCCCAGTTCAAGAATGGCCTCTGCTAATAATCAGTGAGTCTTCTTGGCACAGACGGAAGCCTTGCTCTGTTTTTCTGTCTTCCCATTACAGAATGCATTTCTTGCTAGCTGGTCTATGTCACAGACTGTCCATGTGCACAGCTCGCCCATCCAGGTGTTGGGGAGCCTCTAATGGATGGTTTGTTGCTTTGTCCCACAGCTGCCATGAGCACCTTGCCCAGAGAAGAGCCAGGTGAGAAAGGTGGCCCAAGAGAAGCAGACTCTGCCCAGGAGCCCCAGCCCACACCCACGGCTGACAACCATGAGCCCAGGCTGGGCCCACGTCCTCGATCTCACAACAAAGTCCTGAATCCACCTGGAGGCAAATCCAGCATCTCCTTCTACTAGAGAAGCTATTGCTTCCCCTGTAGCCAGATAAGAAACTCGAGAGATAGGATTTCAAATATTATAGTTTCCTTTAGCCCAAAGGAACGGGGGTGGGGAGAGGGTCTGTCGTGTATCTGAAGCCACTGCTCAGGCTCCCCTGCCACCACAAGAGCCACAGAGGACCTCACCTTCCAGACTGCCGAGAGACATATCTTTGTGGGGGGCTGTGACGCCGTGGTGAACAGTCCTACGTAATTTTGGAGGAACTTCCAGATGGGCTGGGTGGGGAGCTGGTGCAAGGCTACAGGGTTCCTGATGAAGTGAGATCTTCCAAGTCCTGGTTGCATCGGTGACCTGCCAGCCAATTGGGTATCTAGGAATCACTCCACACAGTAGCAGAGTTCAGAGCCTCAGAAAGAAAGCCAAAAACCAACTGTGCATTGGGCATAAGCCGAAACACTAGTCTCCATTCTTGGGACTATTGCTGCTAACCCGAGACGACCTTTGCACCCAGGCACAGAGTATTCTGCAGTCTTTTCTTGAAACATTTTGAGTGCTTTCCCTCGGCAGCTGTCAACAAAAACCAAAAAGTTTTCTCAGTCTTAGGCTTTATGGAGAGATTTTGTACCTTGATCCTCTGGGGTGATCTATCTGCCTTTCACTCACAATGGACTGGACTCAGTCTCTTCACAGACTGGTTTTGCTTATGAATTGTTTTGGGTGTTTTTTTCTCTCTCATCCTTAAATTTCAGTCTTAGCTCTTCAACACTAATGTGGACAGTTAATTTATCTGCAAGGCCCGCTGACTTCTGTAAGACTAAAACTCTACCCAGATACATAATTGGGTTATTTAAATCTTTCATGTGTCTTACTTTCTTCCTGTTGACATTGGGAAGAAGAGATACTTGGGAACCTTGAGTTCTTAGGTTTAATAATATCTAAAGAGCTATTCTTAAACACCAGCTTCACATAAATGACTACTGACTCTGGTCTGTTTCTGACACCTTTCTAGACAAAAAGTTAGTTGCTCAGGTGCACCAAAGAGGAGGGAAGGTTTGCTTAGGCCACCCTTTATAAAGCTTTGAAGCCCTCTGGGCCAGAACCTTTGGACCATAAATCAGTTTCCAGAAGAGACTTGGAGACCTTAGGCTAGGTGATTAGTTTGGCAAAAAAGCCTTAACTGGCCAATTCTGTGATATTTACCAGCAAAGGTAACTAGTAAGTTGTGTTGCTTTAATCTGTCAGGCAGAAGTTTATCCCATTGAGCCTCCTAAGAGTTACAGTCTACATCACTCATGCTGGACCAGTAGTTAACAGAGGAGAGAGAGGGTTTGTGTGGTGGTTGCTGTTGGTATGGGTGCCTGCAGAGCTAATGCCAGGTGCTGAAAATGTCTTCGTCTTTAAAATTGAGAAAAGAAACACGTGTGTTCAGTGATAGCCACAGTGGCTGAGACACTTAAGTGCCTACAGGAGCTGCCTCCCAAACCCCACTTACACCCAGCACACTGAGGGGATCTGCAAGTGGCTTTGTCAACCAAAGAGTTTCCCTCCTTTCAGTTATCCTGCTGACTCTGGAGCCAAGAAATAGGTATTTCATGTGACTTTATCAAGTACTTCCTGTCTCCGTGTTTAAAATGGTCATTTTTAAGAAATTGTTTGGAATTCAGAGTATTTTTCCCCCATTAAGAAATGTCATAAATGGTGGTTAACTTTTAAGCCCAAACACACTAATTTGTTTAACATAAATGAAATGTACTAATGGTAGAAATGAACTGCCATTTGTAACTACATTTTGCTTTTAATACACAAGAAAATAATTAGTGAATTCCAAATTGGGTTGCTGGCATTGTGCTGCTGGCCCTTGCGGCGTCACCCCCACCCTCACTGTCAGCCAAATGAGAGGAAGGACTCTAGTTCTATCCACTGGCAGAGATCCACGAACTCTTAGCATCCTGTTATCAACCTCTTAAGCTGCATTGAAAAATTACCAGTCTATTTTTATTAAGCCTTAAAACTTTTTATGTGCATTTGGTGCCAACTTTTTTCTAGAGCTGTATCAAAAACAAACCTGTACTCACATCACAATGTAATTTTGATAGGAACATTTTGTTATTTTTACAAGGCAGAATTGGGTGTAACAGTTGAAATAAACTTCGTAATCATGTATGCAGGGTCTTTGCCTGTTTGGTGTCTGGGGGGGCGGGGTGCACATACTTTCCTTAACATCCATTCTCCAACATGCCTGACCGCTGCTCCTTCCCTTATAGTGTTTTATCAGTGAATGGGTTGCCTTTTTTTTCCATTTAGCCAGAGGATGCCCAAATTAATCTCTAAGGTTTAGATTTAGATTTTTTTTCTTTTTTTAAATATATTTTATTGATTTTTTACAGAGAGGAAGGGAGAGGGATAGAGAGTTAGAAACATCAATGAGAGAGAAACATCGATCAGCTGCCTCCTGCACACCCCCTACTGGGGATGTGCCTCCAACCAAGGTATATGCCCTTGACCGGAATCGAACCTGGGACCCTTCAGTCCCCAGCCTGATGCTCTATCCAGTGAGCCAAACCGGCTAGGGCGGATTTAGATTTTTTTCATTTGAAAACCAGATTCAGCTGTCCTTTTTTAAAATCTTATTTTGTTATGTATCCAATTCTTGTTTTACATATATATTTTAGTAGTATCATTATTATTATTGATTGATTTCAAAGAGGAAGGGAGAGAGATATAGAAACATCAACGATGAGAGAGAATCATTTGATTGGCTGCCTCCTACACACCCCACACTGGGGATCGAGCCTACAGCTCAGGCATGAGCCCTTGACTGGAATCGAACCCAGGTCCCTTCAGTCCCCAGGCTGACCCTCTATTCACTGAGCCAAACTGGCTTAGGGCCAAAGATTCAGCTTTGAGTAGAATGAGCGGGAATGTTCTAGAGTCCCAGTTTCTATAAAGATTCATTTTTTCTGCCGCTTGTTTTCCTAACAAAGTGAAGGTATTTGAACTTGCCTCTGAATTGGCTTTAAAACTGTCCAGTACAAGCCTTCTCATGAATAGATGGGGTGCTGAGCTGTAGAGTTTGCCTGTAGATTCAAGCCCTGCAGAGAAGGCACAGATTGAACGTCTTTCCTTCTTACATATTACCTATTATCAAATGTCCTACAAGCAAATTTAATACCCTTGTATGTATGATGTGGGTTCAGGATAATGAAACTACTCAGACTGCCTGCCTGCAGAGTTCCCCTACAGGAGGCTCCACACTTAACGCCTACTGGATCGAGGCCAACTACCAGAACAGCACGAGCACCTAAAGCAACCTGACATGGCTTACCTAACATGATCTTCATTTGTTCATCTGAACGTGTTTGGGAGTTCAGAGACTATTCCAAAAACTGGGCGACATCACATTACCTGTTTGGGTAGCCCAGTTGGTGGGAGCATCGTCCTGATATGCCAAGGTTGTGGTTCAATCCACTGTCAGGGCACTTTAACACATTGTGTACCGCATAGAAATCTCTAAGACATACGCCAGGGACCGCACGTTTTTGGGCAAACTGCACGTTATTTAAATCATCATAATGCACTGTAGGTGTTTTTCAATAATTATAACATTTTTATTTACAAAAACAATTAAACAAAGTTCCTAGTACTTTTTAAATGTATGGTACTGCGTAAAACATTTTCCTCTATGAAGAGGGACCAAACAGAATTTACATAAGTATCTAGATTCGCTCCTTTTTCCATGGGCGTGAAAAACGAGAACACTCATGAGCGGTCCTTAACAGATGGCGCGCAAAACACGAGAAAACTGAGCGGTACGAAATGTGTTTAAAAAAAAAAAATCAATAGCCGAAACCAGTTTGGCTCAGTGGATAGAGCGTCGGCTTGCGGACTGAAGGGTCCCAGGTCCGATTCCGGTCAAGGGCATGTACCTGGGTTGCGGGCACATCCCCAGTGGGAGATGTGCAGGAGGCAGCTGATCGATGTTTCTCTCTCATCGATGTTTCTGACTATCTCTCTCCCTTCCTCTCTAAAAAATTAATAAAATATATTTAAAGAAAAAAAATCAATACATTATCTTTGTAGCAGGCACTCCAGCCACAGGTGAGCACTGAGGTCTTGGGAGTGTCACAACACAATGGCTAAGTCTGAAATGCCCAAGGTAGCTCCATCTGTTATGGTTGGGGGCGTGAATAAAATCAGAGGGTGGCCACTTCCAAGTCCTGTGCCTTGTCCAGAAATACACTTTTATCTTTGTGACTCAAACCTTACAAGAATACATGTACCTCCTTTGTTATCTAGTTCATTTCTTCGGAACTCATTATGTGTGTAAGTGTTTTGGTGGTTTTTTTTTTTTTTTTTTTTTTTTTTTTTTTTTTTTTTTAAATATATATTTTATTGATTTTTTACAGAGAGGAAGGGAAAGAGATAGAGAGTTAGAAACATCGATGAGAGAGAAACATCGATCAGCTGCCTCCTGCACATCTCCCCCGGGAGATGTGCCCGCAACCCAGGTACATGCCCTTGACCGGAATCGAACCTGGGACCTTTCAGTCCGCAGGCTGACGCTCTATCCACTGAGCCAAACCGGCTTTGGCGTGTTTTGGTGGTTTTTAAAATGTTTTTATTGATTTGAGGAAGAGAGGAAGGGAGAGGAAAAGAGAAACATCAATTGGTTGCCTCCCATATGCACCCTGACCAGGGATCAAACTCGCAACCTGGGTATGTGCCCTGACCGGGAATCGAGCTGGCCACCTTTTGGTGCATGGGACAATGCTAAACCAATTGAGCCACAGTGGTCAGGGCTCAACTCATGTTCTTAATCCTTAGAATTCTTAGAGATCATGAATGAAGTACTAGTATTCCTGTTTTATGTTTGACTAAAAAGCTATCTAAAATTCAACTTGGGAAGAAATGAGAGGCACATTACAGGGGCTTGGTTGACTGATTTTCAGCAGGCATTTGGGATATTTAGAAATTAAAGTAGAACTTGCCCTGTCTTGTTTGGCTCAGTGGATAAAGCATCAGCCTGCAGACTGAGCCACACAGGCTGGGCTCCAGCTGCATTCTTCAGTAAGCATCAAGAGTTCTATCAGCCCGGCCAGCGTATTGAGCATCAACCTATGAACCAGGAGGTCAGAGTTCCGATTCCCGGTCAGGGCACATGCCTGGGTTATGGGCTTGATCCCCATTGGGGGGCATGCAGGAGGCAGCCAATCTATGGTTCTCTCTCATTATTGATGTTTCTCTCTCTCTCCCCCTCTCCCAAATCAATAAAAAAAATATTTTTAAAAAAGTTATATCATCATATTAAAACTTGATTTTGTTTTAACCAATGTCAAGTAACAAATCTAATTATCTATATACACTGAGTGGCCAGATTATTATGACCACCTGACGTTTGTAGGCAAATTAGACGTGCACTGCATCGTACGGGATATGGAAGCCAAAGGCCTGTTTGAACACCTTTGCTGTCTGCAGTTACCAAGATAAAATGTCTCCAATTTGCACAGGAACACAAGGATTGGACAGTCGAGCATTGAAAAAGTCATGTGATCCGATGAATCACGTTTCCAGTTGCATCATGCAGATGGCAGAGTGAGAATTTGGCGGAAAGAGCATGAAAGCATGCACCCCACATGCATGAGTACAACCCTTAAAGCTGGTGGGGGCAGTGTTATGGTTTGGGGCATGATTTGGGCCTTTTAATTCGTGTGGAACAACGTCTGAATAGCACAACATACCTAAGTATCGTTGCTGATCAAGTTCATCCTATCAGGTTGATGGCGTATCCCAGTGGAGATGGCTTCTTCCAACAAGACAATGCGCCATGCCACGGTGCTCGTATTGTGCAGGAGTGGTTTCAGGAACATGGGGGAGACTTTACCTTGCTTAGGTGGCCCCCACAATCACCAGATCTCAATCCAATTGAGCATTTGTGGGACGAAGTTAAAAGAGCCATGAGGCAGCTGGTTCCACAACCATCAAATCTCACAGAGCTGGACAGTGCTATTCATCAGACATGGTGTCAGATTCCTCGCATCACCTTTCAACATCTCGTGGAGTCAATGCCAAGAAGAATCGCCACAGTATTGAAGGCAAAAGGTGGCCCAACGAAGTACTGATGGGGTGGTTGTGATAATCTGGCCACTCAGTGTATATAAAAGCCTAAACGACCCTTCGACTGTCCAATCGGTAGCTATGATATGCACTGACCATTGGGGCAGACGCTCAACGCAGGAGCTGCTGAGCTGTGGTGACTTGGCAGCTGTGGTTCTCGGGCAACGCACCTGGAACCAGAGAGGAGGGAGCCGGATTCCGGGGTGCATCACCTGAGAACCACCCTCTCGCAATCCGGGACCCCTTCGGGGATGTCAGAGAGCCGGTTTCAGCCTGATCCCTGCAGGCCAGGCCAAGGGACCCCGCGATGCACCGGGCCTCTAGTATTAGTAATAAAAACAAAGTTGATGGCCAAGTCAATTGACCTCTCTTGATAGTCGGGCTGTCCTACTGTATTTACTACTTCAGGAAGTCAAAAGGGTCAAATTTCTGGAAAAGGCCTAAGGCAGAAGTCCTAAACATTCCCCAAACCACTCACAAGCTTTCTCTGTAACTTGCTCACCAAGGGAAAAAAAACACATTTCATCTCTTTGTCCTGACTTATTTTGACAATATAAAACTAGCCATAGTCGGTTTGGCTCAGTAGTTGAGGGTGTCGGCCCACAGACTGAGGGCTCTGGGTTTGATTCTGGTCAAGGGCAGGTACCTCGGTTGCAGGCTCTGGTCTGGTCAGGGCTGGTGCAGTTAAGGTACATGTGGGAGGGAACCAATCCACGAGTCTCTCTCACATCAGTGTTTCTCTCTGTGTGTCTCTCCCCTTCCCACTCTCTATTTAAAAACCCCCCCACAAAAAACAGCCCTAGCCAGTTTGGCTTAATGGATAGAGTGTTGACCTGCGGACTAAAGGGTTATGGGTTCGATTCCGGTCAAGGGCACATGCCCGGGTTGCGGGGTCGACCCCCAGTGGGGAGTGTACAGGAGGCAGCCAATCAATGATTATCATCATTGATGTTTCTATCTCTCCCTCTTCCCTCCTCTCTGAAATAAAAATATATGTTAAAAAACCTAACAATTCTACATAACATTTATTGTATTCTTCCTATTTGCTAGAGCTGGTGTTAAATCCATTTCACGGAATAGCTTACTTTATGAGATTTCTAGTAGGTTGGTAATATTTTTAGGCTCAGCTTTACAAGTTTGGAAACGATTAAAGCAAAAGCCCAGGCGATCTGAATCTAAAACTGAAACCTCAGTTTATCTTTTCGTGGGTGGGTGGGCATCCATACAGCAAATTAGGCTGCAAAGAGACAATGTGTGCGATTGTGTTTGGGACCCTACCTACAGGTAAGTTCACTGATTTGGTGCAGTCAGGTTAGGATGAGAGGTTCCTGTCATCACTTAGGATGAATGGATCTTGAAGCATTTCATTAGGTCAAAGGCAGGAGTGAGAGCACTTCTGTCAGCGTTAAGCTCTGGCTTCCGTCAGAATTCACACTATCTGTGTGGCCCTGAAGCAGGAAGTGTAAGTCTTGGGTTCACGGTGTCCTCACGCCTGTGAAGGACAATAAATCCTCTGGAGCAACTCATTTTAAATTGGGGCCTAAAAGTATTTCCATAGATGCAGTTCCAAGGAATGCTAACTAGCTCAAGGGAAGGGAGAGCCTGAGCAAGACTCAACCAAAACAGACCGCAGAGTCAGACCTGCAAAGGCTGCAGATTGTAATTATGAGATTTAAACACACACACACACACACACACACACAAACTAAAGAGATGTAAAATAAGTAGCTAAACGTGGATGAAATAAGAGCCTATCCAAATTGGTAGAATACACGAAAATCGCATAGGATAAATAGAGATTTAAAATATAACCATTGAAATTTAAAACTCAATGGATGGGCTACATAGATTACACGTAGCTGAAGTGAAACTGGGAGATCTGAAGAAGGTACACAAAATGCAGGACATGGAAGTAGACTAAATGCAAGAGCTTACTAACTGGATTTGGGGATGAGATGGGCCACTTGCACTGAGCTGGAATCCCCGCAGGGACAGTGGGTGACGGGCACTGTTGGAGGAGAAGCCCTGAATGCTTGCTGTGTAGGAGTGTGCGCTGAAGCTGGTAAAACTAGGAGGGCAGCCAGAACCGGTTTGGCTCAGTGGATAGAGCATCGGCCTGCGGACTCAAGGGTCCCGGGTTCGATCCCGGTCAAGGGCATGTACCTTGGTTGCGGGCACATCCCCAGTGGGGGTGTGCAGGAGGCAGCTGATCGATGTTTCTGGCTCTCTATCCCTCTCCCTTCCTCTCTGTAAAAAATCAATAAAATATATTAAAACAAACAAAAACAAAAACAAAACCTAGGAGGGCAAATCGGTGCACCAGGTCAGCACCGTGGTCACCTCGGAAGGGAGGGTGGGCGTGCGGATGCTCGTTTAAGTTTGAAACTGTACACAACTGTCTGCCTATGCTCTTGGGACATAAGCTAAGCCACTTAAGTGTCCGAGCCGGACTCTGGGAGCTGACGGGAACACGGTAAGTGTGACGAGCGGGAGGAACCGAAGAGACGAGACACGGGCCCTCTTTGCCCGGCTCCGCGGAGCTTCAGGCCCAGAGAGCAGCTTCCTCCTGCGTGACGGCCCCTGCGACCCCTAGCGGCGCGGCGGCGCGGCGGGACCGGCGGGCACCTCCCCCTCTGCCCCGCGGGCGGGACTTCCGGGCGGCCGGACTTCCGGCCCCTGAGTGACGGTCGCAGCATCAGCACCAGCAGCGGCGGCGGTGGCGGCCGAGCCCTGAGGCCACATCGATAGCGGCTGCGACGGAGGCGACGGGCCGCGGTCTACGGACCACGGGCAGCGGGGCTGGAGGGCAGGCGCGCCGGCGGACAGCGGGCCGCGCTGGCGGCGGCGGTGGCCGCGATGATGGAGATCCAGATGGACGAGGGCGGCGTAGTGGTGTACCAGGACGACTACTGCTCCGGCTCCGTGATGTCGGAGCGGGTGTCGGGCCTGGCGGGCTCCATCTACCGCGAGTTCGAGCGCCTCATCCACTGCTACGACGAGGAGGTTGTCAAGGAGCTCATGCCGCTCGTGGTCAACGTGTTGGAGAACCTGGACTCGGTGCTCAGCGAGAACCAGGAGCACGAGGTGGAGCTGGAGCTGCTGCGCGAGGACAACGAGCAGCTGCTCACCCAGTACGAGCGCGAGAAGGCGCTGCGCAAGCAGGCCGAGGAGGTGCGTGGGCCGCCGCGCGGGACCCGCGCGGACCGCGTCCTCCCCGCCCGCCCCGCCCCGCCCCGCCCCGCCCCCGGCCCCGCCCGGGACACCGCCCGGCCCGGGTACCCTGCCCCGCCCTCCCGCCCCTCCCGGCGCGGCCCCCAAAGTCCTGGGACCCCTAGCCCGGCCCTGGGGCTGAGCCGTGGCTTCCCCTTTCTCCTCGCCTGCTGCTCCATCCCGGAGCCCGCAGCCAGCTGGTGTCACAGGGGGAACTTGCAGCCTAAGCATCCCCTAGCCTCGGGCCAGGCCTCGGTCTCTCCTCCGCATCCCCCACTCGTTACTAACCCCCAATTCTTTTTGCTTTTGTGTATTTCGCAAACCGCTTTCCTAGACCCACATCTTATTGCTGCAATTCTAAACCCTCCCAGAAAAGGGATTTCTGAGACTTTTAAGATTCTGTAGCTGAAGGCGTCCGTTGTCAGCACACCTCTTCCTTGTCCCTAATCCAGTGTTTTGAAGGTCTGTGACATGGGTCAGTTTGAGAACTGATGTAAACACATAACTAAAGCTGCAGATAGGCTGCTGCTCTGGTTCCAGGTGGGAAAGACTCCAGGTTTCCAGAGGCGGTTCTTGCCCCATGATTTCCTCATTTGGGAAGATTGTTGGCTTAGCTGGAAAAGGCTGAGAAATTCCAGTCTGGCTTCTAAGGAGCTAAAAGTAGACTTTTGAAATGCTTGTGTTCTAGGACATCTCCATAACCTGGATTCACTTGTTTGTGAACCAGTTAGAAGAACTGTGCCTGGTAGGGACACCACTTAACTTCATTCGCCATCAGATATTTAGCACTGACCGTGGGGCAGACCCAAGCAGATGGGGGATGTGGGTTCCCATGCCTGCTTTGCCCTTGTGACCTTGTCCACACTGCCTGCCTGGTCTGCATTTTGATTCTCATCAGTCGAATGAGTCAGTTAACCCTAGATGGTCTCTGAGACTTGACATTCTATTATTCTAGGCATTAGGTGATGCTCTTTGATTGTGAATAGGAAACTTCTTATTACATGAGTTAAACTCCTTTTCAATTGATTTCGCCGAACGCATTGTTGACTTTAGTACAGTATTGAAATAGATTATTTCACTATTTTGTCTTTTTATTGAAACAGAGTGATTTATGCCTTAGTTTGGTTTAAAGCATGTTTATAAAAAGTAACAATGCCTTGTATTATTCCTATTTAGAGTGATTTATTTTGCTTTGGTTTTATGCGTCTGTCAAGAAACTGTTATGTATTGATTGGGGTGCCAAGCTCCACCAGAATTGATTTAGAACTCTCAAGGGGATGCAAGAGCGTATAAGATTTTAGCGTTCGGAGTGGCCCTAGGCTTTTACAGGGGAAGGACCTGGCTCTGTGAAGTTGGGGGACTGGGCCCTGGAAGAGCCAGACCAAGCACCCAGAATCTTGACTCCCGGCTTGGGCTCTTCCTTTCTTGTCACGCTGCTGTGAGAGGTTACAGAGCTGTACCCCTGAAAACTGGAGCACTGGGGCTCCCTTTGCCCACCCATCGGCTATGGCTGCCTCTCTAGTGCTGGGCAGTGCCCTCCCCTTCTCTGACCACTCTTGGCAGCCAGTTGATGCCTAACTGAGGTTTCAGATAGGTTTGTTTTCTTGCTTCAGGACCTAAGTGGTCAACATAGTGGATGAGAAGGAGCTAAAAGGGGAAAACCAAGTTAGACAACAGTAAGGCCAAGCATCATATCCTTTCAGCTTAACAATTAGTTGTGCATGGATGAAGTCTCTGCTCTGTGCAGTTCAAGTGAGTATGTTTCTGGTCCCCCAACTCCACTCCCTTGGACTAGAGCTGTGGGGGGTGCGCATGTGGTTTGGAGGAGGATGCCTTTGAAGCCCAAGCCCACCATGGCCCCAGCTTTTAGACAGCGCTTCCTGAGCAGAGAGCCACGAAGCAAGTGCTTGGCCAGCCAGCATCGAGGCTGTGATGAGATGTCCACCCTTGGAAAGACAGCAAGTAAAGTTACTAAATGAAAGGGCTACATCCTGTAACCCTTTTAGCATTCTAGGTCGTTTATGAAACCCAGCAGACATGTTTTTAGTATTGTGGGAAGAACCGCTGTGCGTTGTGGATTGGGCTTTTTCTCGGCAGGAACTGAGATCACAGATGTGTGTCCGGTAACTCAAGAGCTGGCACGTCACAGGCTGCAGACATGTTCGGGTCACAGAGCTCCTGCGTCCCGACCACTCTGCTCAAGAAGGCTTAGTCAGAGCTGGGTAACCTGAGCCGCCTGCAGCCTTCATAGTGGACAGAATCTTCCGATTTTTTTTTTTTTAGTGGCTGGAGCAGAGCGAATAAACCTGTCCTCTAATTCTTGCCCATAATAACCACAGCAAGAGATTGCAAGCATGTTCTGATTCTAGGGTGGCTCCTTGGCCCCGGGACTGCTCATTCGATGGGAGTGATAGGAGCGAGAGAGAGTGGGGTCCGGGGGGAGAGCCTGAGCCTTGGAGTCCACAGACGCTGGCCTGAGCGCCCGCCCTGCCCTTGGGAGCCGCAGGCCCGGTGACCAGGCCTCCCCTCTCTGGCCGCAGTGACTGCCCCTGTAAAGTGAGTAGGTTGCCAGGTGAAAGCCACTTTCAGCTCAGGTGCCAAGTCCCATCACTGGCTCTTGTTTTTCTGGGATCTGCTGTGAGGCAGATGTAGCGGAGTCAGGGAGCAGCACCTTGATGGACTGGCAGGGCAGCTTTGGTTGGTAAGCACTGGACATCTTCGTCTCTCCTTGTGTAGGTTTTGCCCTTGTTATTGACACCAGGGAATCCCACTCGAGCTTACAGAGCTAATTGGACTTATTGCTGGCGTCTGCAATTTCTACAGAGGCCTAAAAAATGCCGAAAGTTTTTAAAATGCACAAAATTCTTTTTAGAAAAGGTTGGAAATGGGCAGTTGACAGGGGCAGCTGGAGAATGAATAGATGCCCTCGGTAGTAACATGAGGCGGGAGGCAGTAGAGGGCTCCACCTGCTCTGTGTCCCCGGCAGCAAAGAGCCCTTTCTTTCTTCTTCTTTTCTTGCAATAATCAGGCACTTAGCTTATGAGAGGAAAAAATAATGTTTAAGAGACAGGTGTGAGTTTAGTAGCCATCATTTGCCTTAAAATCTTCTTTGCCCTGAAGAAACTACTAGCAACACCCCCCAACTCATCACAAGCAACCCAAGTGGACGTTGTTGCGGAGACTGCGGCATTTGGTGCTGTATAAGAAAGGCATCCAGCTGGAGGAAGGTCTGACCCAGAACTGATTCCTAGTTATATATAGTAATCCATTTCATACAAGAGCATGTGGATAGGATTACGCTGGAGGGGGTAGGGGGAGCTCTATAGAAATACTACTCTATAGAAATGATCATTTTGCCTTTTTTCATAAGTGAATTAATACATTGAATCAGAAGTTTTTCTTCCTGTTTCTAACATTACAAATAGTGAATTCACCACTGCTTGGACGGGGTATGTGATTTCTTCTTCTGCCATGTTGTAATATTAAGAGCAAGATTTAAAAATTGTGTGTTTGTTTTAGATGAAACCATTAAGATGTGGTGGCCCAAGCTGCCTTTCCTAATTGCCTCCAAATGTTGGCCCATTGTCGATGTACCAGAGTCACCAGGAGTATATCAAAGCCTCCCCCCAAAAGCGGGGGTGGGGGGAGGGATAGGCACATGAGAGCAGAGAGAGGCGCTTTCCAGCCAGGGTGAACATGTGGGGAAGGTGCCTGCTCTTCGTATGGAGGCCTCTGGCCTGCAGCCCTGCTGCTGGGCCCCTTCCTGCCATGGCGGGAACCTTCTGGTGGCTGGTCCCTGTGCACATCTGGCACAGAGACTGCATGGAGCACATTCAGATGCTGGCTGCTTAAATGACTTAAGTGCTTGTCGAGAGTGAATGGTCCCCAATCACTCCAGTTGGCCCACTCCAGACCTTCTACAGTGCGGGGCCTGCCCCAACCCGGGGAGCAGACCCCGCATTGTGCCTCGCTCCCCAGCGTCCCTACACCTGCTTCCTGCTTCACCAAGAGGGCAGTGCCCTTCTGATTCTTTTCTCCATGACCATCCCCCCACCCCAAAGAGATGCTAGTCATCTGTGAGTGCCCATGAGGGGGAAGCAGCTTTCCCCTGCCTCTGTGCACACTACACTCGGCTGTCTGTTTAGTTCCTGAAGGTCAAGGACTCTGCTCTTTGAGTGTGAAGCAACCACCATCAGTCCAACACAAATTCCTGTGATGATAGAAATTTCCAGGTTTGTGTTGTCCAATTCCGTAGCCCATGGCCATACAGAGCCATTGACACTCAAATGTAACTGAGGAAGAGAATTTTTATTTTTACTTCACTTTAATATCAGTGTAAATAGCCGCTTGTGGTTGCGACTGTCATACTGGGCACCACAGCTGAGCACAGCCTGGCTTGGTCACTTTTCTGGAAGGGCAGGCAGCAGACATCTCTGTTCCTCAGCTTCAGGCGAGAAAGGAAGATGCTTAGAAAGAAGGTGGTGGTTTTGTTGTTCCAGTGAATATGTCCCAGAAAGAGGGGAGATCCCAAAGCAGTGGGTTTTGATACAGGAGACCAGACAGAAGAAAATATGTGAGATGAACAAAACAAAACAAAAAAAGAATGCTGCCTGGCCAGCATGGCTCAGTGGTGGAGCGTCAATCTATAAACCAGGAGGTCACGATTCGATTCCTGGCCAGGGCACATGCCCAGGTTGCCGGCTCGATCCCCAGTGTGGGGTGTGCAGGAGGCAGCCGATCAGTTATTCCCTCTCATCACTGACGTCTCTTTCTCTCTCCCTCTTCCTTCCTCTCTAAACTATATTTATAAAAATTAAAAAAAAAGAATACCAGCTATTTAGGAAACAACAGAGTTGATGAAATTCTCCGAAGGCTGAGAAGAGGTCTGGAGGGAAATCCCAGCACCTAGAAATTGGTGCTTATGACATAGAATTAAAACTTTCTCTTTTCTTTGTTTCCTTATTTCCTTTCTAACAGCTTTATTGAGGAGGGTGCACTAAACTACATATTTAAAGTGTGCAATTTGATATGTTTTGACACATCAACACCCAGAAAACCATCCACACAATCAAGATAATGATCATGCCCTGGCCAGTTTCGCTCAGTGGTTAGATTGTCGACCTATGACCCAAAGGGTTGCGGGTTCGATTACCAGTCAAGGTCACGTACCTGGGTTGCAGGTTCCCAAGCCCCGGTAGGGGTGCATTCAAGAGGCAACCAGTCAATGTGTCTCTTTCACGTTGATATTTCTCTCTCCCCCTCCTCCCTCCCTTTCACTCTCTATAAATCTATGGAAAAAAATATCCTTGGGTGAGGATTGAAACAAAAAAAAAAGATAATGATCATCATCATCCCCAAAGCTTCCTCATGCCCGTCAGGAATCTCTCTCCCTGCTTCTCCTGGCCCCTGGTCACATCAATCTGCTTCCTGTCACTGTAGATTAATTTGCATTTTTAGACTTTTATGTGAATGGAATCGTGGAGTGTATACTTTTTTTTTTTGGGGGGGGGAGCCTGGCTTCTTGCAATCAGAAGAATGATTTTGAGATTCATCCAGATAGTTGCTAGTGTTCCCCTCTTATTCATTCCTTTCGTGCTGAGGGGAGTCCCGTTGTGTGGGTGCAGATCCATTCTCCTGTCAGGGAGTAGCAGCATCACTGCTCCCTAACCTGCCTTTGTCAGTTCCATGCCTTCAGCACTTCTCAGTTGGTGGCCTGCGCGGGTCCAGCGCGCCCTAAGAAAGCATCCCCATTGCCAAGGAAGACAGGTCTCATCCCAAGGAAATGAAATATTTGCTGACATGGAGGGTCCACATAGTCTTCCATCAGTGACTGTTGTAGACCATCCCTTTTGGGCAAGAGATTTGGGAAATGCCAAGTTCAGTGGGACAGGGGAGACGGGGTTAGGAAGTTTAGATTCTGATTATCTCATGTTTTCCGTGCTCGCTGAGTGCCATTCCTTCTACTCTGCTCAGCTCGGATTCCTGTTCCTTTGGCTTCCTTACCCACACCGGCCTTCTTACCCCTTCTCTCTTCCAGGAAGCAAATACCCAGACCAGGCAAAAGCCCCCAGGTGCTTGTGCTTGTGGCTGTTGGCCTGTCTCAAGTTTACAGTGTTCAGGTCTGGACAGGAGCCTTTGTCTACAGGATGGGGAGCTATGAGCGTCCTTAGCATGTCTCCTGCTGAAGTGCGCAAGAGCAAGGTAGACGCTGTATTAGGAGGTTAAGAAGCCAGCGTAAACTACTAAGATTGCTTTGGCGAATGTTTACTTGAGAATAATTTCTCCCAGGGAATTTTTTTCCAGGATGGGACATTTAGAGTTTTAGTTTTATCTTCTTTTTTCTTATTTCCCCAGGTACCAAACATGATCGATCGATATATATATTTACTATGTAAAGCATATGTTAGTATTTAATACATAACATAAATAAATATACACTCATATGTATTTTTCCTGTCTTACCAGTTGGGTTTTTTGTTGTTGTTTTTTGTTTGTTTGTTTTGTTTTGTTAATCCTCACCCAAGGATATTTTTTCCATTCATTTTTAGAGAAAGTGGAAGGGAGGAAAGAGAAACATTGATGTGAGAGAGACACATCGATTAGTTGCCTCCTACACGCACCCTGACCTGGTTGGATTGAACCCGCAACCCAGGTACGTGCCCTTGACTGGGAATCGAACCAGAGACTCTTTGGTGCACGAGGCAATGCTCTAACCACCTAGCCACACTCACCAGAGCTGTTTTACCAATTCTTGAAAATTAATGTGAATTAAACCAGTGCCATTTGTAGGGATCATTTGTAGGCAGATGCTGACCCAGCAGCCCCTTTAACATAAACGTGAGAAACCTTTGCTTTTTTTATGAAGTCAACCTGGTTCTTGGATTTCTGCGCAGCAGCCTGGTCTCTCAACGTGTCTAATACTTGGATAGAGAAATGCCCTTATTGCCCTCTCCCTGGTGTCACTCAGCAGGTCGGGGGCAGCTCTTGTAGTTCCAGGCCCCCCACGCTCGTGTCCTACTCTACTCACCTCATTCTAGGTCTAAGTGGTGACACAGTTGTGAGAAATGGAGAAAGGAAGCTATAAAAGAACATCCGTGGTTTGAGATCTTAGGAGTTCAGTGCCCCCTGTGAGCCCTCAGTAAATATTTGATCATGTCAGGAAGTCCCTGTGAGTACCAGGAATCAGCCATCAGGAGAAGGGCATCTCCTCCAAGCACAGAAGCCTGCACCCAGCATCCCCAGTGTTTGCCACTTTGCCTGCCCTAACATAAAAGACCAAAACAAGCATTTTTCTTCTGGAAATTCACTCTATGCCCTCATCCCAGGAAGGAATTAAATAATCAATAATGCGAAAGAACAAGATCTTTGATTCTTGTTAGGTTCATTTCTAAGCAGCCAGAGTTGAGTTATTTCCTATGTGTGACCCAGCTTAAAGGACATCTAAGAGGGAAGAATTAAATTTAATATGTTAATTTACTTTGCTATTAAAATAATCTTGAGTTATGAAAGTTATCAAAACTCCAGTGATGACATTCTGCTTACCTAGTCATCTCTTGTATTCTGGGCATTGGGAATACCGGCTTCTGTTGTCTTAATTTGATATTTGACATGAAAAGTCAGCTTCTTAACTTTGTTTTTATGTTTAAAATGGGAAGAATGGTCTCATTCCATGGCATGTGGAGAAAAGCTTCCTTTGATTCCTAGATTTTGGAAGAGCCCACACTCAGGTTATTTCAGATTATTTTGGTGAAATTCACCAAAAAGCAAATTCTGAAAACCAAAGTTGAATTTAATTTTAAAACAGAACACTTTGTTAATTGGAGAGAGGGGGAAATATACCTTGGAAACAAATCTAAAAAGAGATTCCTGTGAGTATTTGTCTTTAGAAGTGGGAATTGGGTGTTTCATATCTAGACTAGAGACCCAGTGCACGAAAATTCATGCACTCAGGAGTCCCTCAGCCCAGCCTGCGCCCTCTCCCAGTCCGGGACCCCTCAGGGGGCTGTCCACCTGCCAGCTTAGGCCTGCTCCCCAGGGAATGAGCTGGTAGTCAGACATCCCTCTGGCAGCCTGGGAGCCCTCGGGGGATGTCCAACTAACAGCTTAGGCCCACTCCCCAGAGTGGGACATCCTTAGCGCTGCAGTCGGACATCCTTAGCGCTGCCGAGGAGGTGGGAGAGGCTTCCACCACCCGCTGCGCTAGCAGCCTTCAGCCCGGCTTATGGCTGAGCGGAACTCCCCCTGTGGAAGTGCACTGACCACCAGGGGGCAGCTCCTGCATTGAGCATCTGCCCCCTGGTGGTCATTGCACGTCATAGCGACTGGTCATTCCAGTTGTTCTGTATTAGGGTCAGTTTGCATATTACCCTTTTATTATATAGGATGTTAAGGATAAGCCATGCTGGTGGGTTTCCAATTGTATAATTACTGTCATTGCTTTCTTTGGATACGGAAAGGATAGCTATAAGAGTTGCCTTAAGCATCCATGGGGTTTCATGTGCTACATGAGATTCTAATTAGACTTGGTTAGACAGATGATATTCCAAATCCATAGTATGCGTAATTAAGACGTGTAAACAGTGGTCACTTTGCTCTATTCATGCCTCTGGAGTACTGATGTACTACGTCTCATTTTATAATCCAGTAGGCACCATGTAGACCCACTCAACCCAAATGCTGAGAGTTACGTTTTTATTCTTCTCAGCTCCATTCATATTTTGTTGTAGTCAGATTCTCCTTGAAAGCTTTTTAGTTTTCTTACAGAAGACTTTCTTTGTTGACTTTTAGTCTCCACTCTACCCTGTCCCCCACTGCTGAGAATTCTTGATTCTTTTTAGTCTAAAGTAAATGATCTGTAAATAAGAGTATTTTGTTCTTTGAAAAATCTATTCACTTTTTTCTGACTTTAACCAAGTTTTTTAAAGTTCCCTGCTGACATCTCTCCCCACCTGCACAGCTACTCTTCCTTGTTTTGAAAGAGAACTTCAATTTGCAACTTCTTTTCCTCATTTATTTATTTAACTACCAACACAAAGCTCCTGCTTTATTCCCAGCTCCATCAACTATTCTTGTCAAGATAATTTTCAGTTCATGCAAAATCTATCCCCGAATTCATTCACCAGGTCTCTAGTTTTCTCATAAAAAGCGAAGATTAAGTATTTGTTTAGTCTTGGCCAGGCACTGTTCCTTTCCGTTAGTTATTCCTTATACTATTTGGTGCAGATTGCATTGCATATTCCATTACAGTGAAGTGACTAGCTTGCAATTTTGTTAACTAAAACTACCTTAATGAAATAATCTTTTCAAGAAGGCAAGAAAGAGGAGGCTTTCTTTTAAGCTGTAGAGCACCATATTGTGTTTGTAACATATTCTTAAAACTCGGAGCCCCTGAGGGTCCCTCCTCATCGGCCCTGTCTGGTACATTGCTGACCTCTGGGACCAAAGGACCGGCCCAATGGACAGCAGTGGTTCTCACACCACTTGGCACCCTGGGAGCAGGCAGGGCGGGAAAGGCTTGCCCAGGCTGGGGTCCTCTTGAGTCTGCTGGTAGTCCCTTGTGGGTTTCTTGGGACTTTTTGTTCACCTGGGGAGTTGTTTCCAGTGAGCACTCACACCCCCTGTTATCTGGTAGTGCCTAAAGCAGTGATTCTCAACCTTCTGGCCCTTTAAATACAATTCCTCGTGTTGTGACCCAACCATAAAATTATTTTCGTTGCTACTTCATAACTGTAATGTTGCTACTGTTATGAATCATAATGTAAATATCTGATATGCAGGATGGTCTTAGGTGACCCCTGTGAAAGGGTCGTTTGACCGCTAAAGGGGTCGCGACCCACAGGTTGAGAACCGCTGGCCTAAAGGATGGAAAGGATGTCAGTTACCAAGGACTGAGCATTTCCCACCCTGTGGGCCTGTCTCTTCGGCTTCAGGATTCTACTTGGCCAAAGAATCACAAATGTTCTGTGCATCAACCCATCCACAGTGGGTTCCATCCCTAATGTTTCTTTGGCCTTTGGCCTTGAGGCTGTCAGATACACAGTTTACATAGATGTTTCCTCTCTAGGTCAATGTCTTTATATTTCCTGATGCTGAAAGGCCTTAAAATATCATAGAGCAGCGGTTCTCAACCTGTGGGTCGCGACCCCTTTGGGGGTCGAACGACCCTTTCACAGGGGTCGCCTAAGACCATCGGAAAACACATATATTATTACATACTGTTTTTGTGATTAATCACTATGCTTTAATTATGTTCAACTTGTAACAATGAAAATACATCCTGCATATCAGTTATTTACATTACGATTCATAACAGTAGCAAAATTACAGTTATGAAGTAGCAACGAAAATAATTTTATGGTTGGGGGTCACCACAACATGAGGAACTGTATTAAAGGGTCGCAGCATTAGGAAGGTTGAGAACCACTGTCATAGAGGATTTCTGCATGTGACCTGGTTTGGGGCCAACTTCATGAAGACTGTATAGGCATGTGGGTTGTTTTATGGTATTCAAGGCTTTTTGGCAATGTCCCTATGTTGGATTTTTTTAAAAAATATATTTTATTGATTTTCCACAGAGAGGAAGGGAGAGGGATAGACAGCCAGAAACATCGATCAGCCGCCTCCTGCACACCTCCTACTGGGGATGTGCCCACAGTCAAGGTACATGCCCTTGACCGGAATCGAACCTGGGACCCCCTAGTCCACAGGCTGACGCTCTATCCATTGAGCCAAACCGGTTAGGGCTATGTTGGATTTGAATGATCACCTATCAGGGTAGATTTAGGAAAAGTCTGTCTGACCTTAAGAATCTGGGGGTGGGTTTTCTTACATTGTCTTTAGTTTGAAAATCTTTTTAGCTGACTCCCAAATACTAATCACAGG
Organism: Myotis myotis; assembly: GCF_014108235.1. Lineage (NCBI taxonomy): Eukaryota > Metazoa > Chordata > Mammalia > Chiroptera > Vespertilionidae > Myotis > Myotis myotis. Next base: position 102,663,928 of record NW_023416357.1, on the reverse strand, counting down.
TAATATGATGAAATATAGATGGGGAAAATTCTAGTGAAATGGCACTAGCACCAAAGAAACCTTTTCTTCATATAAAAACCTCAGTGATATAGCTCAGAGGTAGGATAGTGATCAGTTTAAAGAAAGAATTTTCCTTCTGCCAGCCCCAGCTGCCCCGTCAAACAGCTCTTCACTGGCTCAAGGTGAGTTTTCACCTCATCCCCTGTCTAGCTCTAAGCATTTCTTGTCAAAAGCAGGGACCCCTTCCTGAGGACCAGAGAACTGGTGCTTTCTAAACATGCAAAATCCTTATTGGAAAAAAAAAAAAAAAGTAGCCCTAACCGGTTTGGCTCAGTGGATAGAGCGTCGGCCTGCGGACTGAAAGGTCCCAGGTTGATTCCAGTCAAGGGCATGTACTTTGTTTGTGGGCACATCCCCAGTAGGGGGTGTGCAGGTGGCAGCTGATCGATGTTTCTCTCTCATTGATGTTTCTAACTCTCTATCCCTCTCCCTTCCTCTCTCTGTAAAAAAATCAATAAAATATATTAAAAATAAATTAATAAAAAAAATAAAAATAAATTAATATGTAAGTGATTTAGGATGATTCTCAAGTTAATCTAGAAGAATAAACCAAGAAAATGTTGAAAAGGAGATTTAAGAGGGTGAATATATATCAGTTGTTAGCAGATGCTATAACTCAGAAATAGACTGAAATATATATTAGAATTTAGCTTATAATAAATGTGGCATTTCAAAGCAATGAGGAAAGGATGACTTGTTAAATAAGTAAATGGTACAGAAGTATTTGCAGCATATAAGACCAACAAATTTGTGAATAAATATAATAAAGGTCCTTATAAGTCATTAAGGAAAATATGAACATATGGTAGGAAATTGGAAAAATAGCCTAATGAGCTTTCCACAAAGGAAGTATACATCTGGTCCTCAAATAATGTCCTTTTTTTTCAAAGTTATTTTCTTATAACATTGATGAAATGCCTTAGGACTTAACTCTTTTTTTAGATTCTTTATTATTTAAAGTATTACATATGTCTCCTTTTCCCCCCATTGACCTCTCCCAGGCCACCCCCATCCCTCAGCACATGTCCTCACTCCCCTAGTGTCCGTTCATTGGTTATGCTTATATGCATGCATACAAGTCCTTTGGTTGATCTCTTACCTCCCCTCTCCCTCCCTCCCCTGCCTTCCCTCTGAAGTTTGACGGTATGTTCAATGCTTCTCTGTCTCTGGATCTATTTTTGTTCATCAGTTTATGTTGTTGATTATATTCCACAAATGAGTGACATCATGTGATATGTATCTTTCTCCAACTGGCTTAACTCTTATTTATATCAATTAGCCTATGGTAAATGGCTTCATTCTATGTTATTTCACTTAAAGTCGCAGAACCTATTAACGATGTTATGTGAGAACTTATTGTATGTGACCAATAATTTTATGAAAAAAATGTTCAATATTACTAGTAATCAAGGAACTGAAACTTAAGACAACTATGCTAGGCCATTTTCCCACCTGTCAGATTGGCAGCGATGTTTAAGCTACATGGAGAGAGCTCTGACTGGGAAAGGGGACCCCCACCTTGCGGGGTGTGGGAGTTGGGATACCCATCTGAAGAGTCATCAGCAGTGTGCACCCACAGCCTTCGATGGTAGGAAGCCATTGGGCAGATGCACCAGTAGTAACTATAATAATGGACAATTTAAAGAAGAGTAGGCGATGGATTGAGTAAACCAAGCGCCACACACACATGCTCACAGTGGAGCACACACCTACAAAACATGGAAGTGGTGGAATGTGTTTCTTTTTTTTTTTTTAATTAAATCTTTATTGTTCAGATTATTACATTTGTTCCTCTTTTTCCCCCCCATAACTCCCCTCCTCCCAGTTCCCGCCCCACCCTCCGCCCTCACTCCCCACCCACTGTCCTCATCCATAGGTGCACGATTTTTGTCCAGTCTCTTCCCGCATCTCCCACACCCCTTTCCCCCCCAAGAATGGTCAGTCCATTCCCTTTCTATGTCCCTGATTCTATTATAATCACCAATTCATTCTGTTCATCAGATTATTTATTCACTTGATTCTTAGATTCACTTGTTGATAGATGCATATTTGTTGTTCATAATTTGTATCTTTACCTTTTTCTTCCTCTTCCTCTTCTTAAAGGATACCTTTCAGCATTTCATATAATCCTGGTTTGGTGGTGATGAACTCCTTTAGCTTTTCCTTATCTGTGAAGCTCTTTATCTGACCTTCAATTCTGAATGATAGCTTTGCTGGATAAAGTAATCTTGGTTGTAGGTTCTTGGTATTCATCACTTTGAATATTTCTTGCCACTCCCTTCTGGCCTGCAAAGTTTCTGTTGAGAAATCAGCTGACAGTCGTATGAGTATTCCCTTGTAGGTAACTGAGTTTCTTTCTCTTGCTGTTTTTAAGATTCTCTCTTTATCTTTTGCTCTTGGCATTTTAATTATGATATGTCTTGGTGTGGTCCTCTTTGGATTCCTTTTGTTTGGGGTTCTCCGCGCTTCTTGGACCTGTAAGTCCATTTCTTTCACCAGGTGGGGGAAGTTTTCTGTCATTATTTCTTCAAATAGGTTTTCAATATCTTGCTCTCTCTCATCTTCTGGCACCCCTATAATTCTGATGTTGGTACGCTTGAAGCTGTCCCAGAGGCTCCTTACACTAGCCTCGCATTTTTGGATTCTTTTTTCATTTTGCTTTTCCGGTTGGGTGTTTTTTGCTTCCTCGCATTTCAAATCATTGACTTGATTCTTGCGCTTCTCTGGTCTGCTGTCGGGAGTCTGTATAATATTCGTTATTTCAGTCCGTGTATGCTTAATTTCTAGTTGGTTCCCCAATATAACATCGAGGGTCTCATTAGTTTTCTTGTAGATCTCATTAAGTTTATCGGCAGCTTCTAAACAGTTCTTGAGAGACCTTAAAAGTGTGGTTCTGAACTCTATATCTTCCATTGACAATTTTGTCCTGTTTCTTTGTCTCCGCATTTTGTTGTGCTTCCTTGGTGCACCCCCTAGTGGTCTTTGTGCGCAGTCTTATAGTTAAACCTTGATTGTTGTAGCTAATACCAGGGAGGGTTTGACCTCCAGGCCAAGTGGCTATGAGAATCAGCTGTGTCTGCAGTGAGAGAACTTCTGTCCTCTAGGGAGGTGCTAATCTAGCCTTTGCCTGAGGCTATCTGGCAAATGCTTCTGTGCAGGGCTTGGGCGGGGCGGGTCGCACAGGATCAACAGGGTGAGCCGGAGAGAGCAGTTATGGCGGCTCTCAGTCCTGTCCCCAGGGGCCCTGCCTCTCTGAGTCCCAGCACCCGCTGCAAACCTCGAGAGAAAGCTGCACTCGCTCTGACCGAAGCCAGACAGTCCCACTTCTCCCGTTTGAGTCTGGGTCCCTAAAGACTCGCCTGTATCTGGAGCTCAGAGTCTGCGACTCCCTCCCGATTGAAAACGCCAACCGCGCCCTCCGCCGCCAGCCCGCTCTGAGCACTCCGCACCTCAGAATTTGACTTCAGCACTGCGCCTCCTCTGAGTGTCCGTATGCGTTTCTCTTTCCTCCTAGTTGTAGGACTTCCACTCAGCCAGCGTTCCTGTGGTTCTGGGTGATGTCCCTTCCGTTTTTTAGTTTCACTTTTGAAGTAGTTGTTCAAGGCAGCAAACTCCGGCGTTAACCTATGCCGCCATCTTGGTCTGGAATGTGTTTCTTGACGTAGCAAGATGCTCTAATGAATGAGTGAGTAAATAAGGTCACAAATACTGTGTGCAAAGTGATCGCACATCTGCCCTGCACACTCATACACTCACGCTCACACACACACACCTGCAAGAATGTCACCCAGTTTTAACTGATTCAGATGCTAGAATTTTTTTAAATTTTAAAATACTCTCCTTTTTATTTAACACTCCCATCTGATTTTTCTATAAAAGCATATGTTGTTTATGCCATTCTTCTAATTTTTTTAAGTAATAGGAATTAAAATTGCTCAATTAAAAAAATCCTTACCAGTCAACTAAGAGCATTTGCTCATTCTGCATATGTTGGTTATATCCACAATCAATCAAAACTACTTATTTTTACTTTTTGTACAGCTGCCCCACTTTGTGTGTTTTCCTGGCTGTGGGGCATTTATATTTTCTTCATTGTACTTAAAGTGCATGTGATGTTATTACTACAGTCTTTCTGTCTAAAGTTGACTCCCCACTCCTCCCCCTGCTTCCTCTGGGATTGCCACCCTCTCAAGAGTCTGTGCAGGAGTAAGCCATCCTTGCCCTAGCCAGTTTGGCTCAGTGGATAGAGCGTTGGCCTGCGAACTGAAAGGTCCCGGGTTCGATTCTGGTCAAGGGCTCATGCCCGGGTTGTGGGCTCCATCCCCAGTGGGGGGGCTTGCAGGAAGCAGCCGATCCATGATTCTCTCTCTTCATGGATGTTTCTATCTCTCTCTCTCTCCCTCTTCCTTCCTCTCTGACATCAATAAAGATACATAAAAAGAAAAAAAAAAAGAGGAAGCCATCCTTCAAACAGGGCCACTGCCTCCCCACCCCCGAGTTTCCAGCACAAAGACCTTTGAGTAGCTGCTGTAGGAAGAAGCATCTCGGGCCTGGTGTGTGGGGGCGAGGGGGAGACGGGTGCAGTTATTGTGGTAAGCACAGCCATGGCCACCACAACTTAATCGACATTTCCAGATACCCCACACCAGAAGTCAACGATCAGTTTCGTATTGCCATCTTCTGAGAAACTCTGTCTTAATGCAGCTGATACTTGTTCTCACTACAAATGAAATTTCTCAGTAATAGTCCTTTCTTCTACTCAGTAATGTTGAGGAGTTAACAGCTCCCCCTCGAGGCAGTTGTAGGAGTTATAGCTGGTGGCGTCTGTGGCAGCAGTGCCCATCCCTCCCCCTCCAGAGCCTGGCTTCACAAGCCACTTTCAGTGTCAAGGTAGCTCCTATAACCTTTCAAGAGGGTCTTTTATTTTTCAGAGAGCTTTCCTTTCATTTGGTTTGATAATAATTTTGCTCAGAAACTTATCACAAGGACCAGCTACATTTGTAGGGCCCAGTGCAAAAATGGAAATGTAGGGCCCTTGTTAAAAAATGATCAGGCGTTCCAGGCATGCTCTCCCTTCTGGGAGCACACCCGTGCCTTTCCCTTCCCCCTCTTCTTCCTCCACAGGCCTGCATCTCCTAAACTCTAAGGGTCCCATGAGACTTGCAACCTGGGGAGTAGTGGGCAGTGGCAGCTCGTCCTGGGCTCACCCCCTGAACCTGTCCCCAAGTCTCCCTTTTCTCTGACTGTCTGGAGAGCCACAGCAGCCCTGCCTACTCTTCTCTCCTGTTGCTCCTTCTATCCTCCTTTGTTTCGCTGTCCCCAGCTTTAATAAATGTACTCTCAAAAAAAAAATAAGAGTTCCAAAATTAAACCAGGAGTGGGGCCTTCTAAATTCAGGGCCTTGTGTGACTTCCTGGATAGTTGGTTACAGCGTTATTCACTCCTCCTGCCCCTGATGTCACACGTGGTCTGGGTCAACGTTGCCTGAAGAGGGTGGCAGGTAATGTGACATGAGGGAAGCAGATTCTATATCGGGGAGCCCGGCATTCTAGCCCTGAGCCTGGTCTTTCACTTTGGTCCTTGAAGCCTGCGGCCCTTCTGTGAGGGGCTGCTGTCACCTGACCATCCCACATTTATGACGCCTGCTCTTTCCCTTCCACCTGTAGAAATTCATCGAGTTTGAAGATGCCTTGGAACAAGAGAAGAAAGAGCTACAAATCCAGGTGGAACACTATGAGTTTCAGACCCGTCAGCTGGAACTGAAGGCCAAAAACTATGCAGATCAGAGTAAGTAGCAGCCTGAGCTTGAAATTGCATTGTTTCCAGACCTACTCGAGCTGAGCAGGATGTTGAGAGCCTTTGATTGAGAGAGAGAGAGAGAGAGAGAGAGAGAGAGAGAGAGAGAGAGAGAGAGAGGACCCATTGGTAGCCTTATTTTATTTGCACTGTGACCCCCTCAACCATTATACTGCTATGTATTTCTGTAATCAGACTCTAATTCTTTGTAGAAATAACATAAATAATTAAGGCCCCTTTGATGACATAGCACTTTTGCATATACTGCCGGAAGGACCGCCACATGAGTCCTGGCCCACTTGCTCACTTTTGGTCTACACTTGACACATCCTGTGAGGTTGCCTGCACCTTCAGAAGCTGCGATGTAATTTAAGCTTAGATAGTAACATGCTGTGTGAGTGTTACCGTCCCGCATCTTTCTGTAGCAGAACTGAATAGCCTCACGTAACACAGCACATACAGTACACACACGTCCCAGACGAGTCCGAGTCTGTGTGCTGCCATCCCCAGCAGAGTCCCTCCTGCTCACGCTCCTGAGCTTCAGGTGACAGCGGCCTGCACCCGGCATGGGTTGGTCCTGGAACCCTACACCCACCGCCCAGTAAGTCCAGCGCAGCTAGGAGTTGTGAGAATTGGGTTGTGCGGTTGACAAACAACAGTTGTGTTTTCCAGTTTGCCGGTTGGAGGAGCGGGAGTCAGAAATGAAGAAGGAGTACAACGCTTTGCACCAACGACACACAGAGGTAGGTGTACAGCCATGACCAGCGTCAGCCTCCAGCCCACACAGGCCAGGCACTGTGGCGGCCGCTCACCGTGGCTTGCCTCCTGGGTCTTTCTTTGCCTGGTGTTCTACTGTCAAGCCTGAAAGCTCAGGCTGGTCGGACTCCATTTTCCTGAGTTCTGTCATTATCTCCATCAGAGCACAGCAAGTTGAGAACAGCTTAGAGAGCGGAGTCGGAGAGGCCTTGGTCAGCAGGCATCACTCACGCACCTGTGTCCTTCTCCACAGATGATACAGACCTACGTGGAGCACATCGAGAGGTCCAAGATGCAGCAAGTTGGGGGGAACAGCCAGACCGAGAGCAGCCTGCCCGGGCGGAGGTAGGCAGGGCCGGAGCCTGCAGAGCCCAGTGGCCCCTTTTCCCATCCTGTGGACTCAGGAAGAGGGTTGTCTGGTCGGAGTGTGTGGTTAAGCTAAGAATGCGTGCTGAGATTTTCCCAGGCGCCAGAGCAGGGTGAGGGATGTGGGGGGACCTGTGCTGGCTCGTGTGGAGTCATGAAGGCCTGGGGGAAATCTTATGCAGTCCCTCCTAATACTTGCAGATTCTGTGTTTGTGGATTCGCCTACTCACTAAACCTTACCTGTAGACTCAGTATCAACATTTACAGTCACTTGCAGACATACACAGAGCAGTGAAAAGTTTGAGTCACCCAACATGCACAGTGCCCGCTCCAGTCAAACAGGTGTCACTTCCTGCTTGTCTCAGCCTCATGCAGAGACGCCAGAGGATGGAGACATCCGGTACAGTGTTGTGCAAGGCACTTGGGGTCTGGACCTTGAGTGGGACTTGAAGCCCAGCTCTGGACCTGTTTATGGGACAGCTTTAGGTCACCAAACACGTCTGCACCTCATTTTATCTTTTTAAAAATAAAGCAAATAGAGTCTACTAGGATGAGTTAGGAATTCCGATTCTAATCTACTAGAGGCCTGGTGTACGAAATTCGTGCAAGGAGCTCAGCCCCCGCTGCCGCAGCTTCATCCAGAAGGACGTCCGATCTAATTAGCATATTACGCTTTTGTTATTATAGATGCGAGCTGTGTATCTGTATATGCACCTACTTCTCTGGGATTAACGGTTCAGGGTTCACTAATTCAGTGTTCGTGGTGACTTTATAAAACAGATCCACTGAGGATCATGAGAATCGACTGTATGTGGGTGGGGAAGGGGTGGGGGGACACTTCAGTGACTGCCAGGCAGAGCCGTACTCCTGCTGCTGGGCAGAGCAGCGCCAATGCCAGCAGACTCAAGAGGCCCTGGCTTGTCTGAGCTTCGGAGCTCAGTGCTGGTTCCTTAGGGGAGTGGGGAGAGACCTGCAGAGGCCCGGCTCCTTCTCTGTCTTCTGTTCCCTGTGGTCAGATAAAACCAGACCACAGCCCCCAGGGAGCTGATTGTCAGAGATCTCCAGGGTGTCGCCAGCTGGAGGGAGTTGGCCCGTGAGAGACCAGAGTTGTTGACCTGGGACAAGGAGGTTGGTACCATTGTTCCAAGTCTCCAACAGGCAGGAGGATGGGCCGAGGTGGGAATCCCAGGCCCCACAAATTGTGCTCAGCCATTGGTCCATTTCCAGCCGTGGCCCCTTGTTCCTGCAGGCAAAAGCCTACAGCCCTAGTCAGGTCACATGTACGCCTTGTTGGCTACAGAAATTTTTTTGTCCTGCCTCCACCAAGGATCACGTCTGTAAACAAGTAGACTCAGGTCCTTCCTCTGTGGGCGTCCTCAGTTACTCTCTGGGTCACTGTGGGCACAGCTGTTGTGTTTCTGTACTGGAGTCTTCAGATGTGAAGACAGAAGTATGTAGTGTGTGTGTGAGCCTAGTGGGGCCTGGGAAGGGTGGCCGTCGAGGGGTGCCCAGCATGGTGCGAGACAGTTGTGCAGGGCAGTCTGAGCTGGGGCATCTCCAGAGCACACTGGGCACCTGGCCAGTCCAGAGCTGCAGCATTCTGGAGCCTTGAGGCCATTTCCCCACCAGCTTTCTGCAAGGCAGGAGCCACGGAGGTGTGACCTCTGAACTCAGGACTTAGAGGCCATGAGCATCTACGGTCCTCAGTCACAGCGGGCAGCACTCTGGGCCCCAGGGTCACTACAGAAATAGATATTCTTGGAACCTTGGGATGGTGTAGGCTCAGCCTAAAGCAGAAGCTGCCCATGCTCCACAGCTGGGCCCTGAGGTCCCAGCCATCATCGGGGCCAGATCTGACCTCTCGTGCCTCCTCTGCATGGAAGAGGTGCCGTGGTTGCAGGGTGGCTGTGCTTTCTGTGGAAGTCTCCATGTGGTGGAGGCAGGACCTTGTCTGGGGACCTGCTGTCAGTGTGTCGTGTGGCCCATGCCCTGAGCAGAGTCTGACGAGTGTGGCTCTGACCCTCCAGTTTCCTTGCTTCTCAGAGTTATGGGAAGTCAGCAGCCCCCTCCCTAGGGAAGCCCCAGCGGGCACTGTCCTTTTGGACATGCGTGGGTGGCTTGCAGCGTCCCCTCTGAAGCCCCTCAGCAGCTCTTGAAGGTTGTGTTGGAGCTCCTCCCCCCGGGTAATTAGAACAGCTGGTCATAGAAGCCCCTCAACCTGTTTCATACGGCGGGTCTTTGGGTCCCTTCTGTCCATGCGGCCAGTTCAGATCCTGCTGCTGGCCATGGCTGCTTGTAACTCTGGGCGAGCGGGGCCTTTGGAGCCCAGAGTAGAGAGCAACGCCTGTGGGGTTAGTGCACGGCAGGGGCTTTCTCCACGCCTCGCTGGGCCTACGGGCGCCCCTTCATTTGTAAAACAGACCCACTGGCTGTCCTGGAGAGGTTGAGGCTCTGGCCCAGATTGCTGCACGCCTTGTCTCGATCTGATCTGCCAGGAGGGGATCGCTGGGGCCCAGGTGTGCCCATTGATGGCTGTCACCTCCAGCCCTCGGCGCTCTCTGTTAATAGACTTTCCCGAGCCAGAGTTGCCACCATGGCAGAGAGATGCCTGCCACAGCAAGCAGGGGCGTGGGGCTGCCAGCTGCAGTCCTGCTGAGGTCCCTTTGCTGTGGAGAAGGGCGTGCTCCTGTGGGGGAGCAGGAAGCAGAGGGGTGGGGCCGTGCATTGGGGCGCCCCCGTTGCCCTGCCAGCCAGGTGGAGGCATTTAGCTTCATCACCAGCCTGCAGTTGGTTGCCCCGGGGTTGCTGCAACAGTTGTAGGGGCTCCCGCCTTCCCTGCAGCCACTTCTCCGTGGCCCAGACACTTGCTGGGAGCCAGATGTTCTGAGGGACATCATGTGTGTCTGACTTTGCCCCTGGACCTGTTTCCAGGTGAACAGACCTGGATGGCAGCCACCGCCTCGTGTTCTTAGAAAGAGCACTGGTGGCCATGGGGGAAGCCTGAGCCTCTGTCACAGTGCTGGCTGCTGGCCTTCGTAGGGCTCAGGGTCAGACATCCTTTGTGACTGTGCTGCTGCATTGATGGGTTAAGGGAAGGCCCTGCCTGTCGCCCTGGACCCCTCTTCTCTGGGGTGTAGCCTCTCCTGCTGCAGCTCGGGATCTTTTAGGGACACACGTGTGTGTCCACCCAGGTTCTTCATTCAGACTCTCCAGCTCCCACCATGAGGGCTCATCCTTAGTGTTGGGGAGCCTCTGGTCACCCCTGTCCCCAGGCAGGCATTTTCCTTCACTCCTGGCTTGGTTTCCTGGATTGTGTGTCTTTAGAACAAAACCCAGTGTGTGCTTGAAACACCTGGTTCGGTCCATGGACGTAGTCATGTGTGGCTGTGTGCTCCGTCCCTGCATGCCGAGTACACATGTGTGCTGAGCCATCTGGAGAGGACACGTGCCCACCGCCCTGTGCTGACTACATGTGTGACCTGCTGCACAGGCCTCGTTTGGGCCTTTATCCACGCTGAGGGTCACGTGTCTGTGTGTCACATGTCTGTTGCATGTAGGTATGTGCGTGTTTTGGCATCTGTCTCTGGAGCGTAGAGTGGGTGCCTGTGTCATCGCACACGTACTCTGTGTGAGCAGATGTGCGACTGGAGCTCCCTGATGTTCTAACGCTGTCTTCTTGTCTTGCTCTCTGTGCTGTCACTGCTGTCTGCTGGCCCTGTGTCTGTCGCTGTCCCACAGTCCTCGTCAGTCGTGGAGGAAAAGGTAAAGCCTGTGCAGTGTTCACGCTGTCGTGCCAGGCGCTTGGGGGCCTTTGGGGCCGGGAGAGTTTGTAATTAAGATGCTGGTGGTTCTTTATTATAAGCACAGGAGGTTCGTGGGTCCCCTCGACACTTGCTGCAGCACTGTTACAGACCACAGCCTCCTGACGGGGCGTTTATAGGGCCACGACACTGAGGAGGCAGCTGGTTGGCCCAAGGTCCTCGAGACAGCCCCAGAGTAGATACTGGCAGCGGGACTCCACTCAGCAAACATCCACCCATCCACAGATGGGGCTGTGCATCCAAAGCCCAGGGCTGGCATTGCTGTGGTAGGTAGTGGGTGGGGTGGAGACCCTGGGCTCTGGTGTCAGAGCCCTGGGCCCAGAGCCAGGGGCGTGACTATGACCCCACGGATAGTGTGACCCCCTTGGGCTAAAGCCCCTGAAGTGGACAAGCATAGGCATCCCGAGGGCGCTGCAGGGACATAATGAGGGACACCCTGCCAAGCTTCAGACAGGGCTCTGGTCTCAGTCAGCAATGCTGCAAGTGCTAACCTGGCTCAGAGCCATTTGCGATTCTGTGGGGAACAGCAAGGAGATGATCAGACAGAATTCCTGGTGATGATTTCTGTCGGGGGAGAGTGGCTGTCTGTCTCTGGATATAGTGTGTGTCTGCACAAAGAGCTATGGAAGCAGGTGATGGACAAGTGTTCCCTGTCCTTTAAAGCAAGATGCTCACACTCTGTCCCTGCTGTCACCCTGTAGCATCTGGTGACAGCCAGGGTCGAACTTGTCTGGGGCCAAAGGACCCGTTGTGTACATTTCACCCAAGGCCAGAGCCAGCAGGAGAGGGGCCCCAAGAAGGAATAGTGGACAAAGGACAGGCTGGGTGCCCCTGAGGGAGCAGATGGGAGTTGCAGCCCATCCTTACCTGGCCCCGCCCCTCCAGGGCTGTGCTGAGCATGTGGCCAAGGCTGCCTTCCCAGGTGCCTCAGGCCTTGCGGGCTGTGCCAGAGCCAGAGTGAGGGCTGAGCTGTGGGCCTCTGAGATCTTGATGGATCTGCAGACTCAAACCTTCCCAACTTAACGTCGTCCTTAGGATCTGAGTTTTTCAGCTTTTAGTGACATGTCCGAGAAAGCCTCCTCTGTGATAGGTGATGAGGGCTGTGTGCAGTACCTCCTGAGAGGCCTAGGCCCTGAGCGTGCCCCTCTGCGTGACTCCCGGAGGCATTGATGGCCCAGCCCCTTGGGACCACACTGCTCCTCTGGTTCTGTCCCTGCTGCCCCCGTGGTACTGCCAGGTCCCTGCGGGTCCAGGGAGCCTGCTCTGCAGGAAGCAGCATCTTCCTGAACAGGACAGGAGCCAGGCACGGAGGGGACAAAGCAGCACGCGCCTCACGAGCTCTGTGTTTCTCCCTGCATCGGGCCCAGCCAGAGAGACCCCTGCCCAGAGTTGGACTTCATGAGGTCGTCTCCCCGGCCATAGTCAGTTCTGGTCAATGGGGCTGCTCTGCTCCCCTCCTCACTTGCATCCGCCAGGCACCACAGGGAAGCCGTCAGCTCTCTCCAGAACAGTCCAGCCTCTGGACCCAGCACCTTGGACCCCTTAGGAAGCCCCCCTCTCCCCACCCCTCCAGCCTCTGTCTCTGGGGATGGAGCTCTGAGCATGAGAGGCTGTGGTTTGAGGGACTGCAATTCTTGGCCTAAATAGCTCTGAGCAGCGTGGGCTCTGTGGATGACAGTCCCTGGGTGCAGTGTGTCTGTCCTGGGGCAGAGTGGGAGCTGGCCTTGTCTCCACTACCTGGTGCCTGACGTGGAGCTCCCGTGGAGGAGGGTTTCTGCCCTCACTGGTTCTAAGGCCCACGTAGCGTCTTGTCACAGACAAGCCCACGCCAGGCTTTGAGCTTCACTCTACAAGTCCAGGCTACCAGACACCCCCTTTCCTAGTGTAGCTTTGAAAACCCCTCTCTGGTGCCAGTGCTCCATGACAGCGGGGACATGGCACCAAGCCAGAGAGGGGTGCCCAGGGGACTGCGAGGGGTGACCCAGCAGAAGGGCAGGGCTCTCTTACTCTGTACTTTGTTCAAGCACTTTTTCCAGTGAGTTCTCATGAAAGGACAAAGGGGTGGGGGAGGGGCCAAATAATAGGGAACAGGGGCAGCAAGAGTTGTTTTTTTCTAACTGGCGCCATGATGTAAGTCTGGGCTCATAAGGAGACCGTCATTGTAACAGTTGCCACTCCCAGGAACCGTCAGTGCTGGCCATGATGCTGAAGGGCCCTTCGCTGGTACTGCTGTGGGGTGTCTTAGTGTACATAGCAGATGTCTAAAATCAAAAGAACTAAACATGATAAGTCACAGTGGACAGGAAAGTATTCTGTGGGATCACAGTGAAGCAGAGATTCCCCTGAATATGCAAATACCTGGATTAAAGAGTGGCTGTGGATAGGAAGGGCAGGAGCTGTGATGGGCTTCCCAAAAGACCACGCCCCGCCCACCGCGGGCCTCTCCCTGAGCCAGGCCAGGGGTGTCATGTAGAACCGCTCTGCAGAATAGGCATCTGCATGTGCAGAGGGGTCAGTTCTCATTTCATGAGCCACCATCTGACCGTCCACTTCCTGTCCTCCCTCACATTTCAGCAGGAAGGAGCGCCCCACCTCTCTGAATGTCTTCCCCCTGACCGACGGCATGGTACGTGCACAGATGGGGGGCAAGCTCGTGCCTTCGGGGGACCACTGGCACCTGAGTGACCTCGGCCAGCTGCAGTTCAGCTCCACCTACCAGGTTTTGTAGCCGTGCTGTGGAGTGAAGGTCTTCTCCCTGTCGCCCCATGTCCATTCAGGAGTCCAGTCTTTGCATACAACCCTTTGCAGCTTTTCCTGGGTTAGTGGGACCCCTCCCTCAGGTGTGACAACAATGAAGAAACTGGACCAGCTCAGAAGGGCATGGTCTTGTATTGGCACCTCCTAGTCCAGGCCAACCCCCTCTGTAGTTACGGTGGCCCATCTGTTAGGGCTGAGCTTGGCGACCGTCCCCCAAACACACCCCACAGTACCCGCCTGTGGCCAGCCCTGATGCCAGCCCAGAGTGCACTGAGCTCTGGTATCTGAGGTTTGCACAGCAACCAGGAGTCACAGGCAGGAGGCAGCTTCTCTTCTCTGGGCTGTGCTCACCCCCTGCACATGCCAATGGCTTCTGGCTCTCTGAGTTTGAGAAGCCGATATCCTGGGTGTGCACAGCTAACCAGGGAATGCACCCCGGAATGGGGGGCCTTGAGAAAACCGAGGGCAGGAACTTCCCATGGCCCATCACTCGTTCAGGGCCCCTGGTCACTTGCAGCCCGTTTTAGTCTGAGCTCAGCCTGTCTGGCGGAGGCAGGCTGTGGCAGGACAGGACACTGACCCCCTTGCCAGGTAAGGATGCCACCCTCAGGGGTGGCGGGGTGACCCTGGGCCCGGTGAACTTCTTGCAGAGGCTATCGGGAGATGCCTGCAGGAGGCAACGTGCTTCAGCATCTGGGGTGTGGACGTGGGGCCCAGATGTCCTAGAAGTTTCCTTCCTGCTGTAGCTCCTCGCTGACTGTGCTCGCCTCTGGGTGCCTGGCTTGCCTGCAGGAGGCAGCTTCAAGCTGTGACTCCACTGGCTTCTACTTCTGCTCCAGGGAGTGAGCATGTCTCTGTGGCATTTGACCCAGGCGCTCACCTGCCAGTCGTGGGCCATCCTACCAGTGGGTGGGGGCTGTGGGGTCCCAGCTATCCCCGCCATTCAGGCCAGACTTGGCCATGTAAGCCAACTGCTCCCACTCTCACTCAGACGGAAACTGAGCTTGCCGCTGGGGCTTCCCTGGGAGCTCAGAAACCTCCGGGGCCCTCGCACTCCGGCCTCCCGGGCCCCTTTCTGCTGCGCCTGAGCCCGCTTTTCTCTCATGACACCTGTTCTCTCTCCTCCTATGCTGTCTGACACCGTCTTTCTCTTAAAAAATCACAGTGTTTTATGTTTTAGTTCTTAGGTGTGTTCTATTTTATTTTTAATTTTTTCAAACAATTATTTAAGTTCTTTTAATTTCATGTTCTAGGTTTTAAGGTTTTTCTAATTTCTTAATTTTGTTGTTGTTTTTGTTTTGTTTATTTGTTTTTATGTACTGTATTTTCAGTGTTTTAACCAAACAATTGTGGCTACTCATGGTGAGGAAAGACCGCTAAGAGTGTGGGTCTTTGCATTTGGAGGTCACTGCTACACGTTGATGTTTAGGAGGTTGAGAGGTTTGCCTTTAGGTAAGTGGTGGCCAGGGGGAGTGTCCCGGGGGTAAGTGGTGGACCATAGGGTAACGGAGAGCTAAGGGCGCTTGGGGGCGTCCTGGTTTGTCGCAGAATTTCCCACCGTGATTACCAGGGTCAAGGAGACCCACAGAAAAACCACAGACACAAGTTTGAGAGTCGCAGGTAGGCTGGGAAACATGGCCGATGCGGAAGGTGGCTGGAAGGTGTGGTTCTGTGAGAGGGGCCTCCTGCACCTGACCTCCCTGGTCTTCCTGGAATTCCCCCACCTGGTCTCCTGTACCCTCTCACGAGTGCTAGCACAGGACCTGGTGGCGCAGAGCGCCCCTCCCCATAGGACGCCAGTGCCCCTGACGTGTAGAGGGCAGAGCACCTGGGGAGCCATCACAGGAGCTTTCAGTGTGCGTCAGTGCTGTGAAAGGAAAGGAGTTTTCCTTCTCAGTTGGACCCTAAACTGTAGAACCCGAATCCTTTTTGAAATGTATTAAAAGAGGTGCATCTAAGGAGGGTGGGACAAGCCCTCAAGAGGGCTTCTCACCTCTGCATCTCGACTAGCAGGGCTGTGGGGCTGTCCTGTGCTCTGTGAGATGTGGAGGGGCACCCCCGACTCCACCCACTCCATGCAAGAGCACTTAACCCCCTCAAGTGTCTCCAGATGTCACAGGCGTCCCCTGGGACATGGCCTCCCAGGTCAGAAAACCCTGCCTAGAGGAGGATGTGGAACTGTGATTCCTGGTAGAGAAGCCTTGGGGGCCTGTTAGATGAAGCTGGAAATTGCTGTCCCAGGGAGAGGCAGTGTCCTGCCTGGGCCTGGCTGGAATAGATAGATCTCAGAAGTCTCCAACCAACGCTTGCTCCTGGTCACAGGCAGTGTAGGTGGGTCCCAGCATTCATCCAGCTTTCTGGAGCGGGCGGGACACCCCCTCATCAGCCCCTCCCCGGTTAAGAAGTTCCCTTGGAAGTGTGCCCTCTGGAGAAACCGTGTGCCCTGGCACCGTAGGGCAGGCGATGTGCACCGTGAGCCGCCTCTCAGCCGCACCCCCACCCCAGGAGCTTCAGCCCTCCTGAGACCATGCCCTTCTCGGCACCATGGAAGGGGACGGGCCGAGGAGAACTGCTGCCCACAGGCTGCAGAGAGGCTCTGGGCTCCTGCTCGGTGACTGGATTATCGATAGACGGGGGGGCTATTTTTATTGTGATTGTCCAATGGTCCCCTGAGGGAAGGCTGCAGAAGAAGAAGTGTTTGCTCCACATCCTATACTGATTCAAGTGGAATGTGTTCTCTCCAAGAAAACCTTAAGGTTAACAGTCGATTGCAGATTTAATTACCTGGTCTTTTTCACTCCTGGGACATTTTGGGGATGTCCCGTTCTGTGGAAATGGGATTTCAGTTTGTACTTGCGTAGATGTCTGGAGTAGACTGTGGTCCCTTTGAGCTGTGGAGGTTGAGCATTACATATCCCCTGCTGTGTCTGTTTGGGAGGCCATGACAGGCAGAATTGGGGAGGTGCGCACCCCTTCACAGCTCCTGACTAGCCAGGGTGGGAAGCAGGATACAGGAGTGGGTGGGACAGCCAGCCAGTGCCAAGCAGCAGAGTGAGAATTGGGTCAGAAGGCCTCCTCCCTGGCCCCGTTAGAGCCCTCCGCCCACCCTGGGCGGCAACTTGTTTCTGACCACCCACTGGCTGCAAAGGGTTGCCTGCCATATCTGTGTAGCTCCATGTCCATCACATGCGGCATCATCGGGGAGTGTGCAAGCTGAAAGCCCCCATTTAAACCATTTACATAAGGTGGTGGCTGCCTCCTGAAAGCCAGAGGCAGTGGCTAGATGAGCCACGTGACTAGGTCACGAGGACTCGGCCCGACGGGAGAGCAGGGGTCCACCTGTCCCAGTTCGGATGCTGTTTCATTATGGTCAAGTGGCAAAGAAGCCAAGTGAGGGGCCTCATCCAGAGCCCCAGGGTGGGGGGGGGGGTGCACAACGAGCTCCCCCTCTTCCTGTGTTTGGCCCTAGTGTCCCCAGGATGAGATGTCCGAGTCGGGCCAGTCCTCAGTGGCTGCCACGCCCAGCACCACAGGCACCAAGTCCAACACGCCCACGTCCTCCGTGCCCTCAGCCGCCGTCACCCCCCTCAGCGAGAGCCTGCAGCCCCTGGGGGATTACGGCACCGGCACCAAGAGCAGCAAGCGGGCTCGGGAGAAGCGCAACAGCCGCCACATGGAGGTCCAGGTCACGCAGGAGATGCGGAACGTCAGCATAGGTACCGCGCCTACCAGGCACTCCCTGGGCGGTGCAGCCACCATCCACTTGCCACCTGCTCTCCTGCCCTCCCTACCCGTCCGGGAAGATTTCTCTCCTTCCTACATATTGTCATATTGGAAGATGTATTAGTCCAATCGATTGCCATAATAAACACCACAAACTGGGCACGCTAACCACAGACATTTATTTCTCTCAGTTCCGGAGGCCAGAAGTCAGAGATCAGGGTGTGGGCAGGGCCGATTTCTCCTGAGGCCATCTCCTCCCTGTGTGTGTACATGGTCCTCCCTCGGTGTGTCTTCATCCTAATCCCCTCTTTTTAGAAGAACATAGTCAGATGGGAGCAGGGCTCACCCTAACGGCCCCATCTTACCTTGATCAACTCTTTAAACACAGTCACTTTCTGAGGTCCTGGGGGCTAGGGCTTCAATGTGTGAATTTGGGGGATACAACTCAACTCAGCTTCTAACAACAGACCACCACCATCCAGCAGATGCGTCTAGGGAAAAGGGGGAGAAAAATTGGGACGGTGTCCTGTTCAGAGGAGATCATGAGAAGGAGGCACAGTTCTGGGGGACAGCCCCACCCGCCACCAGCCTGGGAAAAACCCTTTCCTGAGGGTGTCTCCCTGGCGGTAGTCTAGCAGGGGTCTCTAGACCTGGGGCCAGAGGACGACCGTGAGTAATGCAGGGAACTTCAGGCACCCTCCTGACCCCTGTCCCCCTCTGTCCCCCAGGCATGGGCAGCAGTGACGAGTGGTCTGATGTTCCAGACATTATCGACTCCACCCCAGAGCTGGAGCCCCGCCTCGACCGCACTGGCAACAGGTACTCACTGGGCCCAGGGCCGGGTCCTCGTCAGCTCAGCATTCACCTCAGGAGTCGCTGCCCTTGCTGAGGGGCCCCCACAGCCTCTCACAGTGGGAGGATGTCGGGCTGACCGCTGCCCCCTACCACGCCTGCACCTGTACCAGCAGTGTTGGCTTTGAGTGCCTGTGTAGGGTGTCGCCTGGGCCCATGGATGTTGCCCACTCACTCTGCCATTCCCCGCTGCGTGTTCACACAGCCCGACCCAGGGGATTGTCAACAAGGCTTTTGGCATCAACACTGACTCCCTGTACCACGAGCTGTCGACCGCAGGGTCCGAGGTCATCGGGGACGTGGACGAAGGGGCCGACCTGCTAGGTAAACACAAGCTGTCTCGTGACCCTAGGGCCCTGGGCTGTTGTTGGTTTCATTTGTGATGAAAGCCAAGTCTCTGTCAGCTGTGAGCTAGAACTTCTTCCTACAATTTTATTCACATATAATTCACACACCATAAAACTCAGCCCCTTACAGAATACTCAGAGTTGTACCTCTACCTAGTTTTAGAACAATTCTCACCCAGGAAGACACCCATGCTAATTAGCACCAGTCTGGAGCACCACCCCTGCCCACAGGCAGTCCACTCCCTAGGAGTGTGTGAAGGGCAGGCTGTTGCCAGCTCCTCCATCCAAAAGGAAAATGCCCAGGCAAGTCAGTGTGCCTCTGCTCCCTCAGCACCTTGGTCTCCACCAGAGCTCCCTGCGCCTGGGTCTGATGTGGGTGCAGAGCTGGCCACTCGATACAGACTGGCTCCTGGTCCTCCCTCCATCCCAGGGTGGCCATCAGGCATGTAGAGCACCTGGGTTTTGCCAGGCAGCTGCTGGTACCCAAGGACTGCCCATATGCTTCGAAGCCAGGCATGCGGGAAGTCAGTATCGCCTCGGGAGTCTCAGTGGGGTTCAAACCTCCTGGCCCTGATCGTGTGTTTGTGCGCTCCCCACCCCAACCCCTGAAGACCCCCCTAACCCCAACCGTCTGACCAGAGCCCGAGTCTTAAGAAGCAGCCTAGTCCCCCAAGCCAGGCTGTGGGAAGAGCTCCAGGACCTCAGGGACTACAGCTCAGCGCTTCCTCCCCACTGACCCCTGGCAGGGTGGGCTTCGGGGCGGAGTGTGGCTGTGTTTCCAGGGAGCAGTGGTTCTGTGGGTCCTCTCCCCACACCCAGCTCCCCTGAAGTGGCTCACAGGGAAAGGGCTGCTCTGTCCCACTGCTCCGGCAGGAGCAGCATCTGCAACCGGGGCAGCCGCCTCAACGGTGCACAAGGCACGTCAGGGCGGAAGCTGCTCTCCTCCCCCAGAGTCTTCGAGGGCTGCCTTCTGCGTCGTGATGTGTAGTTCGCTGTCTGCTCACATTGAAGGGCTTTTATTGCTAGTCTTTCTGTGGCTGTCACTTCACTGATGAACACTGACGCCCCAGATCGGGTCTGGGCTCCCATGCTGGGCACTTCGTGTGGTCAGCACGGTCCCCAGGGTCACGGCGGCCTTCTGGCTGCACCGGCTTGCAGGCCTGGGCCTGCGTGGAAGAGTCCGGTTGGTGTTTTCAGTCTGGCATTTGTCACTTTCTTCGTCTTGGGGTAGCCTCTTGGTTGTTTTCATACGTTGATTGTCTTGGGGTAGGGAACACCTGTGAGCATAATTAATTGGGGTGTCAGCCAGCACCTCCTGTGTCTGAAATGGAAATTTTTTCAGCTAATTTTTAAATTGTGGTAAAATGCACATGAAATTTATCATCTTGTGCATTTTTGAGTGTATATTGTAAATTATGTTCTTACTCAGTGGTGAAAGACTGAAATCTTTTCGTCTAAGATTAGGAACAGTATGTCCACTTTCGTCAATATGTACTTTTAATGGAATTTTTATCAGAAGCATTGTAAAAATATATATTTATAAATATACAAAAGCTATTAATATTCAGAAAAATCTAATTAGGGGCAATCACGAGTAGTATTTTGATGTCCTTCCACTCTTTTTTACATAGTTCAGATAATGACATAAATATTCTGTTTTTAGGCATTTTTTAATTTTGGAAAAATGATACATGCATATTATAATAGTCAGATAATATCAGAAATTACCGAGAAGAGAGTGAAAACCAAAGGACACCCCCCCCCCCCATGCTGTGATGAGTGTTTTCATGTCTTGGTGACACTCTTCCAGGCACCGTAGATCACACGGGTGTGTGTGGTCAGCTCATGTCTCCTTTTCTTTGTGGATGATGTTGCCATTTCCCTGAGCTTCTAGTGGTCTACACTTTTTAACTGTTTCCTCGTGTGGCTGCAAGTTACCCAGGCAGCTCTCTCTGGGTTCTGAGTTTTGCTGTCTGAACACTGCTGTCATGGACGCCTGTGGGTGCGCACCATTGCCCACATCTCTGATGGTCTTTGTAGCTCAGATTTTTAGACGTGGGAACCTCAAGGTGGAGGGTGTGACTCTTGAGGACTGGCTACACGTTGCTTTCCCAGAGGCTGCCTCCCTTGCTTTGTACTCACACCAGTAGGGGCAGGGCCTGGCTGTCAGGCAGGTGTACCGTGGGAAGGCCACATGTCAGCGTTAGAAGGCATAGGAGTCAAGGCTGTTACCTAGTCGCGCACACTGAGTCCTGGAATAGCACCTTCTGCCCGGCCAACCTCGCAGGCTACAACCCTACAGGCAGGCGAGGGCGGCCTGGAGAGCACGCCTGTGTGCTGAGAACCGGCACAGCACATCAGGACGCTCTCTTGAGCTTTTGGGAATTTGATAAATACATAAAAGCCTCCTCCCCAGAAAAGCATGGAGGGGGTCAGAGGCCACCGCTGGCCAGGAAGGGGTGGGAAATAGAATGTAGGGAGGCGGAGCAGGGTCCCACCGCACCTGTACCTGTCTCCAGTAGCACCCGCATTTTATGTGCACAGCCACCATTAGTCCACCATACCGCTCGCATCCTCACTTATAGATGAAGAAATGGAGGTTCGGGGGGGTGAGATGAAAGGACAGAGCCAGGACTCGAACCCACGTCCAACCCAGAATGGAAGCCCCGACTCTGACCAGCCACTGTGCTTTTTTAAGAGAGCTTTACTGAGATGGAGTTTCACTCCATACCGTTCACCCACTTAGAGCGTACCCAATGGCTGTGAGCATTTCAGAGCTGTACAGTCATCAGCACATAACTTGAGAACATTTTACCCTCCAAGGGGAAACCTGTTAGCAGTCACTCCCGCCCCTCCCCAGCCTGCAGCACTCACTCTTCTACTTCCTGGCGATACTCTTGTGTCTTTTGGACACTTCTTATCCGTTGGTCTTTCCTGTCCGGCTGGGCTCATTTAGCATGGTGCCATTGAGGTTCACCCAGGCTGGAGTGGATTTCAGAACTTCATTCCTTTTCATAGCTGCGTAGTGGTCAGTTGTCTGGATGGATCACACTTCCACTGATGGACGTGCGGGTCATTCCACTTTTGCCTGTCGTCTCTAGTGCTCCTGCTACGCTTTTGGCCCCTCACGTGATTCTGTAGGAGTGCTGACCAGCCTCCTCATTGTCCGTGACCCTGGGTGGCCTGCCTGTCCGTCTGTCTGCAGCAGAGCTCTCCTCACTGGTGGGCCTCTTCACGTGACCGTTCCCTGCCTCCCTTCTCGGAGCCCTGTGTGGCCACGTCCTGTGGTCATCATTGACTCCGATTTAGGCGGCATCATTCCAAATGTCACTTTCGTACAAAATCTCCATAAACAGTGATGGGAGGAAAAAATGATGAGCTAGAAACTGCACATTAGTGAATTTTACCTGGAGGCCACCTTAACTGGGTCGAACCTGGGACCCTTGAGTCTGCAGGCTGACGCTCTATCCACTGAGCCAAACCAGTTAGGGCTGAGTCAGTAATTTAAAATGGAGTTGCCTGGCTGGTGTGGTTCTGTGGTTGAGCATCGACCTATGAACCAGGAGGTCATGGTTCGATTCCCAGTCAGGGCATATGCCTAGGTTGTGGGCTCGATCCCCAGTGTGTGAGGCATTTTCCAGTGTGGGGCATGCAGGAGGCAGCCGATCAATGATTCTCTCTCATCATTGATGTTTCTATATCTCTCTCCCTCTCCCTTCCTCTCTGAAATCAATAAAAAATATATATTTTTTAAAAATGGGGTCATTAATTCTCAGTCAGATGTAGTAGGTCCCGGGAACCGTAACGATGTCTGAGGAATCTCCTGGGGTCGGTCCCAGCACAGGGAGTTCAGTATGATCTTTTCAGAAGGTTTAATCAGTGCAGCTGATGGGTCTTTGTTCTGAGGACTGGAAACCAGCACCCTTTTCTCATGGACAGAGTGTGAGATGCTGTGCACTCAGCCTTCCCCCTGTGATGCTTTATTTTTGGCCGGATGGTGGTTCTCTTGGGCATCACCTAGTTCTGGTTGAAATGGGCCCCTGCTCTTGAGGGTGGTAGACCTTTTGGTGCCTTTCCAGAGCCTTGAGCACAATGAGCGTGTGAAAATCAGGCAGCCTTGAGTTGGAGAGGGTGGAGTGCTGTTCTGACGTTGGGTGGAGCACTGACTCAGGGCGCTTGCTGTGTCTAATGGGGGGTGGCCCATCACTTGAGTGTGGCTCAGCACAGTAAGTGTCAGTGACCGGAGTTTGGTCCCCCCTCACTGTATTTCTGACGGTACCTGTTGCAGGAGTGAGCGCCTGACCCTAGGTTTCCTTTGTGGCGGCTGCTCCGGGAAGAGACTGGGACAATGGGTAGTTCTGTCAGTCTTGGTTTTGTGACTTTTTTTTTTATTTCAGAGAGCAAGGGAGAGGGGAGAGAGATAGAAACATCAGTGATGAGAGAGAATCAATGATCGGCTGCCTCCTGCACACTCCGCACTGGGGATTGAGCCCACAACCTGGGCATGTGCTCTGACTGGGAATTGAACCGTGACCTCCTAGTTCATACATCAACACTCAACCACTGAGCCACACCAGCCTGGCTTGTGACAGTTTTCACAGTAGAAAGATCTTGTCATTTCAGAAACACATTAATGTTCTAAGCCAGTGGTTCTCAACCTGTGGGTCGCGACCCCTTTGGGGGTCGAATGACCCTTTCAAAGGGGTCGCCTAAGACCATCGGAAAACACATATATAATTACATATTGTTTTTGTGATTAATCACTATGCTTTAATTATGTTCAGTTTGTAACAATGAAATTGGGGGTCACCACAACATGAGGAACTGTATTAAAGGGTCGTGGCATGAGGAAGGTTCAGAACCACTGATCTAAGCAGTAAGATAGAGATGATTCTTAAGACAGTTGGCGCAGTTGATGACAGCATCCCCAAACTCTCAGTACCTGGATTGGCTCTTTCATGCCTCTTTCACCATTTGGACTGTGAATTCCTTTAGCAAAGAAGGAAGGGGTACACATATATTATTATATTTCATTGAATCTACAACACCACCAATCATATACTATTATTTTAGAAATCTCCAAGAAAGAAAACAATTGCTGCAAATTAAACTATAACATGCCATTGATTATAAACCCATTTATAATTTCAGAAGTGTTAAGGTATGAAAATATGCAGCATAGAATTGACATAACTAGGAAGTAAGGGAATTAATACTCCATTTAGCAGGTGCCAGGTGCTCTATCAGGGACTTCACAACAAGCCTACGCTAAGGAGATTTTGTCTCCGTTTCACAAATGAGGAAACAAAAACTCAGAGTCTAAATAACCCGCCCTGCATCACTTAGAGCCTGACTTTGGTTCCCCTCTGCCTCACTCGGGTCCAGCAGTAGGTCCCCACTACTTCGTAATGAGACCTAGAAAATGTCTATAGCCCTGGCTGGTGTGGCTAGGTTGGATCGTCATCCCATGCACTGAATAGTTGCTGGTTTGATTTTCTGTCAGGGCACATACCTAGGTTGCAGGTTCAATCCCCAGTTGGGCATGTACAGGAGGCAGCCAGTTGATGTTTTTCTCTCACATCCATGTTTCTCTCTCTCTCTTCCCCTCTCTCTAAAATCAGAAAAACATATCCTCAAGTGAGGGTTTAAAAAAGTAAAATGACTATAAATAACCATGAGAAATAGAAAAACCTTTGTAAAGAGAGTTAGAAAATATAATTGAAGAACATAAAAGAGGCCCCATGTAAATAGAGAATTATGACAAATTCTTGGACCTAAAGACTGAGCTACGTAAAGCTGTCAGGTGGCATCATAGATCAACCTGTTGTTCGTACATGAATTCATTTGGTACCAGTAAAAAGATCCACAGGGTTGGTTCTTTCCTAGAACTTTTTGAATGAATTCTGAAGATCATCCAGAAGAGTACATGTGTGAGAATAGTCCAGACATTTTTGAGAAAGAAAAAGGTTGCAGGATGGCCATTCCACGTATCAAAGCATTTTGTAAAGCTACAATGATGGAAACAGGCAGTTCTGGACAGCGAAAAACCAGTGACTCTGAGTTCCTGGTCAAAGAGCCGAGGACAGACCTGGAGCCAGGTGGGAAATCATATATAATAAATGCAGCATTTCAAGTCATTGGAAAGTAGGTGGGATAGAGATACTGGAGAAAAATGAAGTCTGATCCCAACCTCACATCATATACAAAAGTTACTGAAACACACCAGCCAGGCCTTATGCTTAGATCTTTAATATACCTACATATATTAAAGATATTAAAGATCTAAGCATATATTAAAGATCTAAGCATAAGGCCTGGCCGGTGCAGCTCAGTTACTTGGACATCATCCCACTGCACTGAGAGATCACAGGTTCAATTTCTGGTCCAGGCACATGCCCTAGTTTTGGAGTTGATCCCCAGTAGAGGGTGTGCAGGAGGCAGCTGATCAATTGTTTCTCCCTCTCCCTTCCTCTCTCTCTAAAATCGATAAAAACATATAAAAAAAAGGTCTAAACACAATAATACATGGATAATAGAACTGGGAGAATATTGGAGAGCATTTTCATATTTGGGGTCTTTGCATAGCCATAGCTATAGAGGAAGATGTTGACAGGTGTGACCACATGAAAATTGAGAATATGTGTTTATGATCTCCATCATTAAAATACGTCAAGTACAATAGAAAATGGACAGAGGATAAAATAAGGTATTTACAGAAGATACCAATAAACATGAAAAGGTGCTCAATTTCAGGAATAATACAGAAATGAAAATTGAGAGAAAGTAGAGATAACTCTTTTTCCTCAAAAGATTGACAAAGACAGCCCTAGCCAGTTTGGCTCAGTGGATAGATCATTGGCCTGCGGACTGAAGAGTCCCAGGTTCAATTCCCAATCAGGGCACATGCCTGGGTTGTGGGCTCGATCCCCAGTGGGGGATGTGCAGAGGGCAGCCAGTCAGTGATTCTCTCTCATCATTGATGTTTCTCTACCTCTCCCTCTTTGAAATCAATAAAAGTATGTTAAAAAAAAAAAAAGATTGACAAAGACAAAGCAGGCTCTGTTTTGCCCCGCTGGTGGAGCTGCGCCGACAGTGTGGGCTACTGGCTGGACACTTAGACCTAGCAGGACCACAGGTTCTCAACCAGCACCACCTGCCCACTCCTGAGGCTGTGCACTGTGGTATCCTGGCTGCTCATGCAAAACCATGTGCCCCACACAGTCACGGCGTGAGTGCCGCAGTGAACGATGGGACGTTCCTGTGCAGGAACAGGGCAGCGTTGGAGGTGATCCTGGGTCTTTGTGATACAGTGTTAGGTGAGATAAAGCAAGGTGCCCAAGAAGATGGGTAGTGTGCTTGTGATTTTGTTTTTTAAAAACTGATGTTTATAGAGGAAGAGGTCTGAGAGGAAGGGTATCAAATGTTAACAGTGGCTGTCCTGGGAAGGAGAGATGGAAGAGAGGGCACTTTTGAACTGGGGCACTTCTTTATTTGAATTCCTGCAACAGTTTATGTATTTTGCCATTGAAGTCAAGTGACTTTTTATACCATCTCTTTTATCTGTGAAATGAGCCCAGTGGAACAGTGTGGTCTTACCGGCAGTTGTGTAGCAGAGAGCAGTGTGGACCATGTGAGGACAGAGCATGCCTCGCCCCGCCTCCGCTCTGACTCAGTGCTTTCCTTCCTGCACAGGGGCCTGTGTTCTGGTCATCCCTTACTTGATCTTGTGCCCTTCCTGCAAGATCTAGGCTGGCCAAGGGACCCTGCAAAGCCGGGTGCCTGTCTGCGGCTCACTCACCCCAGAGAGCTTGCTCACTCTGAGGGGCGCCTTTGTGGTTGGACACCCTTGGCACCCCACCCACCAGCAACCACACACATACATACATACCCAACCACACTCATGCACACATGCACAACCACTCTCCCGTGCACACAGTGTCCCCAGGCAACCACACACACAACCATCACACGTATACTCTTCTCTCTACAGGTCTGCAGAGGGCTGGCTCTTCTGATGGGTGGGTAATGGAACTAGAGGGGTGAGCAGGCTTTAGATTCCCACCCCTTCCCCTCCCCCCGCTCCCCGGGGTTCTAGGTGCTCTGTGCCCCCTGGGGACTGAGAGATGTTCTGTTCTGGCCTCCCTTTTCCTTCAGGGTTTCTGCCCCCAATGGGATTTGTCACCACAGGCCTGGTGACATCTGCTTGCATTCTTTTATGCTTGTCAATGTGGAAATGGCTGATCATTGTTGCTTTTTCTTTATTAAGAATTTATTTTGTTGGTTCCAGTCACCAATTGACCTTTGTCACTTACTTTCCCTGTCATTTTGTGCTTCGCTGGACATGGCCCCAGGGGAGTTCTCAGGTGTGTATCTCTCCTGTCTGTCTGTCTGTAGTCCCCTCTTCCCCACAGTGGAGTCCAGGTGGAGTGGGGTGGTGCCCCAGGGACACGCCCTGCTGCTGTCGCACTGCAGCCACCACTGCAGCCTGACTCCGTCCAGGCCTCTAAGGCACACGTGCTTTTGCTCAGCAGCCTGCAGCCGCTTGGAAGCTTATTTTGGTTTGCTCCCTAGCCCACTGATGGTGACCTTGACCTCTGAGGGAGAAGCTGTGCCCTGACCTGTCTTTTTGAAAGTCATGAATCCCCCACGGTCATTTCTTAAGGTTCTACAGAGCCCTTAGGAGCATAGGGCAGTTACCTGGGCAAGGCCTCAGGCCCAGGTCTGTGGTGTCTCTCTGTCGGGTGCATCCCAGGAGCCAGGGATCCAGTGAGGCCTCCGCCAAGCGCAGCTCAGGGTCCTCTCCCCATGTGGCAGGTGGACTGAGATCCTGCTCCCTTGCTTTGCAGCAGGAGGTGTTAAGGCCCCCACATCCCAGGTGCAGCCTCTGCAGTGTGCAAAGGCGCGAGGGTCCCGGGCACAGTCTCCTTCCCTGCAGAGACTTCTTCCTCAAGTGGCTTACCTGCCCCTCACCACCCAGGTTGTGGTGTAAGTGTCAGCGCATCGCCTTGACCTTCCACCTCCCCGGCAAGTGCTCTTGGCCTGGTGGTCTGTGCTACCGACAGATAAACTTTCCAGGAGTAGCTGGCTCCCTCCCATCCTGCTCCTGTGTCTCACTCCCACGCAGGAGAAGTAGCCCTCTAACACCTCCACTGCTGTCCACCCAGGCTTAATGCGCTTGTTTTCTCTCCCTGCCTCTCCCGATCCTTCCTCCCGCCCGGTTGCCCATCTCCTGTGGGACTGGGACTGCTACCATAGTGCGCGATGATTTTTTTGGTAAGGCCACGGCCCCATTTCAGTGTGTGTGTCTCTCATTTCGGGCTTCCTTTGTCTACCCGACACCTTCTCATGCTTCATGAGCCGTCTGCTTTGTTCTGCATGGTGAGGCAGAGGTGGGGTCAGCAGGGACTTCCGGGGTAGAGATGAGGAGTGGGGGGTCTCTGCCCTGACACCCCAACAGCCTCCTTCAGAGCAGACCCTTGGCCGGCTGGAGAGGGGCAGACCCAGCCTCTGAGCCTCCATAAGCTCAGGGTAGGCTGGCCCCCGGAGCCTGTCTGGGCTGAGCCTGCCTGGTGCCCGCTGTGCCCCATCCGAGGAGGAGGCAGGCCCAGGTGAGGCAGGATGTCTGAGTGGAGACAGAACCCGAAGCTGAGCACACTGCGTGCCTGTGTATCTTGTCTCACGCCTGCATTAGATCGCAGAGGGGAGGAAAAATAAAAGGGACAGACCTGGGTGTGGGGGCTGACGCAAAAGGATTAGATTCAGTACTTGGGGGTGGGGGGGGGGTGTGTGACATGTCTGCGGAGAGCTTAGTCTCTGGGGTCCACTGTGGGGCTTGGTCACAGAGCAGCCAGGTGAGCCCCTCTGGGCACTAGCCCTGGGGAGCACTGTCCTCACTTCCACTCCCTTTTTCACCTGCTGACCCCACTGCCTTGGGCCAAGTCCCTTCAGTCCTGCTCCTAGCCGTGGTGGAGGGCTGCGCCTGCCACGGGCCATCCCATCTCCTCGGCTAGGTGTTCTCTGTATCTTGTGTTGTCTTCTGTGTTCCTATCACCATGGCTCCAACCTCCATTCCCTTAGGGTGGGGTGAGGGGAGCAGCTCTGAAAGGGGTCAGTTTCATGATGGGCCGGGAAGCCACAGGGTGGGGTAAAAGGGCTGATTCTGGGATGGGGGGGGGGGCCTGAGACTGGGGTAGATGCACAGAGCCAGCTGAGTCAGCTCAGGCTGGTGCCATCTGGGCCCTGATGGTACAAAGACTTCGTGTTGGTAGAAAGCTGTAGGAACCCAACCCCACCCATGGTCCAGAATGTAAGCCCAGCCCTGCTGCCTCTGTCAAGGCCATGGAGACCTGCTCGGTGCCTCTTGGAGACCATCTGGGACCCCCTTGGGGCTTGCACACGGCAGGTTCATCCCTGACCACATTCTGGGTGGAGAGCTGCCTGAAGGCCAGCAGAGGCCTCACCCATGGTCTACATGGCCTCCCTTTGCAGCCCGTCTTCCTGCAGGTCACGCCTCTAGTCCTGATGCCCTCTTACCAGCCCTCTCGGGTGGGCTGCTCCCTGGGCGATGTTTGTTACTCTGAGGCAGGTGGTGGCATCAGTCAGCGTCTGGCTTTACCAGGCACAAAACCTCGCCACCTTTTGTTTCAGGAATGGGCAAGGAAGTGGGGAATCTGCTGCTGGAGAACTCACAGCTTCTAGAAACCAAGTAAGAACGCTCTTGTCGACGCCCCCGGTGCTGAGATAGCCCTCCACAGGCCTCCCTGTGACAGCCATGTCAGCCCAGCCCAGGGGGCAGCCCCCAGGAGGACCTGGACCCACACGGCTGAGCTCGCCCCTCCTGGGGAGCGTGGCCACTGCCGTTAGGGGGGGCATGTGGTAACCACCTGGAGCCCCGTCCTGGACCAGGCTGTGCCTTCTCAGACACACAAGCGCGGGCGGACCCCTCTGCGACCCCATCACAGAACGTCCAGGCTGGTTCACAGGAGGCTCCGGTCTCTCTGCCTTTTCAAAGAAACGCTCTGAACGTGGTGAAGAATGACCTCATCGCCAAAGTGGACCAGCTGTCTGGGGAGCAGGAGGTGCTGAAGGGGGACTTGGAAGCTGCCAGGCAAGCCAAACTGAGGCTGGAGAGCCGGATCAAGGACCTGGAGGAGGAGCTGAGGAGGTGAGCAGGGCTGCGGGTGGGGGTCCCAGCGGGACAAGGCCTGAGAGCCTGGAGGGCAGAGTGAGATCCCTGCTGGGCCTCTATTCCATCCCTGTCATCCTTCCTGCCAGCCACACCCCAGTGGTCATTCCTTCCCAAAGTGACTCACTTTGCATGCTCACCTCTCAGCCACCCCACCTACTAGCTACTGGGCTGTCTGCCAGCCGCCCCCCTTTCGTTTCCTTCCTCACTGGAATCCCACAGGAGGGTGGTGCTCCTGTCTGGGTGCCCTTTCCTTAGTGGCCCCAGCTGAGCCTTCCTGCTGCTCTCACACATGACATTCATACGGGAGGAGGGAGCGGGGATTGAGAGCTGGCTGCCCTTCACACCCTGGGCTCCCCCGTGGCTCCCAGTTCCTTGACAGCTAAGGTTCAGCCATGCAGCCCCATTGGGAAGCTCTGCACTTCCCTGTAGCCTTTCTCTTCTAGCCTGATCCTCCCCCGTTCTCCCAGAGAGGTGATGGGAAAGGGGACGTGCAAGGAGGGCCTCAGGCCGGTGACACCTGTGCCCGGTTTGTGGGAGTGGGAACCACATCTGCTCCAAGCTTGCCTGATGCCAGCGCTGCCTGTGCCAGGAAGGATAGCTGGTTCTGCCTTCCCATCAGTTCTTGATCGCTGAGGGGAGGGCCTGTGCCTTGGCTGGAGCAGCCAGGGCAGATGTGTGAGCTTCAGGGCACCGGCAGGAATGCTCAGGGGCTAGGACCTGAGGGGAGAGTCCTGAGTCTCCTCCTGGCGTCCCTCTCATCTCGCAGAGTGAAGTCCGAGGCCATCATTGCCCGCCGTGAACCCAAAGAAGAGGGGGAGGATGTAAGCAGCTATCTCTGTACAGAATTGGTATATTCCACTATTAACATGTGGGGCAGGGGTGGCAGTGGGCGGGCTACCAGGGACGCGCTCTTCCCTCTGGGCCCCGTCACCCTCACCCCACCTGTGTGGTGACCACACCCAGCAGCATCCTCCCCACCCCGGGATGTCATAACGTCAGAACAGGACCCCTTAGCTTCCGATCCTAGTGCGTGCATTTTGTTAACACTTACCCAAGGATATTTTTTCCCCATTAACTTTCAGAGAGTGGAAGGGAGGGGGAGAAACAGAGAAAGAGGAACATTGATTAGTTGCCTTCTGAATGTGCCCCGACTAGGGCCGAGGATCAAGCCTGTAACTGAGGTACTTCCCTTTCACCGGAATCGAACCTGGGACCCTTCAGTCCAAGGGCAGACGCTCCAACTACTGAGCCAAACCGGCTAGGACCTAGTGGATGCATTTTATACAGTCACAAGCAGGGTCTCCCTGCCTATGCAGCATAGCCACTGCCCCATATACTCCAGCTGGTGGAGCAAGGCTGCGGAAATAGCGTCAGTCACCACTGTCCCCAGACCAGTTTGCGTAGCTCAGTCGCTGGGAGGCCCTCTGCCTACTCATCTGTCCCCACCTCCTCCCCAAGGTGCACTGCACTGAACGTTCTGAGGAAAGTCACCCCTCTGCTTCCTGCAGGAGGCAGTCCCGGGTCTTCCCCCTCATTAGCTGTTATTTTCCGGGTCATGTGACACTCACATCAGGATGCAGTTCACACAGGCACTGGGGAAGCAGTGGCCTTCCTCTGCACCCTCACTCCAAGTGCTCCAGGGCAGAAACAGCTGCCCGGGACTGTGGCGTCCCGGCCGCTCCCACATGCTGAGGGAGGTGCCTGGGAGGGGCCTCTGCCTGCTTGTGGGGCCTGGGCTGCATGTGGTGGGGCCCCATGGGGAGGGTGCAGCCCTCACTGGAAGCTCCCCTCTGGGCCCCTTGCCCCTGCACCAGCCAGCAGCTCCCCAGGACTCAGTTTCACAGAGTAGACTTGGTCCTGTCACAGAATTTGCCAACAGCAGACCCCTCACAGACCCACCAAAACTTCCAGCGTGCGGCCTGGCCGCATGGCTCAGTGGTTGAGTGTTGACCCATGAACCAGGAGGTCATGTTCTCTTCCGGTTCAGGGCGCATGCCTGGGTTGCGGGCTCGATTCCTCAGTAGGGAGCGTGCAGGAGGCAGCCGATCTGTTATTGTCTCTCATTGATGTTTCCATCTCTCTTTCCATCTCCCTTCCTCTCTGTCTAAAATCAATAAAAACATATTTTAAAAACGAAATAACATAAAACACCTTCCAGTGTTCAGCGTGGATGTGGTGACCCCAGGCCCTGCTCACCTCCCTAGCACCTCTTCCTGCGGCTTCCCCTTGGGCCAGTCCCATCTGTTAGTGTTGACTGAGGCATTTAGGATTGCCACGGTGCCCAGGGCTCATAGGAAAAGTCACTGTGCCCTCAGGTGAATCCTGTGACCTTCTGGAAAGAGGGAGGCCCTGTGGGTGGGTAGACTTCCATGGCTTCCGTCCCCCTGCCCACACCCTCCCAACCCATTTGCCTGAGTCTGTGGGAACCCGCACTTGGATTTGCCCACACCTGGAGGCCAGCCCACAAGGAATCTCGGTGTGACCTGGCCTTGGAGGGCATTGGGCTGACCTGCCAGCTGGTCCTTCACTGGCTAAATAGCAGTGCCCTTTCCCTGCAGGACAAGATTCCCATGGCGCAGCGCCGCCGCTTCACGCGGGTGGAGATGGCCCGTGTGCTGATGGAGCGCAACCAGTACAAGGAGCGGCTGATGGAGCTGCAGGAAGCTGTGCGGTGGACCGAGATGATCAGGTGGGCTCCAGGGCTGCCCGCAGGGTCCCTCTACGAGGTCCTGACTTGGAGGCTGACCTCTACCCCACCCACCTCCCTCTTCTAGGAAGTGTGAGGGGGCTCCCAGGTGGGGGCCTCTGGGGCCAGGAGAGCTGAGCCTCCCCTGCAGCCCTGGCCTGGCAGGGAGATGCCCACTGGGCTCGAGCTGGGCTGGGACATGTTGGGGCTGGTGTGCTAGGCCCCTCTGGGAAGTTCTGAGTGACCTGCCCAGGACGCCCTCTACTCTGTTGCTCCATTCCCCGTGTGTCCGGGATGAGGGTCTTTTTCGAGGGTGGCGAGAGGGAACCCAGGAAGAGTGGGGTCTGGTCAGATTGGGAGGGGCCAGGCCTGGCCATAGGCATGGGTGGGCAGTGGGTGGGCTGAGTGCAGTGCACATGGCTGGGCAGGGTAAGGGGTGACAGGTTGGGCAGTGGCTTAGCTGGGCCCCTTCCCTGTGCTCCCTTGTAGAGCATCCCGAGAGCACCCATCTGTCCAGGAGAAGAAGAAGTCCACCATCTGGCAGTTGTGAGTTGGGGCGCTGGGCTGGGGAGGGGGCAGGGAGGCCTACCCCAGGCCCACCGCTCACTTCCCATGCCTCTGCTGG
This sequence comes from Myotis myotis, assembly GCF_014108235.1. Lineage (NCBI taxonomy): Eukaryota > Metazoa > Chordata > Mammalia > Chiroptera > Vespertilionidae > Myotis > Myotis myotis. The sequence goes on along the minus strand of NW_023416357.1, from coordinate 102,630,951 downwards.
TAGCTTCAGCCGCCTCTTCAGCTCCTCGTCCAGCCCCCCACCCGCCAAGCGGTCATACCCCTCGGTGAACATTCATTACAAGTCACCCACCACAGCAGGCTTCAGTCAGCGCCGAAGCCACGCCCTGTGCCAGATCTCAGCAGGAAACCGGCCCCTGGAGTTCTTCCCAGATGAGTGAGTGTCCCACCCTTTCCCTGCACCTCCCACTTGGCTCAAGGGGCGGCCAGGTGGCCCAGAGGCACTGAGCAGGACCTGCCTCACCTGGATGCTCTGGGACTGTGCTAGGGGGTGGAGTCCATGGTGGGAAGGACACTGGCCGAGGCATCAGGGGTCATGATGTCTTCATGACCACACCGTGCGCCCCTCCACGCCCTAGTGCGAGCATGGCTGTCCCTTTGCACCCCCCACAGTCCCTGTTGCTAGTCCCAGCACTGCACCCCTCCTGGCGTCTCACTCAGCACGCTGGTCCCGCACGCCTGTGCTCCAAGGACTCTTGGAGCTGACAGGAAATTTTCCCACAGGGTTGGGTCTTCCTGGGGAATAAGTTCCTCTTTGTAATTTGGTTTTTCCCTTGTTTAGAAACCAAGAAATCCAGGGCTCCAGGGCAGAAATGGGGGAATCTGTGCCTGTGTCAGAGCTGTGGAAGTTTCCCTGGAAGGCCCAGGGGGATGGGAGGCTGCGCTATAGGTCCCTGCCAGTGGGCCCTGAGCGACAGGGACAGCAGCACGGGAACCTGGACGATGGCAGGTGCTGGGTCCGGTCTCCAAGCCCAGTGCTGCGAGAGCCATCCTCTCCTTTGACGGGCGCCCAGCTGGAGCAGCAGGAGCCGTGTCTGGGTGGGAAAAGACAGGACAGGTTCAGGAGGGAGTGCTCCCTGAGGTCAGGCCTGTGGGACTGTGGGTCACCAAAGCCTGAGAAGTATCCCATGGTTCCTCTCGCCCAGCGACTGCACCTCCTCTGCCAGGCGGGAGCAGAAGCGTGAGCAGTACCGCCAGGTGCGCGAGCACGTGCGCAACGACGACGGGCGGCTGCAGGCCTGCGGCTGGAGCCTGCCGGCCAAGTACAAGCAGGTGCTGCGGGGCACAGTGCGCATGCGCAGGGCGGGTGGCGGCACAGGGCCGGTCCACAGCCTCGGCCCTGATTCTGGAGGGATGGGTAGCCGAGCTGCTGCGGACGCACTTGAGCCGCCCCAGGCCTCGCACCCACAGCGCCTCTCTGCCTCTGATTGCAGCTGAGTCCTAACGGCGGCCAGGAGGACACGCGGATGAAGAACGTGCCTGTCCCGGTGTACTGCCGCCCTCTGGTAGAGAAGGATCCCACCATGAAGGTGAGCCCTGCTCTGACGGAAGTGGGCGGAGCAGGGAGTGTTCCCACCCAGAAGCTGAATCCCAGCAGGTCTGGAAGCTGGGGAAGACCCCGTCCTGTGTCTGCAGCAGCCCTGACGCCCCTGTTCTCTCAGCTGTGGTGTGCTGCGGGCGTCAACTTGAGCGGCTGGAAACCCAGTGAGGACCACACTGGGAATGGAGTCAAGCTGGAGCCAGGCTTTGACCCTCTGACCTGCAACCGGGAAGTGGAAGGAGAAGCCAAGAGCAACCACACATCGCCGGAGAAGAAAAAGGTCAGAGTGGCAGGAGGGGAAGGCCTGCCTCTGCTTGTACTGTCTGCTGTCGTCTGCATGCTCAGGCTGTGCCCAGCACCAGGATCTGGGTGGGAGTGACATAAACAGGGGAGCTAGGGACAGTGCCCCATGACTGGACTTATGTGAGGTTCCCTTCCCCTCCCGAGGGCAGGCCCAGGGCCAAACTGCCACCCAGCACCTCGGAGCCAGGAGCTGTGGTGGGTAGGGAGGATCAGAGGGCTCAAGACTCAGCAGGCAGTAGGGCTGAAGGGGCCAGGTTCCCCCAGGGCCTTCTCCTTGCAAGACACAAACTTCACTGTCTGCAGAGGAGCGGTGGGGGAGGCTAAGCACACTTGGAGCCCAAGGCTTCCTTTTGTGTCCGGCATCATTTGGGAGCCAGTGGCCCAATGGCTCGGAGCTCACGGTCTTCTGTGGAAGTGAGACCACACGAGCCTGCAATCTAGATACAAAGTGCAGTTCTGATGCTCACCCTCGGCTAAGGGATAGGACAGCCGTACCCCTAAGGCCGTGGTCAGGGCTAGATCCTAAAGATTCCAGGAGGCCCCATGACCCCAGGTGGCTGCTGGAGCCACCCACCCTTGGTCACCATCCTGGTCGCCTGTACTCTGACAGGCAAAGGAGCTCCATGAGACAGACGCCACCTCAAGCCGGGTGTGGATCCTCACCAGCACCTTGACCACCAGCAAGGTGGTGATCATTGATGCCAACCAGCCAGGCACCGTGGTGGACCAGTTCACCGTCTGCAATGCCCATGTCCTGTGCATCTCCAGCATCCCCGGTGAGTGCCGCCCCACAAGAGCCAGTGCCCAGGAGGGAGTGTTTGTGCTGCTCAGAGGACAAGGAGGATGTTATGTAAGGAGACTGGCAGGGAAGCACCTGCCTCTGTGACACCCCATGGGCACGGGAGCTGGTGGGGGAGTGTGCGAGGAGGGCCACGCTGGTGGCCTCATCCTGCTTAGTCTTAAGGACACAGGAGATGCGATGTGCTGCTCACTGATTAGAAGCAGGTGGGATGGCACCAGCAGGCGACCTCCATTCCCTCCGTCACACCCCAATGGGACATGAGCTCTGGGTGTGGTCTTGCAGCGGCCAGCGACAGTGACTACCCTCCCGGGGAGATCTTCCTAGACAGCGACGTGAACCCTGAGGACTCTGGTGCGGATGGGGTGCTGGCCGGCATCACCCTCGTGGGCTGCGCCACACGCTGCAATGTGCCGCGGAGCAACTGCTCCTCCCGAGGGGACACCCCAGTGCTGGACAAGGGCCAGGGTGAGTCCTGGGCCTGAGCCCCAGAGCAGCCTTCTCTCTGCCCCCCTGTTCCTCTCCCTGCCCAGCCAAGCTTACCTCTCCCTTCCACAGGGGAGGTGGCTACTGCCGCCAATGAGAAGGTCAACCCTTCACAGTCCACGGAAGAGGCCACAGAGGCCACAGAAGTCCCTGACTCTGGGCCCAGTGAGGCAGAGGCAGCTGCAGTGCGGCCCGGGCCCCTCACGGAACACGTCTTCACCGACCTGGCCCCTGCCCCACCCCCCAGTGCCCAGCCTGGCAGGTGGGCCTCTGAGATGGGGCAGAGACAGAGGGGAGGGAAGGCTGACAGGTGGGCAGGGATCGGCCTCCGTGGGCTATCCTAGAGCCATCGTTCTTCCTGCAGTGAAAATGGGCCAGAGGCTACCTCGAGTGATGTGCAGCCCGAGCCTGAGCCCAGTGGAGACCCCAAGGGGGCCAGCAGCAGTGCCTCGCCCACCATGTGGCTGGGAGCCCAGAACGGCTGGTACGTGGGGCTCTGGGGGCAGGAGTGGGGCAGGGCCCCTGGGCAAGCCCCTGCCTACCTCAGCCTTCTTCTGCAGGCTGTACGTGCACTCGGCCGTATCCAACTGGAAGAAGTGCCTGCACTCCATCAAGCTGAAGGACTCCGTGCTGAGCTTGGTGTATGTGATTCTTAGCCGAGAGCTAGGCATCAGGAGGGGGCCTTGGACGGCCCAGCCTGAGCCTGGCTCACCACCTTCCCATTCCAGGCATGTGAAAGGACGAGTGCTGGTGGCTCTGGCAGATGGGACTCTGGCCATCTTCCACCGCGGCGAAGGTGAGGCCTGGCAGCAGTGGGCAGGTGGGCGGCATCTGATGGTTCTGGCAGGGTGTGAACCACACTCACTGTGAGCAGTTGTGGAACCTGGCCAGGCCTGAGCCGGTGTGGTGGGCTCTGCAGATGGCCAGTGGGACCTGAGCAACTATCATCTGATGGACCTGGGCCACCCACACCACTCCATCCGCTGCATGGCCGTTGTGTACGACCGTGTCTGGTGCGGCTACAAGAACAAGGTGCACGTCATTCAGCCCAAGACGATGCAGATAGAGGCAAGTACTGGTGGTAGGGGCTTCAGGGAGGGAAAGGGGCTTTTGCTGTCAGCATTGCTCCCAACACACCTTCTGGTAGATGTTGGGGGCTCCATGGGGTCAGAGGAACTGCATTCAGGGAAGTGACTCATTTGTCCAAGGTCACAGGCAGGGAGAGGTGGCTGGACTGTGAATGCTGGTCTGTCTGGAGCTCACCTGCTGCTTCGTTCTGAAACAAGTCAAGTTGGTGCCTGTGCTACCTGAATGCGGGCTCAGGTGTGGGGCGGTTGGCTGGGGCCCTCCTAGGAGCCTACACCCATGGAACAAATCAGGCTCTATCCCAGGGGCCCTCAAACTACGGCCCGTGGGCCACATGCAAATACAAATATTGTATTTGTTCCCGTTTTGTTTTTTTACTTCAAAATAAGATATGTGCAGTGTGCATAGGGATTTGTTCATAGTTTTTTTTAAACTACAGTCCGGCCCTCCAACGGTCTGAGGGACAGTGAACTGGCCCCCTGTTTAAAAAGTTTGAGGACCCCTGCTCTAGAGCCAAGGTTACAGTGAGCGGGTAGACATCGGTGAAGCCCTGGCTGTGGCCCCCATTGACGGGCTGCTGTGACCCTCAGAAGTCCTTTGATGCCCACCCGCGGCGGGAGAGCCAAGTGCGGCAACTGGCATGGATTGGCGACGGGGTATGGGTGTCCATCCGCTTGGACTCCACACTGCGGCTGTATCACGCCCACACCCACCAGCACCTGCAGGACGTGGACATCGAGCCCTACGTCAGCAAGATGCTGGGTAAGGCTGTTGGACTGGCCTAGCAGGGCAGAGAGGGCCTTGAGGTAGCGCTGACCCCGCCTACTCTTCCCCCTACCCCCCAGGCACCGGCAAGCTGGGCTTCTCTTTCGTGCGCATCACGGCCCTGCTTATTGCGGGCAACCGTCTCTGGGTGGGCACCGGCAATGGAGTCGTCATCTCCATCCCGCTGACCGAGAGTGAGTGACCCAGACACCTGCAGAGGTGGTGAAGGCAGCCGCTAAAGGGCATGTGGTAGGGTCCCGGGGCGGGTGTGCTCTGCCATGCCACTCAGGAGGACATGGCTGCGCTGGGCACAGCCGTCCTATCCTGCCCCTCCTGTGACTGCTTCTCTCCTCTCCCCTCCATGCTTTGCCCCTCGCCTCCCCCAGCTGTGGTTCTGCACCGAGGCCAGCTCCTGGGGCTCCGAGGTAAGTCCACAGGCCTGCCTCCCGCTCTCCAAAAGCCCCCGCCCAAGATGCCCTGTGGGCCCCACAGCGTGCTCCTGCCCTTTGCCCCCACCTGCTTGGAAATTTCCCAGTCGATGGGTTCAGCCCCTCCAGGCTCCTCTCTATCAACAGCCAACAAGACATCCCCCACCTCTGGGGAGGGGGCCCGCCCAGGAGGCGTCATCCACGTGTACGGCGACGACAGCACCGACAAGTCGGCTAGCAGCTTCATCCCCTACTGCTCCATGGCGCAGGCTCAGCTCTGCTTCCATGGGCACCGTGACGCTGTCAAATTCTTTGTCTCCGTGCCAGGTGAGTGGCGGGCCCCACTCCCTGCAGGTGGCACCCGTGGCCTCCCTTCAGGAGCCTGCATGTTGGCTCTGGCTGTCCTCCTAAGGCCCCTGTACCCCTTGACAGGGAACGTGTTGGCCACTCTCAATGGCAGCGTACTGGACAGCCCGTCCGAGGGCCCCGGGCCTGCCGCCCCTGCCTCAGAGGCCGAGGGCCAGAAGCTGAAGAATGTGCTGGTGCTGAGCGGTGGGGAGGGCTACATTGACTTCCGCATTGGTGAGTGAGAGCTGCCTTCAGGCCCCAGGGACTCCTGGGCAGGGGCTGCCCCTCACAGCCATCTGCTCTCTCCCCAGGCGATGGGGAGGACGATGAGACGGAGGAGAGTGCAGGGGACGTGAGCCAGGTGAAGCCCATGCTGTCCAAGGCCGAGCGCAGCCACATCATCGTGTGGCAGGTGTCCTACTCCCCCGAGTGAGGCATGGCCTCTGTTGCCCCCTACCTGGCACCATAATGTACATATGCCCACCCTGCCCCATGGGGCAGCCCACCAGCCCCTCTCTAACCTCTCAACCTGCAGCTTTCACCTTAGGTCCGGCCTGGGAGCTGACAGGGGCAGCAAGCAGCAAAGCGGATCTGGGTGGGAGGTGGGAGGGACAGAGCCTTTGGGGACACCCTTTTCCAAGCAGCTCCTGGCCAGCCCCTAGTCCAGAGGCCAGACCCAGGGCACTGGAGGGCCAGAACAAGGCAGAATTCCAGAGTGAACATTCCCCAGGGAGCTCCCAACTGCACCATGGGCTCCCCATCTCATCAGGGGAGGAAGCAGGGTCATCACAGCCAAGGCCCACTTGCCTTTGCCTGCTGTCCATGAGGGGGGTGGGGTCTGACCTTAAGGGAGCCAGCCCAGCCACTAGCCTTCCCTGGGTTCCCCCATGCCCTGCCCCTGCCACCCCAGGAAATGGCATGAAAGCATGTATCCAGGCTCCCGGGGCAGCTGTGTGAGAAGATAGATGCCCTCGTCGTGCTCATGTTCCCCAATTCCCTGTGTGGCAGACTCTCACCAGCCCTCATCAACCCATGTGTCCTCTCCTGGGCAGAAGACCCACCTTATAGAAGCAGGCCCTGCAGTCCTCCTCCTCCTGGAAGGCCCCAGGGTGGGGTTTCTCAGGCTGCCAGGGCAGACCCAAGCCTCAGGAAGGGGTGGGGGGGCACTAGGACACAGGCTCTGCCTCAGGGTGATGGAAGAAGGTGTGCTCCAGGGCCTGCCTCCCAAGCAGTCTCCAAGGAGCCCAGCTCCCAAGACACGTTACTAAGTGCCTCGGGCTGGTGGTGTGGCCTTCTCCCTTAAGGGCAACTGACAGGCTGACAGCGGAGACCCTAAGGGCTCAGGACGGGCCACCTCCCTGGCTCTAGGAGCATGCACCACCTGCTTGGAAGGGCACCGCCCTGGACTGCTGCCTCCCCACCTGCCCAGGCCTTACTCCTGCTCCGAGAAACACTGATCAGGGCAGCCCCGGCCCTGCTGCCCACGCACCTCCCACCAGAGAAGCACAGATCTTGGGCAGCCATGCCATAGCCCAGCCAGGACCACTGCAGTCACATGCAGCTAGGCTTCTCCCACCGCCTGCCCCTCTCCACTGTGATGTATGTCAAGTCCTTGTCCGTCCCCACAGGGCCAGGATGACCGGGGTTATCTGGGTGGATGCAGCTGGGGGAAGGGGCTGGGTGGCGATTCTCCTCAGGCTTTGGCCCTGCAAGCAAACCCGCGTATCTGCTCTGTGTAATAAATGTCTTATCATGGAACCTGTGTCCCTGAACCCAAACCAATGTGAGCACAAGCGTTTTCTTCAGTTTATTATAAAAAGAAACGCTGGACCAGCTGAGCGCCAGGCCTCCGCTCTGGTGCGTTTCCAGGCGCACTGCACAGTGCCGCCAACGTTTGGGGCAGACCCACCTGTCCTCTTGGAGGTCCGAAGGGGGCTGTCCACCCTGCCACAGGGTGTCCTGAGCCCCACCGCAGGGCCTGGAGGGTGCGAAGTCACCCACACCTATTGCGGCCCGGGGTGCTCAGCTCGGGTCCCGCCGTTACTCATACAGCCAGCGCTCGGCGCTGTCCTCCCAGCAGAGCAGCTCGTTGGGGCTGAACCAGAGCGCGATCTCTCGGCGGGCACTCTCCACGGAGTCGCTGCCGTGAATCACATTCCTGCGCGGGAAAGGCGCCCTGAGTGCGGGCAGGGGCCCACGAAGCCCTGCTGGGGGGGTCGGGAGGGGGTAGCAATGTCCCCGGGGCCAGGGCCGGCCTTACTTGCCAACCTCGATGCAGAAATCTCCGCGGATGGTGCCGGGCGGAGCATCCGCTGGGTCTGTGGCCCCGATTAGCGCCCGGGAGACGCGCACAACGTCCAGGCCCTGCCACACCTGGGGACCGGGACGGGGTCGGCACCGGTCAGGGCGCGGCTCGGCGCGGGGTCAGCCGCCGCCCGGCCCGGCCCGGCACTCACCATGGCCACCACGGGCCCCGAGCCCATGTACTTGACCAGGCGGCCGAAGAAGGGGCGCTCTCGGAGCTCCGCGTAGTGCTCGCGCAGCAGCTCCTCCGAGGCCTGCGGACGAGGGGGTCGGGCCGCGGCTCAGAGGCGCCGCCGGCTCCCGCGCCCTCCCTCGTCCCCCATCTCCCAGCCCCCATCCCCCGCCCCCGCCCCCCATTACCCAGCCCCCACCCTCATCCCCCATCCCCCGCCCCACCTGCACCAGCTTCAGAGCCACCAGCTTGAAGCCCTTCCTCTCGAAGCGCTGCACGATCTCGCCCACGAGCCGCCGCTGCACGCCGTCGGGCTTCACGGCCAGGAAGGTGCGCTCATGGACACCGGCGCGGGCTGCGGGACCGCGAGGCGGCGGCGCGCGTCAGCCCGGCCGAGCCCGTCCCCACCCGGCCTGGCCCCCTGCCCGGCCGCCGCTTACCCGCCGGGAATAAGTTGGCGAAGATGGTCAGCACCAAGCAGATCATGATGGCGGCGGCAGCGGGAGTGAAGCGCGGCCTCGGGGGTGGGGGCGGGGCCTGCGCTTAAAGGGGCCGCGGCCCCACCCGCCTCGTGCCGGCCTCCTGGAGCCGCGAAGAGTGAAGCTGGGCCTGGGGTCCACGCCCAGCCCGGGACCCGGGGACAACTAGGTCTGTACCGACCGCAGTCCGCTCCCGCCTTCCCATCCACCAGGCCAGGACACCAGGGTGGCAGGCAACCTTTCCCTCCCGCACTCCTGCACACAGCCCAACCCAAACGCGAAGAAGCCACAACCCGGCTGCTGCATTTGCCTTTATTCGCTCTCAAGCTTCGGTCCTGGCTGAAGCAACGCATATGGGAAAGGATGCCACCTGGAAGTGACAGGTGCCCGCGCCGGGGCTCCACGCCTGCAGCCCCGCTGCTGCCAGCTCTCCCCCAGCAGCGGCCTCCTGCGGGGGCCCCGTGCACACTCCAGACCGAAAGAAACCACCACCCACCACCGGACCACACGCCACGGTGTCGGTCTTCTCCCAACACTCCCTCGGCCAGATCTGGGTTTGGAGAACAGGGACAGAGACACCGGCGCGGGGTCTGGCGCCCCTCTGTTCAGTGCGGTCTCAGAAAAGCCACGGAGGTCCCCGGGGGCTGACTCAGGAGCAACACAGACATTCTGATTCACCAGGATGGTGCCCACTGCCTTGCACCCTAGACAAACTGCCGGTTCTGGCATTTCAGACAGGAGTGCCCTTGGCCCTTTTCTTTGCCTCTTGTTTCTCGGGGTAGTCCCAGGGCTCAATGGGGACCCTCTCCAGATTCAGCACGGGCTCCTCGGTGCTGGGGTCCCCATTCTTCCGTCGCTCAGCCAGAATCATGGCTCGGAGCAGCGGCGGGTAGGGCACGGAGCGCAGGGTGTCCTCCGGCGCCGGCGTGAAAGCGGTGAAGGCCGCCTCCTCGTGCTTGGGCACCAGCCGCCAGTCGTGGTACATGGTGTGTTCGATCTCCCGGGCCTCACTCTCCGTCTTTCCTGGGGAGAGAAGGGCGGGTGTATTGCACACACTTGCGGACCCGTCTGTTGCCAGCAGCCACCCTAGCCGGCCATGACGCCTTACCTTTGAAGGTCAGGATGCCCCAGGCCTTGCCATGGTCCAGGTTCTGCAAAGCAACAGGGAGAGGTCAGCTCACCAAGCTCTCTCGCCCCCAGATAGCAACACGCAACGCCGTGTGTGAGGGAAACGGTGCTGCCCCGCGACGCTCGGGAGCGGGAAGGTGAGGGCGGGCACACGCACCTGCGCCGTGTAGTCCGGCCGGACACGCGTGAGGCGCCAGTAGCACGGCTCGTCGTGCTGCCACAGCCAGGACTTGCGCGTGACCAGGCGGCCCAGGCCGAAGAACGGGAGGCGGCCGAGCAGCTGCAGGAGGCGGCTTTCGCGGCGCACGTCCGCCCAGGCCCGCACGGGCAGTCGGCGGCCCGAGTACGGCCGCGTCAGCGTCTCGTAGTCCAGGGCGTAGAGCTGTGAGTCGCGTGGCCGCTCCCGTCGCTCGCGGAGGGCCCGCACACGGCGGGCCAGCTCGGCGATCAGCCGCGGCCGCACCTTCTTGCGCCCCATGGCCTGCCCGCGCCTCCCCGCCGCGCTTCGCGAAGCCGGCCCGCCGCCGGAAGCGGCTGGTGTTCTCTACAAAAGCCTCCGGGCACGACCGGAAGCGGAGGAGGCCGGGCAGGCTATGGCGAAGGTTGGGTCCCGCAGGGTCGGGCGCTCGTGTCGGGGCCGGGGACAGCGGCGGCCCACGACCTGGGAGATCTCGGACTCGGACACTGAGGGGCCCGTCGGCGCGGGAGCCGACTCAGAGGCCGCCGTGAGGGCCCGGGACCCGGCGGAGCAGCGCAGAGCGGAGGCCGAGGCGCTGCGGCTGCTGCGGCCCAAGCAGGCACTGCGGCGCCTGGCGGTGCGCGTGGACCCAGGTGCGCCCGAGGGCGGGGGCAGGTGTCCCGGGAGAAGCCGCACTTCGGCCCGAGCTTGGGTTTTGGAAGCTCCTCATAATCGCTGGGAGGTTGTCCCCCGCCCACTGCGGGGCGAGAGGGGCCTCTGTCAAGGCCGCCTCTTGGCCAAGAATTGGCGCCGGCTTTCCCGTTGGGGAGCTTGATGAAAAGATTCCGGGAGCTGGACCCATCGCGCTCTTGGAGTCGGCAGCGTCGGTGTGTTTGTCATTCGCCACCCAGGCTGGGGGTCTGCTGTGAGCAGCATCCTCACGTGGAGGGAGAGGAATGACAGCTTCTCTTCCGCTCACCCTAGCCATCCTGGAAGATGCTGGTGCTGACATCCTGATGGAGGCCTTGGGCTCCCTGGGCTGTGAGTACCACATCGAGCCCCAGCGCCCCGCCCGGAGCCTCAGGTGGAGCAGAGTGAAGCCAGAACCTTGCCCCTGCAGTGTGAGTGCCCCAGCAGCCTCATTTCCAGGGTTTACCTAGTGCGGCCCTGGGTTGGGTGTTTTGCCGCTGTGATTTCATGAGGGGTTGGTGTAATCATGCACATAAGCTCAGAATGGGGAATGCGGAGTGGGTGATGCCCAAGCCACTACAATGGTCAATTGCAGACCCGGGTCCAGGGCCTGAACTCATCTGGTGCTGAGGAATGTTCCATCCCCACTGATGCTGTGGTCAGTGCTCCTGTGGGCTCTATGGACCAGGGCTAGTCTTGGCCGTGGTAGGAGATCACCTTGGCTTCTGTAGATCTTTGTGGGCATGGGCGCTTGCCTGTGGCCATGAACCTCAAGGTACTGTGCTGCCCGTGCCAAGGCCCTGGGACACTTGAGGCTGAGGATGAGCAGCACCCCTGGGTATCCCTGCAGGTGCCTCCTGAAGTGTGGGCTGCGGGTGAGCAGGAACTGCTGCGGCTGCTGGAGCCTGAGGAGTTTCTGCAGGGTGTCTTCCAGCTGACCCAGGTGCTTGGAGGGGGGCTGGGTTCCCAGCCTGCATGTGCTGTTCTGCCAGGCCTGATTAAGGACAGGGGCTGAGAGGGCATGCAGTGGGCTGGGGCTCCTCTCTGTTCAGCAGCCAAGATGTGAATGAGATGAGGGAAGACAGCTGGGCTCTTGGCCTGGGAGCAGACGGGAGCCACAGCTGCTTCTAGAGGGCAGCAGCAAGGATAACAAGGGCCCTCTGAAGAGTCAGAAGCCAGAAGTGGGGAACTGGTAAGAGGGGGTCTGGGGACTTGGGCTGCGAGTCGGCTTGCAGTCCAGCTATGAGAGCCACCAGCCCAGACCCCACCTGGCTGAAGGAGCAATAGGGACTGCTTAGCTGATGCTTGTGCCAGAGGGTCATTAGGTTAGTAGACCCTCTGTCTGAGGTTCAGCATTTATCAAGTACCTGCTGCCAGGCTGGGATGCAGAGTGGACCAAGAATGGGGGCTTTTGTAGATCCCCTTGACCTCCTGAGAGGCACACAGCTAGTTTTCTAAAGAACGCTGACTGGGCAGAGGAAGTCTGCTCCAGTCTCCTCCCAGCACCACTGGGTTGTTCTTGCTCTCCTTTCTGCAAACTGGCAGTAGTCTGGTGAGCCCTGCCTACCGCAGCCCCAAGGAACAGGGGTGGTAAACCTTCTTGGCTTGCAGATCTGTGGCCCAGCCTGTTCAGTGCCCTGGATCTCTCCTGAGAGCCCCACCTGCCTTCACCTGGCTGTCATCGGGCTGGATGCCTACCTGTGGTACCAGTCACCCTCACACCCTGAGCAGGCCCGGCTGGGGTGGGGGAGTTCAGGGAAAAGATCGTGGTAGCTCTGGGGCTGCTAAACCCCTCCCTTGGGTGGGCTATGAAGGAAGCAGAACTCAAGGAGGGTGGGACCAATGGGATATGGGGAGCTGGAGGGACAGTCACCTCTGTTCAGGTCTCACCAGCCCAATGCCCAGGAGATGCAGCAGCCAGAGAGTCCAGGGGTAGCCCGTGCAGAGGTGGCGGTCGGCTGGCCTGAAGTGGAGGAGGTGAGGACAGGGCAGGTTGGATGAGGTGGGTGGCCTTGGCCCTGACAGGCTGGTCTCTGAGGTGTGATCTCAGGGTGGCATGTGAGGCTGGTCTCAGCTAGGTTGTCCCCCAGGGGAGCCCTCCTCTGAGCCCTCCTCATGGGTTTGTGTCCCCCTCAGGCCCTGGTGCTCCTGCAGCTCTGGGCAAACCTGGATGTGTTACTGGTGGCCTCCTGGCAGGAGCTGAGTCAGCACGTGTGCGCCTTCACTAAGGCCCTTGCCCAGCGCCCCTTCAAGTGCGTGACCCCCACTTCAGCTGGTGGCTGCTCTTGGGAGTGTTAACAGGAACACCTGGAGGGGTGGTACTTCCCGGGCCTCTTAAGGCCAGAGGGCTGAGCTGGGGGACTGGGTGGTCAGGAGAGATGAAGCCTCTAGAAACCCCCCTTTTCTCTCCCCATCAGGCAGTTCCAAGAGTCCGGGACCTTTTCCTTCTGCACAGCTGGGCGCTGGACGGCAGGCGAGCGTGTGACAAAAGATGGCACAGGGCTTCGGGGGGCCTGGTGGCGACAGATTAGGCAGTTCAACCGAGTCAGCCCGGCTGTGGCTGATGCTGTTGTCACTGCCTTCCCTTCTCCCCGCCTTCTGCAGCAGGTGAGCCCCCTCCTAGACTCTCAGACAAGGAGGCCAGGTCCCTGAGGCCTGCCCTGCTCATCCCTGTGCCTGCCCTAGGCGTACTTGGCCTGCAGCACTGATCAAGAGCGCCTGGCCCTCCTGGCTGATCTCCCCGTGAAGGTGGATGAAGGCGCTCGGCCCCGAAGGGTGGGGCCTGACCTTTCCCGTCGCATCTGCCTCTTCCTGACCTCCACCAACCCTGACCTCCTGCTGGATCTGAGCTCCTGACCTGCAGGGCCTTCTCCCACCAACAAACTGAACAGAAACAGAAGGCACCCCAACAAGGAAGAGACCAGAAACCAAAGGGGTGGGGGGAGGAGAGCTCACCCAGCACAGCTGTCCCTCAGCCTGGGGAGAGGCTCAGCCAGGTCTGAACCCAGGGGAGGCGCAGGTAGAGTAAAGGCTCTGGGTAATGATGAGCAGAAGAGGAAACTCCACGTGGGGCTGGAGGCTGGGGCAAGGCCTTGCACACACTGGCTGCAGGCCTGGGGCCAACTGGGACAGTGGGGAGAGTTGGGTAGCACCTAAGTCCCTCCTGGGGGCCATGCACCAGTCACCTGGAGGCGTGGGGGTGACACCTTCAGAGAGAAGTGAGACAGAGTCTCAAGGGAGAAAAGAGAGCCAGGCTGCCTCTTCCCCAAGGGTATTGCAACACAACCAGGACCACGGGAGAAAAGGTCTTGATGTGGACTCCTTTTAATGCTACCACTATGGAGGTGTTAGGTATAAACTCAGAGTTTATTACGATCGTTTCAGTCTCAGACGGGAGGAACAACTGACAACATGCAAAGCAAGTGAGGACAAACCCAAGGTCCCCAGAGGCTGGCAGCTACAGAAAAGGTGACATCTGATGAGGCCGCAGACTCGGTCCAGAAGAGCTGGTGTGGCCACTCACAAGAGACTCCAAGGAGAGAAGCAGCCACTGCCATACCCCACACAGGAAACAGATGGATTCAGTTCTGGTCTCAGGATCCCAGGGCCTGCGGCTTCTGAACTTATGGCAAGGCCTGACCTAGCCTCTGAGGGCAGGGGGACAGCCCAGACAGACCTTGGCCCAACTCCTCCCTCTCCTGTTACCCTGGAGCATGGCCTGAGGGAAAGGATGGAGAAAACGCTGTCCTCGCCTCAGGAGGCAGTTTTCATTGGAAAATAAGTTAGGTCCTTCGGCAGCGTTTCCTCTGGCAGCGCCGGGTCTCTGGGCTGCTGGGACTGACCGTGGCTTTGGGTGAGGGCGTGGGGGACTTGTGGTGGCCACAGCTCATGCTCAGGACCCAGCCCAGCTTGTTTTGTAGCACCTGCTTGAGGCCAGGTGGCAAGGGCAGGCCCTCAAGCGTGTCCCCAGAGTTGGGTCGTAGCTGGCGCAGGCGGTGGCAACACAGGTACTGTAGGGAGGTGGCGCTGGCACAGGAGCGGATGACCTTCATGCTGCTCTTGGCCGCGGTGGAGCACACCATTGGATAGAACTTCCTGTTCTGCAGCTTTGTGGCTGCCACACCTAGAGGGGGCACAGCCTGAATCCTGGGCCAGGAGGGGGCTTAGCCATTCTTTGGACATCCTCCTAAGATAACTAGGGTGGCCCTCGTGCTGTCCCACCCTCTGGAGACCCTGGGACCTCAGGCTTCTTTCTTCAAAGATATCTTTTTGGAAGCCTTAGGGCCACTCAGCCTGGGCCCGTCTCTGCTTCCTACAGGACCTCAGTAGCAGCCACACCCCACAGGTCTTTGTCTCCCCTGGGATCCTGGACACCCTCACCTATGCACTTCCTGTTCTTAAAGAAGGTCAGTGTCCCGTGCCAGGTATCCAGGTGCACGCCAATAATGGAGCCCTGGCCAAACCGCGAGGAGAAGGTCGTCTTGTCACCCTTGTGGTGGAGGAGCCCTAGGGGGCAGCAGGAGGCAAGGGGTTAGCCTATGTCTGGGGGCCCCTCCCAGCATGCCTGCCCTTCGGGGCCCCACATACCTGTGTAGGAGAGGCCCCAGCTGTCCTCATCCCTGCCAAGCAGGCTGCAGAACGTGTGGTGGTACTTGTCCAGGTCCACATCTGACGTCCCAATGCCCACCATCTGGAGACAACAGGCCAGGCAGAGGGGGGCCGGGGCCAGGGCACCAGCAGAGCTCCTCCCCCCACAGCCCTGCCTGTCACTTACCATATCAGTGCCGTACACAGGTGAGGTCATCTTGATCTCCCAGAAGTGCTGCCCCTCCCCTAGTTCCTTGGTGCCTCGGATGGCAGCTGTGCCGCAGCTGTACTCCACATGGAAGTTGACCTTCCGGTTGTCACAGCTCAGCAGGGTGGCTGAGGACTTATTCAAGTCATCCCAGACCCATTCAAAATCTAGGAGGAGTGGGGATAAGGACACATATGT